>NC_086296.1:4687130-5024665 GCF_963924245.1 Chroicocephalus ridibundus | reverse complement strand
CCTCCTTCCTTTTCCCTACCTACTGCCTCCCCCCCATAAAGAAACCTTTTTTTCCCCTTAATAGATCTACTTAAGACTTGAGGGAAAAGGCCATGGTTCCATGAGATGGTAAATCCAATTTTAAGGTGTTTCATATGTGATGAAAAACACTATGGCCGCAGGACGCAGACCCTGAATTGGCACACATTCGCCCTGCCAGTTCGGATTTGTTCACATAATGCAGAAGGGGCGACTGTCCAGGCAAGTTTCGCATTGGGGCACACACGGGCTGCCCAGGCATCTCTGATCTCGGGCTGGGGGCCAGTGACTCCCCGTCTCATACTCTCACTGTGTGAGAGTGATCTGCCCAGTTGTATGGTCATGTTTGTCTCGGCTCAAATCTGTGCAGTCAGGGGGTCTGGAAGCTTCCAGTCTTGGTGTTGATGAATGTGGACCCAAAGGATGTTACGTTAGCTTGCACTCTCCTGGAGCTGTCCCTGCAGACACTGGAGAGTCTCTTGTGCGTGTTGGAAGCCCAGGGGCAATGTCTGTTTTTTCCAAATATCCCGTCTTCAGTGATCTTGCCAACAGGAACGGTATAACCACATCATATACCTTGAAGCTTGCAGTTCAGAGCCTCCTTTCCCTTTCGGAAGGGAGAAAGACCTGAATTAAACCACCCCTTTTGTGGAAGGTGATGCACTTGCTAGCAAACAGAGCAACCCCCTCATCAAATTATTGCCCTCTTTGCCAATTCATCTCTTCAGGCTTTCTGCTGAGGTGTATCTGGCAGTTGTTTTCCTACTGGCTTAATTTATGGCTCTGAGGGTTGCTATCCTAGGAATCTCTTGCAGTGGGCTCTTGAAAGTCATGTTGAAAACTGAAGTATGGTGCTCTCTTGCTGTTATGAAGAACCTACAACAATTTATTGTTGTTTAGCCAATTATTTGTCAGCCAATGACCCCTCCCCACCTGGGAAGCGGAATCAGGGAAAAATCAAGAAAACTTGAGGGTTGGAATATAAGCAGATTTAATAAAATAATACTAAAATTAACATTAATAATACTAAAGAACCGATATTGATCCTGACAGCAATATAAAATATATGAGGATTATACGCATCCTTCAGTACTTACTTCAGTACAAAGCTGTGCACTCCCAGCAGTGAACAGCAAATGTCCGATACTGTGAGTACTACGGCTTCAGGAGGAAGGGAAAGCCTTAGGGGTCCGATACTGGGGCAAGAAGTTTCAGGATTGCATGTGAGAGAAGAAACTCCTCGGCAAACTTTCTAATTTATATTGAATGTGGTGTTCATGGTATGAAATAACCCTGTTGGCCGGCTTGGGTCAAGTGCCCGGGTCTTGCTCCTCCTTATCCCTGCACCTGGCTAGATCGAAAAGAATGAGACCTTGAAAACCATATACCATAGCTGGCTATAAAGTAAATATTTTCACAAATTCAGACACTAGAGTCTCCTAAAAGCACGTTTTTCCAAAGCATTAGAAGACACTTTACTGAAAAGTAAAATGACTGAAAGATAAATTAATCCTGTGTTGCTCTAACCAGGACACTTGCCAAGAGAAGGGCTTTTTGAAGGTACTGCATGCTGGTTGAGTCTTCTCCCCTTGGGATCACATTTCTCAAGTCGTCTTGTTTTTGGATCAGTGAAGATCTGGTTACCTCAGACCACTAATGGCACTGCATTTGCTTCCCATCTTTGTCCTCTTTGCTTCACGTAGAGTTGTCTATCCTCCCCTGGATTGCTTGCTAAGTAAAAAAAGTTTTTTAACCTTGTGGAGATGCTTAGAGGCTGCTTAAGTGGGTGTTTCTTACTCCAGGATCCATCTCAACTCTTGGAAAGAAGAATCCATACATTGTTTCATACAGCTATGGGAGCTCCTATGTACAGTCAAGTAAAAATAGCCTGAACCCCTCCTGTTCAATTGTTGCGTTTATTTTCTCTTATTTTTTGGTTTGTGGACCATTTCATGCTCTGTGTCACATCAGGGACTTTGATTTGGGAAATACTGATTTAAGCTACTGCTCTGTTTCTTTCCTTGGAGACATTACCGTTATTCCACTGTCCTGTGTGGAGAAGGCAGAAGATAATCCCCTCTGGAGTCTGAAGTGGTGCCTCAAAGCCGAGACCCATCTCAGATGCACGATGCGTATGAGGGCCTGCAGGACACTGGCGGTGCAGATTTGCATGAGTCTGGGATACTGTCTTTGGCACTTCTGCCCGTTGTACAGGAGTCATTTTAGCTCATTCTGTCATCTTAATTCACTAGATTTTCTAATGATGGCGTGGACCATTGGGCAGCCTTCCATCTCTCCCTCTGTCCTTAAAACACAAGTCAATTTACTTATGTTTATAGTGCCAGGAAACACTGAAAGTGAGTGAGGAGACCTTTTCCCCTTGTAAGCATTAGCTCCATGTGCTTCCCTGCCTTGAGAGCCCTTCCTGCCGTGCACTGAAAGCACAGGTAAGCTTCTTCCTCGCATGCTTCCAAATCCCAACTTGTGGCATCTCCCCATGTGCAGGATGGTCTAATTAGGGATCGGCACCTGAGGCAGCACATTGCGAGACACAAACAAACACCGTAGTGGCTTTTACTCACCCCCGTCCCCCTGTTCTGGGACTGCCTGGGACTTCTGGGGAGTTCTCCCTCTATCCTTCTGTGGTTTCAGGTATCATCTTAAAGTTCCCTCTTGGCGTTAGAAGAAAAAAAAAGAAAGCGGCATGAGTTAGGCTGGTGTTTACAGTATGTTTGTTTACAATGAGCAAGCACTTGAATATTATTGTCACTTGTTTTACTTGTTGCGCAGCCCTGTAGGTGTGGGGAGGATTGTCCATGCCAAAGCAGCACTGCAAATAAGTACCAGACCAAAACATAAGTTGAGCCAAGACAGTGTATGTGTCAGGTAGGATATTGTCATGTTGTAGAGCTTGAATTCTCTTTCTCAAGTAGCGAGAGATACTTTAGCAATCGATAATAAAGAAACCACAACACCCAAGTAACGTCTCTCCTTCTGCAAGAAATCCCTGCTCCATTGCAGCCTTTTTGATGCCCCTTTTTGTGGGTCACAGCGGTGAGTCCATCACCCTGATCTGTCTGTGTTCTGCTTGTCTTTGTCTCCAACCATTGCCTGCGAGTTAGACTTGCAAAGAGCTGTATAAATACATAGCTATATAAAAATCTTGCAGTCTTCTGTTCTTGAGATAGAAGTACATGTTGCTGAAGATATTTATAATCACTGATCCATAACACGTTAATCTTTCCATTTGCCTGTTCCTGTGCTGGGCATTTTATTATAGTGCAAATACACCTGAAAGCTGTCTTTGTTGCAATTAAAACCTGCCGTGATTGTAATCGCACACTCTTGACAGCAGCAGGAGGATGGGTGCCCTCGTAGCTGCCCAAAGGAGGTTGAAAGACGTGACTAACCAACCCAGGGCGTCCGGGGAGGAGGCAGTAAACAACCTTCAGCATAGATCCATGCTGCAGTGGTGGTGTGCTGGCTGAGGAAAGCCACCAAGGGGGGTGATGATGATGGCACAGTTATCGGAACAGGCTTGAAAGCACACACAGGAAGGTGCAGGGAGCTCTTTACTCTGTGTTTTTTGATGCTGTAGCTAAACTGCTGGCAAACCACCTTGAGTAGCTCTGCCCTCCCTTGCACCACTGATAGCAAGTACCACCCTTATGTGTGTTCTTTCAGAGGGTGAGCTATAATTATAGTTAGTGAAGTAAAAATAGTTGTATGTATAGTAAATACGGTACTGAGACTGTCTTGTTCACACCTGGCAGCATGAGGTGTGAACGCTTAGCATGATCCCTCTGCCATGTCATCGTGTCTGAGTGTTGCACTCCCAGTAAGCAAAGGGGACAGTTTGGAGGCACAGCTCCTCTTGATGTGCTTTGCAAGAATGTGTGGAACCTGCAGGTCTTCTCTAGCTAAAAGCAGATTAAAAATGAACAAAGTAATACTCTCTGAAGCCCTTGCTGTGCTTCAGTATGTAGATTTTGGACAGCAAGAGGTATTTCACTCTGTTAGCAAAGTGAACGGTGGGATTCTCTGGGCCAAACTTGAATGGACTTGTATTTTTTTAAAGGAGTTTTTCATTGAAATTGTGTCTTTGAAGAAGAGTTGCAGATGGCTGGTTTGCATCCTCAGCCTTCCTTGTTGTCCTGGATAATGTAAGAAACATGGCAGGTTTGAAATGTCTCATGCTCTTTAATGTGTTCTGCCGAAAGAATCTAAGAGAGTGTTGTGTGTTAGAGAACATGGGCTATTTCACCCTGGGATCCCAGTGTGTTGCAGTAGGGCCCTTTCCCCTGTCCGAACGCAGAGCGTGGGCAGTGAGGAGCACGGTGTGAGCTTGGTGTGGGGAGGCAGCTGGGGACAGGGAATAGGAAGTCTGAGGGACCTGGAGTCTATTCTTGACTCTGTCAGCGAATTGCTGTGTGACCCAGTTTGGTCAGTTGTCCTCTTTCCCTCACCTATGAAGGTTTTTCTTTCCCTACTTTTTTTGTAAGGATAAAGGGTGAGGCTTGCTTACTTGTGAATTTTTTAGATCCTTGGGTGGACTTAGTCCAAAACCAAGTGATGACCATTTGACCAGGTTATGAGCTTTTTGTCCAGGAGCCACTTCTGATTTTATTTCTAGATTTATTAAAAAGCTGCTTCTTAACATTTTAAATGGCAAGGCTTTTCAGTATTTAAATGCAGAGGGTTTGAAGTTTTAGGGCTTAAAGACTGAATTTTTTGTTCTGTTTGGTTTCTGTGCGTGCAAGTTACAGCAGGCTTAAGGGTTTGATACTTCTTGCAAGCATGGGATGCTTCATTTCATTAAAGCTAATGACCTTGCATTGTGCTGAGTGCCATTGATCCTGCATTTTGTTATTTTGATGCACCAGAGACCAGCCAGGCTATGACAGAGTATTTGCTATTTTCAGTGATATAAATTCCCTACCTCAAATGTAAGTTATTTGGTACCCAGCAGAATATTTAAGTGAAATTAACTCTGAGTTGACGGTTCTCAAAAGACGTTCTGAAATTTTTAGTAAATTCTTTATCAGGTGGCCTTTTTAAAAAGAAATGAAAGCATGCGAAGTTCCTCTGCCTGTAGGAAAGGTACCAAATAGCACATACGATGAAGCTCCCAACCGCTGCTGCGGTGTCAGTGCTCCCTGGGTTGGGGAGAGAACAGCCTCTTCACATTCGGAAACTGCCAGTTCTGCATGCAAATATTAGGATGTAGTCTCTTTTTTCTGCAGCTATGAACATTTGCTTGCGAAATGCTGGGTATTGTTCTGAGATGAGACCGATAACCCTGCATTCAGCGGCCCTCCACCCTGTCCCTATTCAGGCTGATCCAGGAGTGAAGTCTCAGGATATTCCCTTCGCTTAACTCAAGAGGCTCGGCCTGTGCTAAAACGCACTGTACCAGTATGAAAGGTGGCAGTTAGCATTTTGGGTGAACAATGAACGAGGCCATTTATAACCAGTTACGCTGATGTGAATCTCTCCCAACAAATTTGCATCATTAAAACACCTTTGGAAAAATGTGTCATGCATATAATTAAATACCTGTTTTGCTAACTCTTAATTTAATTAATGCAAAGTAAAGATGGCAGCACAAATTAATTTAGCTGGAAATGGCTTTTCTCTCGGTGGGCTGAAGGGAGGTTTTTGGGAGGCATTGTACCAGATGCCCTGGGAAATGTGCAGGTGAGCTCCAGGACTGATTGACAGTTTTTTGACAGTGATGGCTGTGACATCCTCATAGCAATATGTATGCCACATACCATCTCACTTTTTTCTCCTTATGAGAGCAAAGAGGGAGGCCAGCTAAAAGGCGATTTCTTTGGGAGGACAGTGTAGCTAACTTTTAGCACTACCCTGAGAGGTATTTGGTAGCAACCACAGTAAATGCAGCTTCAGAAAGGTTACTGAAAAGAAATTCACATAATAAAAGATCCTCCCATGTCTTCCCTCGGTTTTTCCCTCTGTAGTTTGATTTCTCTCACTTGGTGCCCATGTTTTTCCCCCTTAGATACAGCTTTCCTGTAACTGTTCATCTGCTTTAAATATTCATTCCTCTTAACTTTCTTTAAAGACTTCCTTGTAGATGATCATCTTCTGGTTTGACCTCCTTCCTAACCTTGTGTATTCTTTTTTTTTTTTTTTTTTTCTCCCCTCCCTTTTTGATCGTCTTCTCCCTGATGCTTAATCTTTTTCTCTTTCCCTTTCCCACTTGCTTGGGATAAAATTGGAGCACAGACTGTGTTCACTGTGCAAGTGCAGGTGAGTTGTCAGCCCAACATTGTAGGAAGCAGGGAATCTGTTGTTGCTTCCTGCAGACCCATCTGAGCACCAGAAGAATTAAAAATAAAAAAATCTTTCAATCTTCCAAAAATGCTAGTTTTGGCTTTAGCAGTTCTCATTTCAGCTTAAGTAAAAATAAATGCATGTATGAATGAAGAAAGCTGCTGTGTGCTACAACATGGAATCTGGCTAGTCCTACCACCTCTCTGCAATTTCAGGATCAGCTTTTTCTATCTGATATTTCCTTCAAGAGGGAAAACTAACCTCATTTATCAAACAGGATTCTTTGGTACTGAGACTGAGTAAAGGGCTGCGTGGATGGGAGTGGGTTCTAGGTGATGGGCAGAAGCAGTTTGTGGCTTGGGGGTACAAGAGCTCCCCATGGCACTGCCTGGTGCTGTTGCTCCACTGGGGCTTTGTGGGGTGACTTTCCTCCATACCCCATCAGATGAGATGAATGTGAATATGAAGCTGATTTTTGTCTGTCTTTGGTAGCCTGAACACTCCTGGCTTCCTATCCAATGCTGACCTTTAGCATCATCCAGCTTTTGCAATTGGAGCCAGTGCTTTTAACAGTGCCTTTTGTGTTCCTTTATTGAAAAACTGTCTGTTTCACAGGAAACTTGTTTACACCTGCCACAGTCGTCATCTTTACTCTTCCTTTGCCCCTTTCACTGGAGCTGCGGTAGTTGAAACTGTAGAATGTCCTTTCATTCCCCAGCATCCTCGGCATGGGACGTGACTGCAATAGAGCAGCTGGGGAGAGGATGCAGAGTGTGAGACCCATGTAGAAATGTTAGCCAGATGTGGGCACCGCAAGGAGGAGATGATACAGTTTGGCTCTGGAAAGACTCAAGTGCAATGAGTTACTATTTCTGTTTCTCCTTTTTGAGCTGTTAATTTTAGAGTTTACAAAACAGCCCTCAGAGTACCTCCCTGCACGTACAGATGCACTAAAGCAACTCAGCAACTATGGGAGAGTCTCCTCTCCGTTACCGTTAGCAGGGGGTCGATAGCACTCGCTGCAGGGTTTGCCCGGCTCGTGCTTTCCGCCCTTCTGCGGGGGTAAATGGTGGTCTCCTTGTTGAGCTGAGGGGCAGGGCATCTTCAGACCACTAAAATTGCGAGTGGCTTTTTGAGGGTGACCCATGCGGTGTGTGAGCCGGTGGGTTCATGCTGCAGCAGAGGAATGCGGGGAAGCCAGGGTGAGGGGAGGTGCTAGGACAGGAGGATTTGCAAAGCTGCTGTTGCAAGCATTGTGCTCAGCCTGCTCTCTGGTGGTAGCTGCTATAGCAGAGATGACCTTTGATAAAACGTGAAGCATTTGGTTTGATTTGGATAGTTGTAGTTGCTCAGCTTCAAACAGCTACAGTTCATAGCAGAGTCGTCAACCTAGCTGCTCTTGCTTTTGTTCCCTTACCCCTGTGCAAAATTCACAGGTTAAAAATCAAATCAGAGTAGCTTCACGGAATCACGGAATTTTTCAGAGTTGGAAGGGACCTCTAGAGATCATCTAGTCCAACTCCCCTGCTAAAGCAGGATTGCCTAGAGCACATTACTCAGGACTGCATCCGGGTGGGTCTTGAAAGTCTCCAGAGAAGGGGACTCCACAGCCTCCCTGGGCAGCCTGTTCCAGTGCTCTGTCACCCTCACTGTAAAGAAGTTTTTCCTCATATTTGATCGGAACTTCCTATGTTCCAGCGTGTGCCCGTTACCCCTTTTCCTGTTACTGGGAACCACTGAAAAGAGTCTGGCTCCATCCTCCTTAGACCCACCCTTTAGATACTTGTAAACATTAATAAGGTCTCCCCTCAGCCTTCTCTTCTCCAGGCTAAAGAGTCCCAGCTCTTTCAGCCTTTCATCATAAGGGAGATGCTCCAATCCCTCAATCATCTTTGTTGCCCTACGTTGGACTCTCTCCAGTAGTTCCCTCTCTCTCTTGAACTGGGGAGCCCAGAACTGGACACAATATTCCAGTTGTGGCCTCACCAGTGCAGAGTAGAGGGGGAGAGTGACTGATGAGAACAAAGCTTGCTTCCCAGCAACTCTTGCCAGTGCAGATTCTCCAGTGTCTGATAAGGGCTGAACTGTATTGCTCTTTTCTTTCAGACTGGGGAGACTAGTAGGAGAGCAGACAGAAGAGGCACCTGCTGGCATGAAACATGGAAGAAATAATCATCTTTGGGATCTTCAGTCCAATTTGGCTGAAAATAGCCAGCAGGTTCCAAAACTCTTGCCAGGATTGAGATAGAGAGAGGCACTTAAAGACCACTTGATCGTGATCTCTTACTGCCTCAGCTGGGCTAGAGCCCGCAGCATCCAGGGCAGGCAGGAGAGCTGTGGCGGAGGTGGAGCATTGCTGCTGTGCTCTGGTCTATGCTGGTGAACATGGGGATGCTCTTTATTTAGATCAGCTGGTGGCAACATGCAAACTGTTTGTCTGGCTTTTTTTGCATGAAGCTGTTGTGAGGAAGGAAGTGCTTGGTAAGTCGTTCGAAGGAGGCAGGCCAGTCATGCTTGTAGAGAGTCTGGGAGAGAAGGTTGTGATGAGTGCTTCTGCTTTTCAGTCCTGAAAATAGCTGAGGGATGTTTGCTGTCACAAGACTGGTGGGTTTTGATGATTTTAGCTTGGAAAAAAAGGAAGAATGGGAGAAATAGGTTTGGAGAAGGTTGTTGGGACCCTGTCTTATGTTTGCTGACATCCTGCTAGTAAAAGGTCAGCCCCATTCGTGTTTCCTAGATAAACTGTCAGTGTATTGGATATGTCTTCCAGCAATATTTCATTGCTGTGTTTCTTACGAGGATTTATTTTAACAGTACCTGAGGGATGTGACAGTCATACATATGCTTTCCTTGTGCTGTAGACACCTTCAGAACTGAAGTGGCTGTAGGACATAGCATGCAGGTGTGACCATTTGCTGTTGAGGATGGATCTAGCTTGTGAGGCTTTTCTGTTGTACAAGACCTAATCTGGCAGCTTTGAGACTTCAGAGCAGGCAGGCGCCCTCTGTTTTAACCTGCTTTCCATCCCTTTGACAGTGGAGGTGGTACATCGTTTGAGCATTTTATGTAACTCTGTATCTGTATTTCTTGTGGCTAGTAAAGTATTCGTTTTGCCCAAGAACACGACATATGCTATGTCTTTGAATCCCAGCATTTATGGCTCTGATGTTTAAAGGCAATTTAAGCAGGTTTGGGGTTCTTTTTTTCCATGTGAACTGCTGTGGTCTAGTCAAGATAACTTTTAGTAGCAACAACCATGTGGAAGTATTGTCTTCCCGTAATTAGAGGTTAAGAGTTGACAGCAAATGAGCCAGGGTTTATAATTAAAAAAACCGGGTAATTCTTTGTGCATGGTGAAAACTAAGGAATAAAAACTCATGGTGTAATGTACCTGTCAGTATTAGATGCAAATAAGAGATAATGTATCTTGCAGTGAAAGACATTTGGGATTGTGTGTATTTCACCGAGCATGGGAGCAATTCCTCCTATTCCATAGAAGCTGAGGTTTTTGTTCAGTTGGTACTAATGCTCTTTTAGAAAGCTTTTACCTCTCTGCTTCCTGAGGTCTGACATGGAAGAGAAAAGCTTCAATAGGCACCAGCTGCTCAATGGGCCCTGTCTTTTCAGGGCATCGCTCGCTTTTCTCCGTTCCCAATTAAAATGTGTGTTAAACTTAGCTTTTGTTTGAAGCAGCCAGCGCTGTGGTATTTAATGTAAAAGGAATGTGCTCCTCACCTTTTCTCTCTCTCGTCACAGGGTCAGCATTCTTCAGGGGAGGACATGGAAATCTCTGACGACGAGACCAACCCTGCGCCCATCACCAGTGCAGAATGTGCCAAAACCATTGTGGTGAACTCCTCTGTCAGCAACACAGCTGTGATGGCCCCATCAATTCCCCCCATGCCACCACCAGGATTCCCTCCTCTTCCTCCTCCGCCACCTCCACAGCCAGGCTTCCCGATGCCTCCACCGCTACCTCCTCCACCTCCACCCACTCACCCTGCCGTCACCGTCCCACCACCTCCGCTCCCGGCCCCCCCTGGGGTCCCTCCGCCTCATATCTTGCCTCCGCTTCCTCCGTTCCATCCTGGCATGTTCCCTGTCATGCAAGTGGATATGATAAGTGTCTTGGGCAACCAGTGGGGTGGCATGCCAATGTCCTTCCAGATGCAAACTCAGATGCTGAGCCGCATGATGCAGGCACAAAACACATACCAGTATCCGCCTTTCATGACGGGCCGGATGCAGTTTGTGAATCTTCCACCATACCGCCCTTTCTCGATGGGAGCAGCTCTTGGTCGTGGACAGCAATGGCCACCACTGCCCAAGTTTGACCCCTCGGTTCCACCACCGGGTTATGAGCCAAAGAAGGAAGATCCCCACAAAGCCACTGTGGATGGAGTCCTCCTGGTCATAGTGAAGGAACTAAAGGCTATTATGAAAAGGGACCTGAACCGGAAGATGGTTGAAGTGGTAGCATTTCGGGCATTTGATGACTGGTGGGACAAGAAGGAACGTCTGGCAAAGGTAGGCTTTCACATACTCTGTGCTGGTTGCTGGGGAGAACTGTTCATAGTGCTTGTGGCCAGGGCATGGGTAAGCAGGGATCTAGAAACTGACTTTAAAAAGACCTCACAACCCTAAAATTTTATGGTAAGTAAAACAGAAGCAAAAAGTAAAGCCATGGAATAGCTTTGCTGTGAGAAACCACATTGCTTGAGGCTGCTGAAATTAAATGGGAGGAATGCATGTCCCTGTCGCTTATCTGCCTCTGTGCCTCCCCGCGGGGCTGATCTTCATGCTGAGGCAGGCAGCAGGAGTGTGCTGGCAGCAGCAGACCTCAGCCTGCAAATATCTGGAAGATTCTCCATCGCTACAGGCGCCTGCCTTGGGACAGGTTAGCACCTGAGTATTAAACCTGGCTTATTTCCATGATGTCACTCCATATATGCAGGCATTTCATGCTGCTTTGCCATCAGAACAAACATGGTCTGGGAAGTTTAGTCCTTCCTAGTCATTGATGGAGGTACCCTGTGCAGAGTTATGTCTGAACAAGTGTGGAGCCATAAATGCTCATCTAGGAGTGAACTCCTGCTCTGTCTCGTATCATCCCGCTGATTTGAAAGTGGGCCTGAGGAAGAATCATAGAATACCAGGTTGGAAGGAACCTCAAGGGTCATCTGGTCCAACCTTTCTTGACAAAAAACAAAGAAGTGTTTAGTTCTCAGTGTCATCCCTCTGCTTTGCCTCCAACTGGGGCCACCTCAGGGCAGCTCTTTCTGTGCGAGAGACTAAATGCGGCTTGTGCCTTGCAAGACTCTCAGAGAGCATGTTCATCTTTGGCGGCGCGTTGGTCTAACTGGCCTGCACGGCTGCTCAGTGCATCCCGGCAGGATGCACCCACCATGCTGCAGCATGATCCAGGAGGGTTCTGCAAATGAGCTGCTTTTTCAGCTGTGTTTCGGAGTACTGTATTGTCTTTACACAGGTGTCTCTGAGGAAGGGCTTCGCCACACACACACAACCACACATCCTTTTCTTTTTCCCCCTCAGTGCAGTAGTTCCTGGTCCTGAAATTTGAAAAGTTTAGCTGATTTTTTTTTTTTTGGTGGTCTGTCACACTGTTGGCTGCCTCCTGAAAGGGGTTTGCAGACGCCGAGATCAGGAGACAAATGTGCAAGTGCTTCTTGCATCTAAGAGGAAGCTGAACTTTAGCTCCAAAAAGCTAAAGTCAGATGCAACAGGAGTGTTTGAAACCATCAGGCCACTATTTTGTGTTCCCTGCTTTGTGTGATGAGATCCATGGGTATTTCCAGTTCTCTGCGCTCCTCCCACCTCCCCAGCGTATGTACGCAGCAGCAATTAATTCAAAAGTTGAACGTTGGCCAAATGCATGAGAAGTTCCAGGGATTAGTTAAGAAAACAGCTTTGCATGAATCGTCTCATCCATTCTCAGCCAATTTAAAGTGTACCTCAGCCAGCAACCAGCTCTGTGATCTAGTATGTGAATTTGTCTCTACCAAAAAAAAGTTAAAGCTACAGAAAGGTTCATGCAAACCTCAAAATTAGTATTACAGTAAATTACTGTAAAAAACCAACAAACCAAAATCAACACCACAACCTGCAGATACACCTTTGATTTCATATGCCAGTTTTCAGAGCGGTATCTTCACCACCTGCTTTTGTAAGCCAGTTGTGTGTTAACTGTAGCGCCTGGGAAAGGTCCTTGGCTTTCCAGAGAGGTTGGTAATGCTGCTGGTTAACAGCTGGTTTATGACAGTGTAATTTGCTCTGGCTTAGAGCTGGCTGCGTGACATGCGGCGAGAAACCCGATCCCTTTCCTCCTGACTAATGCTCAGAGCTTCTGCCTCCTACCAGCGAGCGTGTGCTAACAATTTTGGAAGAGTTTCCAGAGCAGTAAGGGGAAGAGATCCAGTAAATAGTTGCAAAAGCAGCAACTGAAGTACCAAATAAACTGTTTTAAACCAGACGTCCGCAGTGAAGATGCAGAAGCAAGTCGAGGCAGGTCTTCAGCGTCTGGTCGGGCTTTTTTATATCCCGATCTATGGCTGGATTTAGCATGTTCCTCCCTCACCTGGAATTTGTAACCCACTTTGGGGAAGGGAAGCTGACTGTACCGCAGCAGTTTGCCACAGTCCTTGCCACAGGTTATGTTGGATGTGAGCAGGTAATTGAAAATATGAAATTGCTGCATGGAAAAACACTTGTGCTTTCTGTCCAGGAACAGAAATGCCAGAAACATTGCTGCTTCAGGGCACTGCCTGGAGAAGCCTCTGCCAGGCCATGTGTTACTGCCACATGCAGAAAAATCACACAGATTTCAGAGCCTCCTTTCTCGTAGGCACTCCCTGACACTGGTGCGGGACAGGATTCCTTCTCAGTCATAAGCTGCCTGCTTTTGCCAAAGGAAAACGAAATATGAGTATTCAGCTTAAACTATACCTTCCTCTTGCTGGTGTCTTTATGCATATGTGAGTATGAGCTGACAGGGCTCCATGGTGGCAGGTGGAGGTCAGTTCCCCATGTACTTTGCCATCACGCTGATTTTTCTAGAACGGACCAAGACCTCCAGGCACTGTTTGATCTGAAATGACCCTCCAAAACAGGCCCTGCATCCCCATTTCCTCCCTCCTAATGGTTTTAATTGGAGCTCCTCATGTTTTTCCTTACTGATTGACAGTAGTGAAAGAAATTATTTTTGGAGGTTTGGAAGTATAAATAAGACAACATATGTGCTTGTTTACATCTTTTTTTCTTTAGAAATAAATCAGGCAGATTTGTAGGGAGACATAATATCTTTTAATATCTCCTATCCTTGGACCATCAGCTGCAGCAGCCCTCCTGTTATTTCACAGGGGAGATCAAAGCTCATCTTGGAAGTGCATGAGCTCCACCGTATGCCAGTTCCTACAGGAGGAGTGTCTGTCTTTGGTGAGAAGCTTTGCGGGTCTGCTGTCTCCCTGACCGTCCCCAAGTGTAGGAGGAGGAAGCCTTGTGGGTTTCTTTTTTCCCTTGACTGACCAACAATGTTCAAGTTTAGTAGGACAGCAAGTGTTATTTACACAATGCTGCTGGCAGTCCCTGAACCTTCAAATGATGCACAAGAAGGCAACACACTTGTCACCTCCTGTGCCTCAGTTTCTCTCTTTTCTCTCTGTTTTTTGTCCGCTACACTCCATCAAAGGAATCAACTTGGGCAGCTGATTGACTGCCGAGAAGTATCATACCATAGGTAAAGGGTGGGAAAGCTCAAGGGTAAAGCTGGTGTCCTAGGTCAGGCAGGATGGAAAACATATGGGGTGAAAGCTGCTAAGGAGCATGTTGCTAGGGAAGGCAGCACTTGTGTGCCTGAGCTAGGGGAAAGCTCTTCCCTGTTCCCAAATCTAGTGATGGGTTTAGGTTTGAAAGCCTAAGTAAGATGCATTAAGCAGAGTGCCAGGAATAATCAGCCATCCCTGGCCATGGAGTGCTGCCGCCTGGATTCTCTGCTTGATATTCCCATTAGTCTTGTCCCTTATTAGCAGGAGAGCTGAGCTTACACTTCCTCTTCGGTGATTACAGCCAGCTTCAGCAAATTAGCTCTGTTATTGTCTGTAAGAGAAACCGACTTCTAGGCGGTGTTACACCACTGGCTGATGCAAGTGAATGTTACCTCCAGTGCCCTAAGCTCAAGAAGAGTGTGGTGTGCCACCCTCCGTGATGCTCTCCCTGGCTCATCCACCTCTCCACAGCTGCAGAGGTTTGAATTCCTGCTCTTCTGTCACACCTCAGCTCTGGTGAAAAGGGCATTGTTGTGGCTGAGCAGAGATGAGGCTGTGTGTCTAGTTACCAAGTATTGTAGACCCTTAGGTGTTTTGCATAAATATTTTGATTTTCCTTTTTCCTGGGACTGCAGCCTTCTGACAGTTTTTGTGGACTTGGGCTGTGGTTGTTAAGTGTGCACAGGGATGTGTGTGATTTCTGACTCGCTATATTGTGCCTTACACTAAAAAGAAGAAAGGTCTTCCCGACTAGAAGTTCTGAAGTTGCTTTCAGTTATGTGGGTTAGCAAATGAAGGCAGATAACACAGCGTTAGGCTAACTTGCCTAAGGCATGCTTGAGTTATTTGTATGGGGTATATGTGTAGCTCTGTTTCTCATGTAGCTGTCACCAGGCCAGATGGGCTCCTGCAGCATTTGGGAGTTCGGGGCTGGTGGTGGTGTATGAGGATGGTGGTGTATCCCAACTCCTTAGCTTCCCTTCAGAGTTCAGGACCTTTGTAGAGTAGCTGCTCCTTAGTACCTGATAGCTCCTGCCTGGGTGGAGGAATGTGTTCCCTTGGGCTGTCGAGTCCTGGGTTCATGGTTGCACCTTTTCTTTCCCTTTCATCTCTCCTTTTTATGGCCTTTGCTGCTAGCATCTGCTTTGGATTCTAGCCTTCTGGAAGGTGGTCACTGTGGTCTCCGCACCAGGCACTTGAGGGGTCTGAAATGAGCCATGGGGGCTAATGGGTCTGTTCATTTCCCTTGTCCTTTCTTGGGAAGTACTTTGGCCTATGTTAAGCTGTATGTGAAGGAAATTGAGATCATGTTTTGAAACGCTCAATGGAGAAAGCAGGGGTGTCTGCTCTGCTACCTGCCAGCATAATGGCTCCAAATGCAAGATCACTTACTGTCCCATGCTAAGCCACTGTTCTGGGAGTCCAAACAGTTTTGTCTTAATCAGTTTTAGTGCCTTGTGCAGAGAAAATAACTTCTTAAAATGCAAAGGGGAGAAGGATTCTCAGAGATGGAAAGGTATCATTATCAAGAAAAGCTCTTGCACCTTCTCCCTTTAAAGTGTGTGGCCATGAGGTGCATTTTCACATGCACTTACCTTTAGAGAAACTGATGCCTGGGCGAGGCAGTGATACTTCACAAACCTCAACTGTCTAAATGGTTTCCAGAGTTCGTGTGCTTCCCAGGAAACTTTCTCAAGTGTGCTTTCTCTGTTGCAGGCATCTCTCACTCCAGTGAAGTCTGGAGGAGAACTGGAGGAAAAACCAAAGCCGAAGGATCGAATTGCATCTTGTCTTTTGGAGAACTGGAACAAAGGAGAAGGCCTGGGATATGAGGGAATCGGCTTGGGCATTGGGTTACGAGGGGCCATCCGATTGCCATCCTTCAAGGTAAAAACAAAGATCTGTCCTCATTATGCTAATGTTCCCTAAAGGAGCAGTAGGAGGACAGACCCCTCTAGGTTTGTGCCCCAAAGCCCTGCAGGCTATTAGCCCCACTCTGTGTTCACTTGTGCAGTTGCTTCTGACAGCATCACTCGTAACACACCAGTACACTGTAAGAGCAAGGATCCTCTTTCCCAGCCTTAGCTTTTCATCAACCACTTGTGTGAATTGTCTGTAAAGGATCTCCCTGCTCTGCAAGGTAAATGGGACATTTGCCTGTGTTCAGGACGCAGCGTTTCAGCATGATTGTAAAAACACTTATGCTCGTAGTGCTTTACACAGTTAGTTATTTGCTTAGAATGTCTTGCAGTTTGGCAGCTGAGTCTCACCTGAAGTTTGGTTAAAAGTATTCTCTGCCTCGTGTGAGTTTACAGAATCAGACTTGCAAGCATAGGGTCACCTATTTTAAAGAGCATTTGCAGAAAAAATTGAAAGTATCTTTAAAAAAGTATGGGATGGGGGTGGGTAGAGGGGCTTCCCTGAAATTAGGATTTTGAATGCAAAGAAGGTTGCAAGTGAAGGTTTGGGATGAGAGATTCTGCAGCCCTCATTTAGAATGCAACTTGCTTTGAGGTTCTATAAGATGTCATTGGCTCAGGCTCTCTTTCTGTTCTGCTGCATCTGGATTTGGCAAGAGTTTTCTGTGTCATCTTCAAAGTACCTGGTGATGACATGCACCGTGCTGGTACCCAGAGTGTTTTGATGCAAATTGAAAGGGTAGAATTTCATTCAAAGTTAAATTCTGTTTGCAAGCAAATAAAGGGATCAAGAGCTGGGGAAGTGGCCCTTGGTTTCTGGGTGTAAGTCACCGTGGCAAAGTAAAAGAGTAGCAATTTGCTTAAGAAGTTGATTTCTGCTGTTTCTAAACTTTTAGAAATGCTAATTGTGTCTTTTGTTCAGGTGAAAAGAAAGGAGCCACCTGAAGCTGCCTCAGCAGGAGATCAGAAGAGAATCCGGCCCTCCACTTCTGTTGATGATGAAGATGAAGGTTTGCAAAGCACATTTGTTTGAAACCAAGAGTAGATGCAAACCACATGCAAGCTGCATTCTTTTAAACTTCACAGCAGCTCACTTACAGTTAGACACAGAGTCAAGGATCTGAGCCAAAACCCTACTTCTCACAAAGCTCTGATCAGCTGGGAGATGTCTCTTCTGGATTTAGTTATCGTAAATTCACTGGCGGGAAATTTAAGACCCACATTTTATGAATAACTCACAACCTATTTCAGTTCTGCTGATGCAGAGCTGGTCACCCAGTAGAGGGAGCCCAGATGAGTTCCTGGACTGTTCCAGGGGCGTGCTTGCAGCTCACTGGGTACGTTGTGGGAGAAAGCATTTAAGAGACAGTTTGCCCTGCATTTGATTTTAAAACCAAAGCAAAGTTATTTGCCAGAAAAATCTATTTGAAAATATTTTAACATTTTTTTTCCTGGAAGCAGGAAGGAATAGAGATGAAACAAAGCTTTCAATACCATTTGTTTTGCATAAATGAGTGAGTTCAAATTAGTTGTGCCATAAAGTTGATTCAGATTAACAACTAATTATGAAGTCAAAGTATAGAAGCAGGGTTTTGTAAAGCACTTAAGTAAAACAAAAAGGGATTAAATTGGGCTTACCTGTTTGACCTCAATTGTGCCATGTCTCCTAGCTGCTCTGCCTGTAGCTTGTCAGCTTTGGTGAGCCGCATTTTACCATCTCTGCACTCAGTCTCACCCTCACTTGCACTGTGAAATTAGTCCCCTGTAAGCCTGGTGACTCTCACACCACATGGGCACATTGCTCCTAACTTGGATCTTCCCAAAGAAAAAGTTTCCATTTGTAGTCAACTCTTTCCCTTGCTTGCAAAGTATTTGACAGCAATTTCCTTCTTGTTTTTGGTCACCAGAGTCAGAGAGGGACAGGGATGCTTCCGATACAACATCTGACCTGTCAAAGAAGGATGCAGAAGCGGTGGGGCTGAGGCGGCGACCAGCAAGGCCACTGGAGCTCGACAGTGAGGGAGAAGAGGGAGATGAGACATCAGGGAAAGAGGAAGAGTCCTCCTCAGAGAAGGAAGAGGAGCAGGAAGAAGAGGGAGGCTTGGTGAAAGGAGCACCTGGCAAGGTGTGTTGGTTTGTCATTGCAATTTTGAGTGCTGTCGTTGAAACGGGGTCTCAGAGTCAGACGCTGTTCATTTTTGGCAATGCTTTCTTCCGAAGGAGGAAGATGAGGATGAGGAGGAAGATGAGGATGAAGATGAAGATGAGGAGGAAGATGAGGACGAAGATGAGGACGATGAGGAGACAGGCATAGACACAAGTGATAAGGAGGAGGAGCAGGACTCTGAGGAGGGTAAGCAGTTCCAGCAGAAGCAGCAAGCATGGCCTTTGGGTCAGGTGTGGTCTCCCTTTTGTACTTGTGAGCTTATTTTTTTTATATTTGTGCACCATCTTTCACTGAAGGGTAGTTTTATACAAGATAATGCATACAGGTATTTTTAATTGTTACTTGTGAGGCTTCCACGATCACTCAGTCTGTGGGTCCCTTTGCAATACCTCTCCAGCCCCTAAGTGATCTCAGCTCAACTTGATCTCAGCTCAACAAACTCTTAAAGCCGGCCAAGTTTGTGCTTGTTTTATGGAACGTGTGTGGCTGGGAGAAGAAGGAACCAGATTTGAAACAGGGGTAATTTAACCACTGATAACTTTCTGACCTATCAATCAGTTCCTGCTCTGGAAGGGTAGTTTCCACATTTTAAAGCTGTGTGTGAAGGCAGCAGAACATCTTAGTACGGCCCCAGTAAAGACGCAATCCACCAAGAGACCCATGTGAGCAAGGTGCCAGGCAGCGTTAGCTCTGCTGCTCATAGAACTGCCTGTTGTATGGTGATTGTAAGCATCCAAACACATGGTTAATAAGTCTCTGCAAAAATAAACAAATTGGGAGGCGACTCCTTCAAATCCACAGACTGCTATTGGTCCTGTTTCCATGCTGTTACAGTGTGGAAGTGATATTTGCTCCTGTAATAGATGCTATTGTTTAATGAAGTCAGAAAGCGGAACTAATGGTAATTTGTTCCTCTTGTAGATGTAGCAAGTCCCTCATCTTCCAAGGCTGAAGTTGAATCATCCGATGAAAGTGAGGACTCCTCTGAATTCGAGTCAAGTTCGGATTCAGATGACGAAGATGAGGATGAAGATGAGGAGGAGGAGGAAGAAGAAGAGGAGGAAGAGGTGGCTGAAGATCAGGACAGAGAAGCCATGGTTGCTGAGACAGACCATGAACCTGCTGGTCATGAGCTTCCTGATGATGAGAGGGAGACTATTTTGGAGCTGTATCCTGTGGATGACTACATGGATACAACAGGCTTGGGACTCGCAGAGCCAGCTTTGGCAGTAAAAGACGAAGGCATGGAAGAAATCAAGGCAGGAGAAAGTGAATGCGGTGAAGTCCCAGAGGCACGGATTGCTGCTGAAACACTGAAACATTTGGTTATGGAAAGAGACCAGGAGACGAAACTTGCGCTGTCTCCCATCTGTAGGCCAGGTATGCTCTTCCATGTGGTTTGGCATTTTTTACCACGTTTCCAAGAACAGTACTCTCACAGGATCTAATATGTATGGTTTTGTATTTCCCTTGTTCTCTTTCTTCCTCCAGTGTTGCCTCTAGGCTAGGGGTTATCTGTACAGGGAAAGTGTTCTGTGCTGAACTTTCCTTCCTAGTAAGGAGCTCTACACATGCCATCTGCTACTAAAAATACTGTGGTTATTGTATCCAGAATCTTATCCTGGGCCAGTTTAGTTAGTGTCCTACAGGAACTGAACAGTTGTCATCATCCGAGGGTGACTGATTGGATGGTGTGGTGGCTGAAGCTCAAGATAGAAAAGCCATGGCTGCTAAAACAGAACAGGAATCTGTGCTTAATGAGTCACTACTGGCTCTTTTTGGTTTTAATACCAAAGCAGTATGGGACTGGGAAGCTATATGGGGCAAGTGAGTGGAGTCTTAGAATTATATCTGGTTCCTAACATTATTATTTGTGAGGGTTTTTTTACTTAGTCCTTTTAAATGAGTGATACTCATGGGTTTTCTGGAAGAAGGAAATTATCTTCGCTCAATACAGAGTTGTATTTAGCCCGGTCCTGGTTTCAGCTGGGATAGAGTTAATTTTCTTTCTAGTGACTGCCATGTTTCAGATTTGGTCTGAAAGGAATGTTGATAACACATACTGTTTTAGTTGTTGCCAGTTGATGTTTATATTAGTCAAGGACTTTTTTCACTTTGCCATTGAAGCTGAGAGGGAGCATAAACAGGACGAGTTGGCCACAGGGATATTCCGTACCATAGACATCATGCTCAGCATATACATGGGGGTTGGTCAGGGGGCAGGGACTTTATTTTGTGTATTCTTTTACTGTTATTATTATTGTTGTTGATATTTTCCTTTTCCTTTGTTGTACTGTTGAACTGTCTTTATGTCAACACATGACTCTTTTTTATCCTTTCCCTTCCTTTTCTCTTTTCCCTACTGTACTGGTGGGGAGGGGGAGACGTGGGCAAGTGGCTGCATGGTCCTGATTGCAGACTGGGGTTAAACCGCGACAAACACAAGGAAATGAGAAACCTTTTACAAGAACAGGAGTGAGATGCATAAATCTTGACAAATTCTGCAGATAGGGGAGAATTAAAAAGCTAAAAACTGGAGCCAAGAGGGGCAGCACATCTGGTGTGGTCTGCAGTGTGAGCCTTGGGCAGGACTGGTGTCTGAGGACTTAGAGAGCTGGAAATCCAGTCCCTGCACAGGCTATCACTCCTTGGCTGCCATAAAATCTGAAAGCCATACAGAGGTAAAATGTTAAACTGGGCAGGACAAAGAAGAACCTGTTTTGCACAGAGCCTTTCTAGAATAGGTGAATGTGCAGAAAGGACATAAATTTGGGGAGACCTGCATTTGGGCACCTTGACATGTGGAATGAGCTTTACCGGTGGGCTGTGTGAACAAGCTCACACTGCAGCATTCTTCTTGTGCAGCCCATCCCAGTCCTACAGGAGTTACAGGGATCGGACCCTTCTCCAGCAACTCTCCAGTTCATTCAGCACAAATGGAGAACACTTCCCTTCCAGCTCTCCAGGCATTGTCACTTCCTTTTGTGCTCCCACTTGAAAATGTTATTTTGAGCTGCCTAAAAAAAATTCACTGCTGATTCCTTTTGGCCCTGGCCCTAAGGGGGTAAATAAACTCCAGACAAATGAGCCTGCTGCAGAGAGAGCAGCATATAAATTGCCTTATTGATACCATCTGAGTGTCTCCTCATTCATTACAAGGGCTTCCCGTTTCCTTCATGTGTTGTTCAAAAGTGTTATGCTCCTCCCTTCACTGCTCCCTCCTTGGAGAGCTGGGGGTGCTTCTTGGCCTTGCAATTAGTTTACCTTCCCACATTAGAAAAGGTGGTAGCTTGGGGCTCTGACAGCTCTCTTCCGAAGTTCTCGCTCCACAGGCCGCTAATTCTTTTTATGTCTGTACAAAAGGTGGTCAGGGGTTTTGAAAGCAGAAAACCTTCGTTCTGGCCTGTGTTGTAGCTAATCCTCAAATTAATAGTGCATTTTTCTTATGGTCCATTAGGGATGTCTGTGGTAGCGTCTAATTACTCTACACTCTGTGCCTCCAAAATGTAAAGCATTGGAGTTTTTAAAGCCTCCCAGTGGAATTGAGCTGTTCTGTAATTGCAGCATCTTAAACATGCCTTTACTGGCAAGTGGCAAGTAACCAAGTGGAAGCAAAGCTACTGATTCTTCTCTCTTTTCCCCCTTTCAGAGGAAGAGTCCGAACCCGCTACCATGCTGGAGCCAGAGGTACAGGAAGGTCCAAAGCCTGAATCTCAAGATGAAGAGGAGACACTCTGTCTCTTGACTCCAGTGGGAGTCTTCGGAGAACCTCTGCCCAATAAAAGCTTCTTTAGCAAGTCTGATGACAGCAGCTTAGAAGCTCGTGTGAAAACAAAACTGCCCTCTGTAGCAGAGGAAGATGACCGGCTGCCTCGCACACCTGGACGGGAGGTGATGATCCATTCAGAGACTGATACTCTTTTGCTTCCAGCCCACAAGGTGCCATCCTCCATGCTTCCCTTACCATCGACTCCCGGTAAAGAAGAATCTTTAGTCCCTCCAGAAAAGTTCCCTGAACAACTAATGGTGACCAAAACGTCCGTGGAAGAGGAGATTCCTAGGACTCCTGGGCGGGACATTTTGGCCAAGTCTTCACACCCCCTTGTAAAGTCACAGAGCACGGACACTGTTCCAGCCACGCCAGGAAGCGATGCTCCCCTCACGGGAAGCAGCTTGACCCTCAGTTCCCCTCAAGTCCCAGGGAGCCCCTTTTCCTACCCATCCCAATCTCCTGGCATTAACAGTGGCATTCCTCGGACTCCTGGGAGAGATTTCAATTTTACGCCTACTTTCCCAGAGGCTGGTGCTACCATTCCTTGCCTTCTGTCTGGCAAGAAACAGTCAGAGGATGAACTAGATGAGAAACCCTTTAAAGAGCCTCTTTGTGCTTCCCTTACGATCAGCATGAACAGTGTTCCTTCCCCTATCCCCTTTGCCAGCCCCCCACAAGCAGATTTCCACACGGACATGGGTTTGCCACATGATGAGCCAATACCTGTAACAGCCCTGCCATGCATGCATGGAGATGGAAGAATGCCCATTGAGGAATGCAAGGCAGAAGTAAAATCTGTTTTGCTCTCATCAGAAGTACCTGCTGGTGCTTCTATTCTTCCTCCCCCACCTCCACCTTCTGTCCTTCCCAAAAGGAGGCCAGGTCGGCCAAAACGGTCACCACCTTCTGTCCTCTCATTGGATGTGTACTCGGGCAAAACCATAGAACCTCCTCCTGTGCCAGTGGCCTTGGTGGAAAGCGCTGTGGGCAAAGAGCTGTTGAGTGGACATCCTGATGCTTTCTATGGACTGAAAGACCCTGAAGCCGTCACCCTGGACTTCAGGAATGACGGTTTCCATGAGAAAATAGCAGCTGAGACAGTTGCAGAGAAACTGCCATTTAAGGAACTGGAGAACCAGTGGAATGAAGACTTCAAGGAAGAAGAAGCTCACGTGAAGCCTAAAAGACAGTGGCGAAGGCAGAAGAAGACACCCGAGGACCTCCCAATGATTCCTTCCCCTGAGTATTCCCCGCCCCGGCCTCAGTTCAGGCCACGCTCCGAGTTTGAGGAGATGACCATTTTGTATGATATTTGGAACGGAGGCATAGATGAGGAAGATATCAAATTCATGTGTATCACATATGACCGCCTGTTACAGCAGGACAATGGTATGGACTGGCTCAATGACACCCTGTGGGTATTCCATCCTTATATCCTTTCTCGCTGGTGCTTTGCGTTACACAACATGTGTAAGAGGCACTAGATGGTCATTGTGTAGGACTTACAATGCAAAAGACTGAATTTGTTGGTGGAAGAAGCGTTTCCTTACTAAAATAGCAATTGCTTATGTCGGCAGGGAATGTTAGACTGTTTTATTCCCTGAAGCTGCAATACAAAAATACTGCAGAAGTGGCTGTTCTTGCTGCATTTTCAGTCTAGGACTGCAGGGAAAATCTGTATGCACCTCTTCTGGGGAGATTTCCTCGCTAGTTTGAGAAGCTTCTGTCTGCATTTAAACCAGTCTCTCTTTTTCAGCTTGCCTCTGGAATTTCTAGTCTGCACGTACAGGGCTTTAACTTGGGGCTAAAACTTGCTGTAAAAATAATCTCACCATCTGTGCCCAAAATGATGAGTTAGTGGTGCTAGCAGCTTTAACTTGCTTTGAGTTTGAAATACTAATAAATCTGGTAGTCAGCAGCATAGGCTGTAGCTTTGAGTCCTCAGGAGTATTTTTGGGACACACGTGCTGTCTCAGAGCAAGACTCTGCATGCGTACAGCCGTCAGTGGTGATCTCCAGAACAGAGCCTAAAAGGCTGTGCTCATCACCTAAGAACTCTCTAGGAATGTTTTTAGGAAGGATGCATGAATTTATACATTAAAGAAGACAAATACACCAGTGTGTTGCTAGAGATTGTGTGGAGTTAAAATATCTCATCCCTTACTCCCTGCAAGACACAAAAGCAAAAGCAAAAAAGCCCAAACCACTTAAAATAGTCAGTGATATGATACTAATAAAAAAACAAGTGGAGGTCAGTGCTGAGCTGTGCGTTTTAATCCTTTCTTTTTCTGCATCTCAAAGGGCAGCGTGTAAGATTAAATTTATAATTATCTGCCTTCTCATACCAATGCAGTAGTCTTGAAATAGATTTATTTAATTGTTTAAAGGAAATTTGCTAAAAGGACGATGAAATGCATAATTCCCAGTGGTTCTCAATCTGTGTCTGCCCCATTTGGGGAGGCAGTTCCAAAACCAAACCAGTTTAAAGGCAGGAGTAACTGGCCCTGCAGGGGTCGGGGACCACCAGCCAGTGAAAGGCAGAGGGGGACGGCTGAGGATAGGGCTTGCCTGTGACCATGTGTTTGCATTTGGCAAGCTACATAGTGGAAATATTTGAAATCTGTTTCCCTGTTGATAAGGATTATTGTTAACAGCAAATTTACAGTCATTTTTTAAACCATTTAAAAATCATCTGCAGCCAGTTGCCGGTTCTTCCTGTGCTACACTGCATGATAGGTATGAAAGTACCCGCAGGGTTCACCTCCTTTGCAGCAAGCTCACACCTCAGCACTCTGATCTCAGGGCCATTGCTTCTTGCTTTTTATGGTCCCTCTGCTTCAATTTTTTGGTGTTAAGGACGTATTATGACTCGCAGGGAGCATTTTTGGGTAGATCTCAATCATCGGAGGCTTCATGGCTGTGTTTTTGGGGTGAGCTGCCAGTAGTACAGCTCCACTGTCCTTCCAGAAGCCAAAAACCTGAAGGTACCTTCTGCTTACTCAATGCAGTGAGTCCTTGCTAGGCCAGGGCCAGCGGTAGGTTTTCTTGACTGATCAGGACAGTGGGACTGAAACATCTGCACAGGGTCTTACCCTTCCCATCGGGGTCTGAAGGAGCTGATTTACTGAGGCTGGTGAGGGCAGCATCTCTCTCCAAGCCCTTTGGACTGAGGAGCGACTCTTGCCCATCTGTGCTGCTTCTAACCATAGTCGGTGGGGATGATTGCTGCCGTGAGATCAGCACGGTGTCTTCAGGGCTTGAGGTGGCTGCAGGGAGTTTCTAGAGGTAGAACAAAAGCATGACACTCAAAACAGAGAAAATGGTACATCCAGATGGCTGGGCAGCTGCTGTCTGTGTACGTAGTGGGTGCTGTGGGGAAATCCTTTCTCAAACAGGTTTCTCTTGACAGCTTAACCTTTTTATGTTTAAATTTTCATTATCTCTTTACTTTAGTTTCCCGAAGCATGCAGCTAAGAAGGACAGACTGTGCTTGGTTTTCCTGTAGGCATGAGGGCTTCAGTGATTTTTTTTTTTTTATTTTTCAATAGTATTGCTATTTTTTGCAGCTCCCCAAAACCTTCATAATTTTCCAAGCTCCCGGTGTTAGCTCTATCTAGCTGAAGCAAGTTTTGTCTGATATCTACCCGTGGCTGTGTTTCTCCTTAACTTCTTTCCACCTACTAGCTTTTCTACCCCCAAGAAAAAGAAGCGGGATGATGGGATGCGGGAGCACGTGACGGGCTGTGCACGAAGTGAAGGCTATTACAAAATTGATAAGAAGGACAAACTTAAATACCTCAATAATAGCCGAGCTTTTGCAGAAGAGCCTCCAGCTGACACGCAGGTGAGGACACATCCTCCGCTGGCTGTCAGGGTGTGAATGGGATTTGGTTTTATACGGTGTCACGCACAGCGGCTGCTTCCTGCCTTTTGGCAAGGACGGAGGTGAAGCTGTTGCTACGCCTGTGTTGAGTTAGTCATCTGGGAGCTACTAGGGAGATGTTAGTGTTTGATGTGGGATGTTTTAGGAGGCCACGGGTTCTGCGGTGCTGTGTTGTAGCACAAGGGATTGATTGCTCACAGGGAGGCTGCAGGGTGTTGGGTCCGTTGGGTCAGCTTTGATCGCCCATTTGTCCTCTCAGGGTATGAGCATCCCTGCCCAACCTCACGCTTCCACCCGGGCTGGCTCCGAGAGGCGGTCAGAGCAACGCAGGCTCCTCTCCTCCTTCACTGGTAGCTGTGACAGTGACCTGCTTAAGTTCAACCAACTCAAGGTAGGTCACCCTGTGGACTGCTGCTTTGCACAGGGGCTGGCTGGGAGCTGGCTGAGGCCGGGGCAGGGGACCTCCTGCCTGTTGGGTCTCACCTTGGTGATGGCCATCTCAGCATTGGGCACCTCTGTGTGTGCCAGAGGATTGAATGGTACCTGGCTCTCCTGTACTTCCACATAATACAACTTGATACAACAATACAACTTAATCCAATGTCTAATACGAATAATTTATCTAAAGAAATAGGAACAGAGCAGTCACAAGGAAAAGATGACACTTAGTCCAGTGTGCTCACCTGTGAGAAGCAGAGACATGGGCTGGCTGATAAATGGCTATAAATGAGTATATGATGGTTACAGAGCTTGAGCCCTAGTCAGAACCATCAGGGTTATGCAGAACTCAGAGATGATGGCCTTAAAGGGTCTGTTCACCCCAGTATGTGGTCAGTGGTAAAAATCCAAGTACTGCAACTCTGCGGGACCTCCCATGACCTCTGTCCTGCCTTCCTGTCACAGCAAGACAGAAGGAAACTACGTCAGGCTGAAGTGCCCCAGCACTGCTTGTGGCTTGGAGTGTGCTGCAGATGCTGGGACGGCCTTTCCCTTTCTATGCTGTGCCTAATTCAGGGTTGGGGTTTTGGGGTGTTTTCTTCATGCAGTTCCGAAAGAAAAAACTAAAATTCTGCAAGAGCCACATTCATGACTGGGGCCTTTTTGCTATGGAGCCCATTGCAGCTGATGAGATGGTGATCGAATACGTGGGTCAGAACATCAGGCAGGTAAGCTGGACTGGGGTGAAATCTGAGCAAAATCCAGCCTTGAAAGAAGTGCTCAAGTATGACAGCTGGGGTTGGAGTCCCTGCTGTAAGGCGTTAGCTACGTGAGCTATGCAAAGGTTGGCATGTGGCTTGGAGGTACAAGGGTGGGATTTTCAACAGCCCATAGAAAGTGAGTTCTCAAATCCTTAGGAGATGAGCTCTCAAGAAGCCCATCCTGAACTTCTGTGTTTTCAGTTAGGTCTGTGTTCTCTTGGGGTGTTGGGGATCGTATATCTGTTGAGTGGCACAAGCACAGTTCGGGTGAGTGTTGTGTAGATCTCTGCTCAGGGACCACTTCTGCAGCGAGTCCTGACTCTACACCTGGGGTTTTCCGCAGGTCATTGCTGACATGCGTGAAAAACGATACGAGGATGAAGGCATAGGCAGCAGTTACATGTTCAGAGTGGATCATGACACCATCATTGATGCCACAAAATGTGGAAACTTCGCCAGGTTTATTAATCACAGCTGCAATGTAAGTATCATGTTGTTTTTGCATATAATTGTACTCTGACATACTGATAAACCCACAGAGTCCTTGCTAACTTTGATTGGGGCCATGTTCAGAAGTAGCAGGGGGTGACAGGGTTATGATTAAATGTTAATGAGCTGCAGCAGATCAAAGCAGAGTCTAAACTAATGTAAGGAGATTTGAGAGACCTGAGAAATGAACACGCAGTGAGACAGAGTGTACTCAGAATCCTCCCCTTACCCTGTTGGGGGACCCTGACCGACACTGTTCAAACATATCTAAAGAAATATTTCCGTAAAACAAACCAAATTTTAGCATTGTTATTCTGTGGGAACAGTCTCCTTCTAGTGTTCACATGGGAAAAGTGTTCTCTGCCCCGGCAGGTAGAGAAGCTGCTTTCCCCTCTGCTCTGTGCTGCAGTCTACGCTCAAAGACTTGGCTGCCTGACCAAATTATTAAGCATTAGTTGAGCTGCTTTTAGCCCGTGACAAACTTGGTGGAGCATCATCCAGACCCGGTTGCACCACAAATGACCAGAGCGTGGATATTTTGGAGGAGCATAAGGGAGGGCTGCTTTGTTTTTTGGCTTCCCGCCTCCTTCTCTCAGCTTCCCCTGGGTCCATGCCTTGGAAGCGTGGCTGAAGCTGTCTAGGGAAAGGACTGTCCTGCTCTTTTTAGCTTGGAATAATTATGTGGAGGCTGGGAAGCCATGGCCATCAGGAGCCTAAATCATTACCTGTTCTATCACCCTTGCAGCCAAATTGTTATGCTAAAGTGATCACAGTGGAGTCTCAAAAGAAGATCGTCATCTACTCCAAACAGCACATCAATGTGAATGAGGAAATTACCTATGACTACAAGTTTCCGATTGAGGATGTAAAAATCCCGTGTCTATGTGGCTCTGAGAACTGCAGGGGAACCCTGAACTGAACTCGAGGTTTCTCGTCACACTTGCACCTTCGGCCATGTCAAAACTGTGGTAACCAGGTGTGGTTGCACTTTGCCAAAAAAGGAGGAAAAAAAAAAAAAGAAAAAAAAGGAAGAAAAAAATCAAAAAAGGAAAAAAAAATATTTAAAAAAAAAAAGAGGAAAAAAGAGAAGAAAAAAAACCAAGCAAGTTTCGCACTTCTGCCAGGATCACGAATGAAAGCAAAAAGCGCACATGCTTACAAGGACTGTTCATGTTTCAGGTGCTCTTTCCTTTTCAGATCCAAGACGCACACAAAAAGGTGACTACCGTTTTGTGGCATGGTCTATCCAAACACTAGCTTCTCTGTTCAGTCCCTACATTAATGCTCCGTAATGGGATAATGGTACCTTATTTTTAATTGTTGTTATAAACCTTCATCGTTTCATAAATGCTGCTACCTTTTCCTTATCAGTTTTGTTGGTTGAAAAAGACATTCAACGTTTAAATGTGAAGCAGAGACTGAAAATGCCATATAAGGTTTGTTGGGAGCTTGATTGGCTGAAATTGCACAGATTTCTCCGAGTAAGCTGTAAATAAATGTAAGGTTGATGTTACAGAGCAAGCCAGAGGCTTGAGGGTGTGTGAATGGATGTGTGCGTGTGCTTGGGTGTGTGTATGTATGGAGATGTGTCCGCAACGAGACTATAGGTGAACTGTCCTGCCTTTTCGTTAGGGATGAGCCTGAACAAGTCCCCTAAGCCAGACACCCCGGGGAAGAGTCAGGTCAGCCGCAGACCTCAGTTTAGCGCCTTGGGCTCGTCTGTAATTTTCATAGACCGTGCTGGTATATTGGGGGATCAAAACCTCTGCACCCATACGTGAAAAATATTTGGATATCACAATGACTAGTAAGAAGCTGAGTCAGTTGTGTAGCTGTAGCATCGTTGCACGACGTGTGGCCTTTGGGGATGCCCGTTTCCTGGAGATCGGTTTGTCTTGCATGCAGGCTGTGTTTACGCTGTAGAAATCTTACCCTCCTTGTAAACATACACTACGGCCCACGTTTATAACAGGATTTTTTCTTCCTGTAGATGGGAAACAGGCTGATGTGTGTCTCGTATTAATTTTTCTCATTTTTGTCTGCATTTCCCTGCCCTTCCAGAATTTTACGGGGAGTATTTGCTCTGTCCTTGAATGTGGGAGATGCCTCCTGTGATAGGAGCAAGCTGTGCCGTGCCACTCTCCTCCCTCTGTTACTCAGTAACTTGTCCTGGGGTGGTCCCATCCCTCCATTAAGAACATGGCAAAAGTGTCCATGAGAGCAGGCTGCGGGAGCAATCCTGTCCTCCCCCATCTACAGCAGGAAAACAAGTACTTCTTTAAATTTGGAAGGTGTATTTTGAAATGATTTTTCAATATATTTTGTCCTTGTAGATGTGCTGAGGTGAGGGTTGCAGTTCTTCGAGAGGTTCCATTTAAAAATGGGGCAAAACACCAAAGAAATACTTCTTTGGATGTGATCTGGAAACGTTACACAGCCATTCGGGTATAGACAGGATCGATTTTTCAACTTGCATTGAGTTTCTCCTGTGTAAAAAAAAAAAAAAAAAAAAAAAGTAGAGATTAGTTGTACTAAACCCTTTTTTAATTGGCTTATAAGGGGAAGTTGCAATGTCAGTATGAAGTGGGAAGATTATCTGCATAGCTAAACATCATCTCCCCACAGAACAAATTGTACAGCTGTATTCTTACAGCCTTTTAAAATCCGTGATAATTGCTATATGACCACAGAGGTTACAGCCTTTGCAAAAGAGTTTCCTGGAAGTTTGTTCTGCTGTTACGTGGAATTTCCAGGCCTGCAGTATGGAGTGGAGCTTGTGATGTAGGTTAGACCTCTGCATCTGAATTTCTTCTTCAGACAACAGGCCTGAAAGAACAGGAACACACAGACTGCTACAAGCTGCCTTAATACCGCCTGTATTTCTGTCTGAGGGCGAGGAAATTGTTGCTGAGATTGGACAGTCCATAGTCTCATCTGTTCTTGTTTTGGTTTTGTTTTGTTGTTTCCCCCCCTCTTTATAAATCTCTCCAGCAATTGGGTAATGGTGACCCAGAATTCAAAATTATGAGAAGCACAACTAGTTTCTGTCATTGAGTGTTGGTTGTAAGTGCAGCGATGACAGGAGCATTTGGGAGTTAAACCAGCTGCTCAATTTACTTTATTTTATTTTTTAAATAAGGTCCATCTTGTGTTGACGCTCCAGTTGGCATCTCTACAGCTTGGCCTTTTACTTCCAAAGCTTTGGAAATGCACAGAAGTTTCCTGTGTCTCAGAACTGAAGCCCCTGCGTGCGGCAGTTCTGCCGACGTCCTTGGCTTTCTTCCTCTCTGGTCCATCAAACCAGTGCATTAACAGTGGTTTGTGGGGGCGAAGTCTCCCCAGATGGTCCAGCCCCTAAGTACCTGCTGACAGTTTTGTATTTCCCAGTATATCTGTGTGCTCTGGACGGGATTACCCCTGCAGTTTGCCTTAATCTTTGTTGAGGAGAGGCAAGGAAGCAGGTTGTGGCCCTCTGAAAGGAGACCTACAGGTTGGGTTCCTTCACCGTGTTTTCAGGAGCGCCAAAGGGATTTGGGTGCCAAAGACCATGAGTACCTAAATCCCTTGGGTACTTCTGAAACTGCCTGTAGCCCACCCCTTTTTAGAATCCCAGACAAATAACGTGAGTTTTGGGAAGAGCTGAGCTCCCAATAGCCCCCCAGGAGGAAACAGAGCTGTCGGACCTACAGCACTTCTGAAAATCATGTTAGTCTGGTCTCAAAGCCAAACCCGAGGCTTCTCTTTTCTTCCCCGTAAGTCTTGGCTTGCAGAGTCCTACCTGTCCAGCTCGCGTCTCAGACTGCGGAGCTGCCCTGTGCCCCCAACCAGCGCGTTCTATGGTGAGGATAAGTCTGGTTTCATGATTTCCATGAGCTGCCACAGTTGCCTGTGGTCTGCCCTGTCCCTGCAGCCTGGTGGGGTCTGATCGGGGCAGGGGAGCCCTGCAGCCACTGAGGTGGTTTTGGAAGGCAGCCCCGTGGAGATGCCTTTCTAATCCTTCCCAGGTACTTTGGCTCGTACTTAGAAAGGGATGAGGTGAGGAGAAAGGCAGAAGGTGTGCAATTCGCACGCCAGCCTGGATCGGACCCAGCGTTCGAGGCCCACGGTCAGCACAGGCGCCCCGGCACCCCATGGGAACAGCGTCAAGGACTAAAAAGAAACCTCACCATTATGTGCTGCTTTACAGAGGGATTTACTGAAGTTTTTTTTGTTGGCTGAAAAGCCTGTCCCCGATTTATTTTTAGTTAAATTGGAACCTAAGACAAAAAAGAGAGAGACATTGACTGTGCTCCCTGCAAAGTTGTTATCTGGCTAGGTGAAATGACCCAAGACAACAGTGCAAAAGTTTTGGAAATTTAACTTAAATCTTTAGTTTCCCAACATGAAGCTGGCTTGAGCTCAGCGTGCAGATGCCTCCACAGTTGGTGTTTCTAGGAAGCGCACTCTGTGCTCGCAAATCCCTCCTGTCTCTGCCCGACACCCTCATTTATCCGTTCGGTTCCCACCCCTGTCTGCAATTCCAGGTTGGTCCCAATAAGTGGTCTGTGACTATCGGGGGTCCGGGAGGGGAAGGGGCTCATCTTGCAGATATTTGTATTGTATAGAGCAGCTTATTTCTACAAGGAAAACAAAACCAAGACATTTTTAAACTCCAACAAAGTATACAGTAGTTTCAGTTCCGGTTTTTGTGACCTTTTTCAGGGATCATTTCAGTGCATTTCTGTATAAAATAAAAATTTAAGGAAAAAAGGATTTTGAAGTATATAAAAAAATGCATCTTCTGTACATAGGCAAACTCAAGAATCTTCTCTTCAAACACTGTTTCTTGTAGAAACATGTTGAAATTTTTTTGCTGATTTCTTTGTACTTCAAGAGCATGTAAATAATTTATTAAAAGTGACTATTGTAATTTGGAGTTCTTTTTAAACAGATTCCAGCTCTAAATCATGTCGAGGAGATGGGGAGGAAGAAGGACTAAGTATAGCAAAGGAGCTGGTGGCATTTACAGCTTGTGTCAAGCTTTGTATAATGTAAATTCTGTATAAATATGTTTTTTGTCAAATAAATAGATGGAATTAGAAGCATTAAGAAACTGAAGACAAAAAAAATTGCCAAGTCAAGGCTTCTTCTTTCCCCCCCCCTCAGTCTGAAACCTAATGTGCAAAATCTATTTATTTCAAGCGAGGAAATGTGTACAGTCTAATAGACAGCCTAAAATGTATTTAAGCGAGTTTGCAACTGGATTTTTTTTCAATTTAATATTTGTTTTGTTTTTATGAGTTTCCTCCTTAATTGCCACTGTAGTATTTGTCCAAGTGAAAAGAAACACATCGTCACGGACACTCTAAAACAAATGGGCAGTTTTAAAAGCAAAATGGAAGAACACCCGGCTCCCAATCCTTGCAGTTTTCTGGTTCTATAAACAGGTTGTTTTAATTCACAGTGTGAAAATAAAGGGCCTCCTTTAAAAGGAGGCAGGTAAAATGGTTTGCAATAAATAAATAAATAAATAAATCTTATTTTTTTTAAGTTCCTAAAAAAAAAAAAACAACTCTGCTTTGAAGATTTAGGGTTTCTGCTTTTTCTTTTGTTAAGCAAATTTATAAATTTAGGGATGTTTTGTGCATATAGAATCTGTCACCAGTATGTATCTTGTTTTGAAGAAAGTGTTTTTGTTGTGGATGTGTCATGCTGTACATATTTGTTCATATTTTTGTGAATTGAATACTATGTACCATTGTATTATAGTAACTTTTATAAAGCAAACCATAAATATACTGACTTTTCTTACAGAAAAATTATGTTGTGCTTAATGTATAGCCAGGGCAGCTTTTTGCTCTCAGACCTGTGCTGGGAACTGAGAGAACTCTACGAAGCAGATCCAGAAAAAGAGCAGTCCAAAGAACTGATTTTCAGCAAAGTTTACTGAAAATACTAATTCTGGTGAGCAGGAAGTGACTTTAAGCAACATTACATTGCGTGAAAGAAGTATGTGAGTCATATAAGTTTATAAACTTAAAGAAAATGTTCTTAGTATTAAAAGTCTTCACAACCTTGAAGAGCTGAGGCGCGGCCAGGCGCTGGTCCCCCTGCCACAGTGTCAAGTGTCCCCGACTCGTCCGGCCTCGGTGGCACTGCCCCGGCAGGTGAGGGGTCCCTGCTCCTGCAGCCTCGGATTTTTCCGGGTTCACATCTTTTATTTTTTAACTTTAGGGAAGTGAAAGGCCTTAACCTACGAAGCGAGGTGTTAGTGCTGCTGGTTGGGGTGACGCTGTAAGGCTGTTTGGGCCAGAGGCCCTTTGGTTTCTTTCTTTTAAATCAGTTTATTCAAATCTGAAATGAATTCTGTTACATGTAGTTTACAGGAGGGGGGAGCTGGGGAAGCCGCTGGGGTTTGATGCGGATGAAAGCACAGCCTGGAGCCGGCCATGTGCCCCCGTCCTCCTTCCCTGGGGGCTGCTGTGGGGGTGCTGGTGGTCAAAGTGGCTTCTGTGAGCTTAGAAAAGGAGATGCCCAGGGCAGAGACAAATGAAGCGGCCGATGGTGGAGGAAACGGAAGAGATGGGAGAGAGCGTGGGCTGTAGGTGACTTCCCAGCTCAGTTCTTGGCTTCCATAGCCAGCCACGGTGGCTGAAGGGATGTGGATGCAGGACAACCACACCATGCGGGGCAGAAGGCAGCAGGGCTCAGCCTGCAGGGTGGCCGGATGGGGCAGGGGCTTGGGCTGGTGGAGGGACTCATGTCCGAGGAGCCCATCCTGAGCCGAGGGCTTGGCCGGGGCTTGGGCTGCTCAGGCTTTGAGCAGCTTCGATGCTGGGAAGCTTGGGGAGCAGTGGTGGGTGCATCGGGGCTGCAGAGGGCAGATGTGCAGCAGCGGGGAGACCTGTGAGCGCTGGACACCCTGAGATGTTCTTCAGCGGCTGTGTACGGAGGCCTGCGGACTCCTCGGGGAGCGTTTGACCAGCAGCTACAGCGAACATGGGGTAGAGGGGCTCCAGCCCCACCATGTTAACTTACCAGGCACTTGAGCTGTGACAGAAAAGGGTTTTATTGTGTCAGTAGGAAAAGTCCCCTTGCAGAGGACTGTGACAACACCAGTGCCATGCACAGAGGGGACTTCACACATGCAGCCAGGATCTGAGCCGAGGAATCGCTGCCAATGCCAGCAATTACTTCTTGAAACGTGGGAGAAACCCCAACCCTTCATTAATTTGGGAATTTACAGGTATTAGAGCAAGAGCGCATTGCCTTGGGAAGGCTGAAAGACGTAAATTTGATTAAGTCTCATTCCAGAATGTTGTAGCTACCCTAAACCCATGTGTTTAATCTCAGCAAGTTCAAATTCAAGATTGAGTCTAAAAGTAATTAAAATCAAATCTCACAAAATGAGAAGCACAGAGGCAAACGCCTCCATGCTTTCCTCTCCTAGCTTCCCGCGTAGCTAAAATTAACAGAAAACTTTGGATAGACTAAATTTAAGCACTCCTAGTTGTTTCTTCTGTCTTCCTCTGTAGCTGCGTGTCTTCAGCACGTGCCTTAACTCTGCCCTTTGTTAAGAATTTGGTGGTTTGGATCAGATTAAACTGCTTTTTAAGAGCGTGTTTGCTATTTCTCATGCTCCCTCTCCCAAGAAGTCAGCGGAGGGCAGCGCTGGGGCTGGGGCGGGAAAGGTGTTGAGTCCTTTTACATCTCCACCTTGGCAGCAGCTTCCCTGGGTTTACGACACTTGGGTCTGGGCTATTTACCGAGACGTTGGCTGTTTCCCGGTTTATTTGTGAATCAGCTCGTTAGGGGCGAGGGCGGCGTTTTCTGCCACTCTCTAGATGCGCTTGGTCTCCCCGTTGGGCTCCAGGACGGTCAGGTTTCCTCTGGCATCTTGATCCATTTCTATTGCTTCGAACAGAGACTTGAAGTTTCCAGCGCCGAAGCCCTGTGGAGACGACAGCGTTACAGACGGCAGGGACAGGCAGCAGGTCCCTCAGCTCGGAAGCGGCTGGGAAAGAGCAGCGCCGAGAGCTGGCTGGGTGACGGTGCTGATGGCCCCGAGGTCTTGAAGCCAAGATCATCGTGAAATCCTCAAACCAACCTGGTGGTTATGCCGCTGGATGACCTCCAGAAAGACTGTGGGTCTGTCTTGAACTGGTTTGGTGAAGATCTGGAGCAAGTAGCCTTTCTCATCAAAATCCACCAGGATTTTCAGTTCCTGAAGAAAAGAAACAGGGCAACAGCTTGAAGACCCACAGAGGAGCAAGGGGATCTCTCTGCATCACCCTCATCCCTGCAAAACACCGTGGGGAGATGGTCCAGCCCCGGGCAAACCTTTTCCCTCTCCAGCTGGTCTGACTCACCGCCAGCTTATCGATGTTCTCCTTCACTTTGATTTTGGCCGTTTTCAGCCTCTCCCGCAGCATCTGGTAGTAGCTGGACGGCACATCCATGAACTGCATGCCCCGCTGCTTCAGGTTGGTGATCTGCAAGGCAGGGGAGGACCCCGGTGTGGGTCGGGCTTGGGGCCCATTTGTGGAGCGGTTCGTGCCAAGAGAATGGTCGGGGACAGACGATGTTGGGAGGCAGAGTGATACTTTCCCACGACATTGGGCAACCTCGTGCATGGGGACCTGTCCCACCCTCTCGCTTTGGGCACCAGGAACAGGAGGGCCCGAGATGCCTCTCCAGGCAGAGAGTTGGCCACTGTGCAAGGATGCTTCATCCCACCTTGACCCCCGGTAACTCTGGAGGCCCTTTGGTCTGGAGGGGAGTCCAAAACCAAGTGCTCAACAGCAGCTGGGCTCAATCCAGACCAGTATCTGCCCCAGGCAAAGGTGGGTGATGTGCTATGGTGGCTCAGCCCCCCAGCCTGGGCTGCCCGAGCTTCCCCTGGGCCACCCCCCAAGGACAGCACGTGCCGTTGGGGTCCCTGCAGACCCCAATTGCTTTAGACTGGAGGGACGGGCATCTCCCAGCAGCTCGCAGGTGCAGGCAGGTCCCTTTCCAGCAACACACTGGTACAGAGGGCGGTTAATCCTGGTTGTAAGACAACCACGGCACAAAGCCCGCCCAGCCTGCCCCTGTTCTCGCACCCCAGGGGGGTCATAGTCCACCACTGCCCTGTGACGAGGACCATGCCCAGTGGGACGGGGCGGAGGCGGAGCAGGGCTGGGGCAGGACAGGCCGGGGCAGGAGCTGCCTGGGGCTGCACTCACCGCCGAGATGATGTCGGAGGTGTTCAACGCGATGTGCTGGACTCCGGCCCCCCCATAGTAGTCAACATATTCCTACGGAGAAAAAAATGTCACCATGTCAGTGGCAGTGCAGCTACAGCGTGCCAAGGGCTCGACTGGGGCTTATAAACATGAAAGCAAAATTGGCCGAGGGACCGCAAAATTAAAAAAACGAGAGTTTTGGTGAAATCGGGGGTAAACCGTCTCTGTCCCGGCAGCGCTCCAGGGTTTGACAGCCCTTGGCAGACCTGAGCAGCACCAGGGCTGCTTTCCAGCAGCCACCTTAGCACAGCACCTCTGTGCTGGCTCTGAATCACTGATGCCTCGGTCCCTTTTCCTTCACCAAATCCCTGCTCAAGGTGATGGCAGCCTGATGGATCAACCGCTGGTGTCCGCTCACCTGAATCTGGGATTTCTTCTTGCCGAGTGCTGGCTCATTGATGGGCATCTTAATGGTCTCTTCATAGTTGGTGACCACGATGGAGCGCAGGGCACTGAACTCGGTGTGCAGCTGCTTGTCGTCCACTGACCAGAAGCGGTGGAAGAGCAGGTTCTTCTGGTACCTGCCCAGGCCACAAAGGGCACATTCAAGTCCCTCACTCCATCCGCACATTAACGAACCTCTGCTCTTGCTTAATTAGCCTCAGCCGCTGATGTTGGAGGGGATGAGACCAGCAGAGCGGTGCTGCTGCTCCATCCCACCTCCCACCAGCCCTCCCCACTCTTACCAGTCTGCCACTGGGACCATCTGGAGGTCGGGCTGGTTCCCCACAACGTGGTCAATGAAGTTGAGTTTGGCGCTCGGTCTGCGGGGGGAAGCCGGGGACAGCTCTCAGCTGGGCTCGGGGCCACCCCACAGCCGGGGAGGCTCTGGGACGAGGTGGTGGGGACCCATCTGGCTCCTTGCTGGGACATCCCACCGACACACGGTGGCAAAGAGCCGGGTGGGCCCCTCTGGGAAGTACTCACAGCTTCGGCAGCAGGGGGTCCTTGAAGAGGGGCGGATGGAACCCGGGTAGGAAGAGGCCCTTGTAGTTGAGCTTTTCTATCAAGGTGTGGGTGGTGTCACCATACTGCAAGAGGAGGGAAAGCAGTCGCGTGGTGGCCCTGTTTTTTTGGGGACCTCCAGGGTCCAACCTGGTCCCATGGACCCCACTCTGACGCAGGGACTCAGCCTCCGCAGCCGCTTACCGTCTGGATCACCGCGAACTTCACCTTCCCGAATTTGTCCTCCTCCACCCAGGGCTCTTTCACCACCACGGCTCCGCGCTCCTTGGCTTTCTGGGCAAAAGGACAGAGACCCCCTCCTGCCACAGCTCCCCCGGGACGGGGGAAGATGTCCCCATGCCCTTCCCCACCTCCCCTCGCCATTTCAGGGTGCCGTGCAGGAGGGAGCAGAGGGGCTTCCTACCTGCACGATGAAGTCGCAGTCCTCCACTTCAAAGGCGATGTCCTTCACCCCATCACCGTGCTTCACCAGGTGCTCCCCCATCTCTGCCCGGAGCAAGAGCAGCCGCGGGCATGAGCAGAGGGGCTTTGCTCCACCGCGGCCATTTCCCACTCTGTTTCCCCCCCGCGGCACCTACCCTCATTCCCCGGGTTGAGAGCGGACGAGAGAACAAACACGATCTGGTGAGGAAGAGGAGGACAGGTGAGGGATGGAGACGTGGCTGCAGCCCCAGCCTGGGGCAGATGCACCGCAGGCGCGGGGTTTAACGCCGCCAACAGGTTCTGTCTCCCCCAACCTCCGTCCCAGCAGCGACACCTCTGCGGGGTGCATCAGCCCTCTTACCTTGTCCTGCTTGATGGCGTGCGAGACCACCTCCCTGCTGCCGGTCTCCAGCCCCCGGTACGCCAGCTCCTCGAACCCCAGCTTGTTGCAGTAGTAGGATGCAGCCTGCGGGCGGGCGAGAGCCGTTCCGGGTGAAGCTGTGATCCCCGGTTCCCACAGGGCTCCCCCCGACCGGGGCAGGACAAACAGCCCGTGGGGATCGGCCACCGCCGTGTGTGCAAGTCACACCTCTGTGTGTGTGTGTGTGTGTGTGTGTGTGTGTGTGTGCGTGCGCACGCAGGGAGCAGCCGAGCTTTCCTGCTTCCCGGTAACTACCCAGGAGGAACAAGCAGAGGTGAGAAAGGCCCCACATTGGGGAATAACCCCCAAGCCCCCAGAGCCCTCCTGCGCCCATGAGTGGCCGGGGCAGGTGGGGCGCAGCGGGCACAGGGCTGGTGCACGGCTTTAGCCGCCGCCGAGGGGAAGACATTTCTGCCCATCTCCTGCTCCCCTGCCAGGCTGCGGGAAAAGCAGCTCAGGTTCGAAGCACAGGGATTTTTAAATCGCCATCAGCTTTTTAGCAGCACATGATGAAGAGCAGCGACCACGCCGCCTTCTTGCCGCAGGCCAGTGACCACGACTGGAGCCCTGCCGCCTGTGCCGGTTGGCACTTCTCCAGCCCCCTCCCGCACACACCCCCAGGCAGACGCCCCTCGCCTTGCGCAAGACCCCCAAGGCCATCGGCCGAGGCCGTGCCGGCGGCCACAGGCACCGAGCCACAGAGGGGCTTTGGGACGCCAGCGCAGCCCCGACCCGGTGGACTGCCAGGACGAACCGCCCCCCCAGCAGCCAATAACCGGAGCGGCCGCCCTGTCCCGGCGCGGCCAGCGCCCACCATTACACGTTCCCAACCGGCCGCAGCCTCTCACCTGCTTGGCATTGCCGACCCAGAAGGTGATGGAGTGGAAATGGATGAAGCGGCCTCGTGCGTGCTAAAGGGAAGGGGAAAACAGGGCTGAGAGCCACCGCCGCAGCCTTTCCCGCGGCATTGCTCATCTCCGGAGCAGGGAGAAGCGGCGGCTGTGACCCTGCAAATGTCTCTCCTGTAAACGCGTCCGAATTAAGCAGGTGAACTCCTGGCTGCTGCCCTGAAACAGCGATTTTCCAAAGCGCTTTCCAGTCAGGTCCTGCAGGATCCTGCTCTGCGGGGTGGAAGGTGCCAAGCCCCAGCTCGCCTGGGGCCGGGTCAGTCCCGGTGCCCCCGGTGCTCCCCGTGGGCTGCCCACCCGCAAACTTGCTGCGTTAAAGATTAATTCTCCCCCGAAACGCTCTTACACAACCGCCAGTGCCGGGACAAATCCCCCTTCGCTCTGTTCCCTACCGCCATCCAACCCGGGCACCCAGCCACGATGTGCACCAGTGGTTTGGGAAGCACTTTATGGGGAAAAAGGTGGCAAATTGGTGCAGCATTTGGCTAGGAATGTTGCAACATTTGAGGATTCTGCTTAGGCAATGGAGTTGGCCGGGAAATACCCATTGTCTCCCATTTGCCGCTCTCCTCCCAAACCACAAAGAAAAAGGAAACGAATACATTTCCATTGTTAATGTTATTTGCAATTAGAAACCACGTCCTGTGTGGCCCAGCCAGAGAGCAGTTTTACTTCTGATTTTACCAGGTAATCAAGGAGTCGGGAACAAGTATTATTTGCATTAACACGGCTGATGCTTCACACCAGGCAGCGGGGCAGGACCGAGGACACGAAGCGGCTCTTACCTTTTCTCCCTTGTCTGTGTAAGATGTCTAAAAGAGAGAATCAGAAAAGAGAGATGTTAGCAGTTCAGGAAGGTACCGCAGCCCCCAGAGGGCTCGAATCCAAAGGTCAGCGTATGAGGAACAGCTCTTCTACACAACTTCCAGCACAGTCACTAAAAAGTCCTAATTCAAGCAGGGTTAAACCCGGTAAAGCTCCCGAGACGTCCTGTGCTGTTGAGCCCCGGCCGTTTAAATTACTTCCCATTCTTGCCCCTCACCATTTTTGTGTCCTGGCAATGTGACAGCAGCAAAGAGAGCGCGAGTCCACGAGGGCATTTAATATAGTGGTGGGACGGGGGAAGCTCCTCCTCAGCCCCACCTTCTCCCACCCCCAGCCCGAAGCGTTTGCGACCCAGAGCTGTGTGTGATTTGGGCTGGGAACTGCCCGTCCTGGGGCAGGGGGCTCAGCCCCACGTCCGGGTTTGTGCAGGGACCCAACGGCGGGTGTTTTATGCAAGGGGTGAGCTGTGACTTCAGCTGTGGGGCCAAGGGACGGGTGGGTGGGCAGCAGCACCCCAGTGTGTAACGGGGTGCCGGCATCTTCCCGCGGGTGGCTTTGCCTGGGTTGTCCCCTGGGGTCACTTGTTTTCCTGCCCCCACCCCAGCAGGGCTAAACGTGGACGAGTGTGCCAGGCTCTGCGGTGCAGGAACCTGCCAACCCCACAGCGAAACCTCCCCGGGGCCATGGTGGGGTGATGCAACCACAGCAGCACATCCCCCCCCCAGCCCGCCTGCCCCCGGGGACGTTCACCCCTTCGCGGGCACATGTCCCCTCCTGCGCCCATCCGCCTTCCCAGACAACGCCGAGCCGGGACAATTTGGCTGTGTGCAGGGTGCGGCCATGCACACGGCATCTGGGCCTGAGGCCACTCGTGTCACCTTTGTCCCTGGTGAGCCCAGTGCTGCGGGGGTCCCCAGACTGTGGGAGCAGCAGGAGCCCTGATGGGGCAAACACCAGCGCACGCACCCCATGGCCGGCAGCGGTGGTAAACTGGAGCTGCTGGGGAGGACAAACACGGGGCACTTGGGTGGGTGTCAGCCGTGTCCCCTGCTGCCACACGCCCCGGGTGGCACAGCCCTGTGCCGCCGCGGGCCTCCCTGCAAGTGCGCGGGGACACGGACCGGAGCGGGGCCAGCAGCAGGGACGGGGCCGCGCCATGGCGCCATGGCGGCTGTAGAACCCTGCGGCAGCGACACTGCTGTGCCACCACGTGTCCCTGCCACGTCTGTGTCACCCCGTGTCAACGCCACCGCTGGGCCACCCCACCGCACGGCCACCCCAGGGCACCGCCACACCCGTGTAAGCCCACGGCGCCGCCGCCGCTCCCTCACCCCGCGCCACCGCCTTCTCCGTTGGCCCCGCCCCCCTGCGCTGACCCCGCCCACAGCACAGACCCCGCCCCTCCGGCGATGACCCCGCCCCTCGTGGGCGGAGCCTCCCCCCGCCGGCCACGCCCCCCCGCCCCGTGACGCCTGTTGTCCGCGCCCGTCGCGTGCCGTGGTGGCGGCCATGGCGCAGCCCGGCGGCAGCCGCCCGGTTACTGTCAGCGACGTGCAGCAGCTGGTGAAGCGGAAGGACGAGGTGGAGGCGCAGATCAAGGCCTGCTACGAGCTGCTGGAGGGTGTCAGTGCGGCGGGGCCGGCGGGCGGGCGGGGGGTGGCGGGGCCGGGGCCGGGGCCGCAGCCTCACGGCCGCCTCTTCCCTCACAGCAAAAGGGCGTCGGGATGGACGAGCCGCTGGTGGACGCGGAGGGCTTCCCCCGCGACGACATCGACCTCTACCAAGTGCGCACCGCCCGGCACAACATCATCTGTGAGCGGGGACCGGCGGCGGGCGGGAGGGAGGGGATCGGGGGACCGGCGGGGCGGGGGGAGCCGGCCCGGGGACGCGGGGGGCCGGGAGCGTCCCCTCCAGCAGGAGTGACTCGGCAAAAACTGGTGCCGTGTGGGGGACCCGCAGGCTTCTGCCGCTGGGATGAACACCCTGCTAATACCGGGACAGCCGTTTAGGCGCCTCGAGCACCGTGCCGTTCCGCCGGCTCCTTGCGGTTCTTCAAAACAATGAAACCCAGGGTCGCTCTGGGTCTGTTTTTCGGTGGTTTCGCTCTGCGTTCGTAGGCGTTGTGGATCGGCTCAGTCAGTAAAACGCTTTTGTCCGCGCGTTGTCGCAGCGGCACCGAAATTCCGCTTCTGCTGTGGAGCCATGTGGGAGTCGTGAAATACAGCGAAGCGTTTTTGTGGTGTTTGTAGAATAAACTCTGGGTAAAAAATAGCTTGGCATCTATTCCTTCCCGGGCTTACCCTATGCCCTGACTTTGGGAATGGCTCTTGCTCTACATATGTGACTTGATGGAAAAAAGACGCAGTGATTTCTAGGTGATCGTAGGCCTCCATGCTCCGATTCCTTGCATGTTTACCAAAATGTGTAGGGTGGTTTTCTCTGTGTCTAACTTCTACTGATAAGCATTTGCTGGGCTCCGTGAGCAGGGCTGGTGCCAGCAGCCAGCAGATACCCCAGCAGAGGTTCCTGTTGGCCACAGCTGGGATCCGAGACACCCAGAACACCATTTTCTGCACAGCTGCGGAGGAGAGCGTGTGCTGAGAAAGAACCCCTAGATGTAACTCACTCCTGCTGCCTCTGTGCTAACGGTGTCACCCACAGGTTTGCAGAATGATCACAAGGCCCTGATGAAGCAGGTGGAGGAAGCTCTTCACCAGCTGCACGCCCGGGAGAAGGAGAAGCACGCCAGGGATGAGGCGGAGGCGTTGGCCGAGGCGATGAGCCAGACCCAGAGCCTGCCACAGGCTTTTGCCAAAGTGAACGCGGTGACTCCAGGATCTCCTGCAAACATCTCAGTAAGTTGGTGGGGCCTGACAGCCGGTTGGGAAGGCTTCTTCTGGATCCAGAGAGAAAACATAGCATGTGACTTTCTCTGTCACTTGTTAATAAGTAGGAATAAGTTGGGGGTTTGATTAGGGTTCCACCCTCCTCCTCCAACTTTTTTCTTTGTCTTTTTTTTTTTTTCTGGGTCGCACTGGGATGTCCTGTGCCTAGACTAGTCACTGTACAGGAACGAGATGAGTACTCTCTTCTCAGCTGTATCGTTGCACCACACAGCTCCCGCAAGGCCTCGCTGATCGTTCTAACCTCAGTATTTCTCTTCCCATGAAGCAGGGCAGAGGAATGAATACTTCTTTCTAAGCACACGGAGAGGGTTTAAAGTAGTTCAGTTGCCTGAATGGTGAGGACAGGGTCACAGCACACCTCTCTCCATGTGGCTGTGTGAAGGGTGATGCTCCTGTGATATTCCCTGTCTTTGGAGAAGGTCGATGCTCATCTTCCCTCTTCTGTCTCTGTCCAGGGGCTTCAGGTCGATGATGAGATTGTGGAGTTTGGTTCTGTCAACGTAAACAACTTCCAGAACCTGCAGAACATCGCCACAGTGGTGCAGCATAGCGAAGGGGTGAGCTCATTTCTGCTGTAACTGCATTCTCGATGCCTGCCTCAGCTTTTTCTATGTAACTTTGATCTCTGGGATCATCATTTCCATGTCAGGAACAGTGTCAGATTCAGTCTGTGCTGTCGTAGCCCTGTTCTCTCACAGCACTGAGCTAATTCTTGCTGGATAGAAGAGAGCTAAGAGGTGCCTGCTCTTTGCTGTGACCGTCATATTGTTTGTTCTCCCCTGGGGACTCCCTGTGGCTGCGTTGCTGTGCCGTCCTTGTGGACAGGCCAAAGAAGCTGCCACAGCCATCAGGTGCTTTATGGTGGAAGTGAGAGATCTCCTGGAGATGTCTCCACACCAAATGCTCCCTCCTTTCGGATCTAGCCATGGGGGTGGGAATGGGAGCCACTGAAGACGAGCTTTTCTGACCAAACGTTCTTCTGGCGTTTCAGCAAAAGAAGGAAGAAGAGGGTTGACTTGATGATGGAAAGTTGCCGTCTTTTATTCTTATATTTTATTTTTATCTCCCTTTCAGAGACCCCTGAGTGTGACTGTGCTCCGCAGCGGCAAAAAAGTTCACGTGGGGCTGACTCCGAAGCGCTGGGCCGGGAAGGGCCTCCTGGGGTAAGCTGCTATTTCGCTTACCAGAACGGGTGAGGCTTCACCCAGCTCAGAGCAAGTTCCCTGCAGCCGGGCCAGCTCTCTGCTTCGCGCTCAGTGCGTGTTGCTGCCCGCTCTGGTGAACTTCACTGGCAGGTGCCGGCTGAGAGCTGGAGGTTACAGTTTTGCACGGTGGTGTGGGGAGATGAGCTGTATCAAACGTGGGGACAGGGATGAAGATCTCAGTGGCTGGTTTGTCCGGTAGAGGAAACCAGTGGAGGAGGGCTGTGGTGGGTCTGATCCGTGCCATGTCAGGTCTTCTGTGCTTGTTTGAGAACTGGGACCTTAATGTTTCCTTCTACCCTCTTCTTTTTCAGCTGCAATATCATTCCCTTGCAAAGATGACCGTTGCTTGGAAAACAATAAAGCTGAAGCTTGTGCCTGCTTTCTGGACTCTGATCTGATTTGAAAACTTCCCTACGTGTTTTTGCTGAAACAAATATTTCAGAGGCTGTGACCTCTACGCGTGCCAGACTCTCAGAGTCTGAAGAGGTTCTGCTGGAGTAAGGTCTGACTGCAATTCAGAATTGCACTGGTTGATCAGGGGTAGCTTGCGGAGTTGCAAGCTGTGGCTTCTCATCTCTTACACCTTGCGTCAGTTTGGAATGAGGCCACAGGGAGACCCAGACTTCACTTGATAGAGACTAAAGAGCATTAAATGCTCTTATTTGTTGACAATAGCATTCGTGTGTGTTGTCGCCCCCAAATTCCTCACTGAACATCTTGTAATATAAGCTAAAAAGTCCTGGAGCACTTCTGGGTGTCTGTAATGGTAGATCACACTCAAGAAATATGCAAGTTTGATACTTTATCTTCCCTGTGTTGCCACAACTTTTGAAGTTACTAAACATGATGAAAGAATTTTTGGAATGCATAATTATTTTAAGTTAATAATATAAGTAATAGGGATTATAATTCTACTTTGCTTTACATTTAGTATTTTATATGGTCATGATAAAAATACTCCTAAGTTGATGAATTTTTGGTTTTTTTTTTTTTTTTTTTTTATTTGTGGTGGTTGATTTGTTTGGGGTGTATAAACCCTTCAAGGGGATTTCTGGGATGACTGGTTTGTTGTAAGTGTGTTTCCAGTTGAACTTCAAAATACTCTTCCGAAACAATAAAGGAGTAATACCTTTCTCCATTCTTGTAGAAGTTATTATTTTGGACAATAATTGTGGGCCGAGTTGGGTGGGTTAGGTGCAGATCTGCACAGATACAAAGCCATGACCCTGTGGCCTTTGGGAGCTGAAGCCCAGGTAAGGTGCGAGTCTGTCATTAGCGCTTCATCAGCAGGTGCGGCATAAGTAACACATCACACATAACGAGCAACTTTGTTGTAATTGTCATTAACCAGACCTGAAATAGACTGAAAAGGGGGACTAAACCCCAGACTTTCAAATGACTTACCCAGGGCTCTGCATTACATTGAGTAGGTTTACCCGTCTGATATTTCAAGCGTTTGTGTTCCAGCGCGCAGTCCAAGGGAGCAGATTCTCACTGAAATGGTAAAGCTTCAAAGCAAAGCTCCTTTGCTCGGCGATCCCCGCAGGCTTCCCGGTGCTGCGCAGGAGGCGTTGCTGTAGCAGCCCGTGGCAGCGTTCTTTGGATGAGATTGTATCTAGACAATCCCCGTCAAACGCACTCTCACCCTGGTCTGAGCTATTCGTGTTTTGTTCTTTCAAGTAATTTTAAAAAGACTGAAACGTGGCACTGCTTTCCTCCATCTCTTTTCTTGAAGAATAACTGAGAACGGGAGGTGTTTTGGGACCCCCTGTCACGTGTGCATCCTGCCTGCTTTACTGGAGCAGTTCCCAGGCTAAGCCTGCGCTGCTGACCTGCGCCGGGCGCCGTGACACGCGACGGCCACCGCGGCTCCTAAATCCACTGTCAAATCCCCCTGGGCAGCGGTGTGATGTCCCTGCCTGTAGTTACAAGGTAAGTACCCCCCGTGGGGTGGTTCTGTAGAAGGGCTGAGTCTCTGCGTGGGGCCACAGTGCCAACAGACTTGCGTAGAATGGGAATTCTTGAACGCGTGCTCTATCAGGTTTGGGAGCTTTGTTTTTTGCAAAAGAGATTCTCGTATTTGCAGGTGCTGCGGCAGTTTCTAAACATGTGGCTGTCTGCAAGCTGCCCCCGTCTTCTGTCCTGTAAAATGGACTGTAGGTGTGCGGGTAAAGTGGGTGTCAATGGGCAGCTGAAACGTCAGACTGTTGAGGGCCTGGCCTTGGCCCTGTGTACTTGGGAAATGTGTCTCGTTATCCCAGCTGTGGCTCGCTTTTACCCGAGCTGCAGATGAATCTGGGTCTAGACACCAGTCCAGGAGAAGAAAAGCTCACGGGACGCATCCTTCCAGGCCTTCACATTTGTGCCTCCCGGGATGAAATGGTCTAGAAATATCCCGGCGTTCTGTGCCGCTGCTGAAATGAGGTTAGGGGGTCGGTCCAGCCCTGCCAGCCAGGTTCATCCCTGCTCTCGGGGAGCTCGTTTCCCTGTCACCGTGGAGGGTGCCACATGCTTCAGAGGGTTCTCAGCTCTGCAAGGCTTTTGTAGAAGTGTGTCCCCTAACCCTGTGTCCAAAGCACTGCATCTCCAGCCCCTCTGGTGGTGTGTCCTGACTAGAATGGGTTGAACGATCCCGACAAGTTTAATAAACACAGATTAAATTGCAAAACCTGCTGTGGATAGGTAAGGTTAAGGTTTGAGCTCCTTCCTTAGACCACACTCAAACCTCTGCTGTAGGACCAGGGCAGAAAAGGAGCTGCTCTCAGTCGGAGTAAACAGGATTTTCACGCTGGAGGGCAGAGATGACTCCCTGTATCCCACACGATCAGGGAACGTGGCCTGGATGATACCGCCGGGGAAGAGAAGCGCCGTGTCTGAACAAGCTCGTCGTGCAGGTGCCGATGCGCTGAAGAAGGCTGCTGCCTTGCACCTAGCAGAGATGGGTGCAAATCCCTGCTCCTGAAGCCACGAAACCCCTCGACCCAAAGCAGCGCGTTGTGCCACGGAGGAGTTGAGAGCGTTTTGACGACCCGCCTCTGTGCCGCAGCCTCTTCAGGTCGAGGAGATAATTTGAGCTGATAACAAAACTCCTTTCATCTCCCAGCAGGGTACCAGGCTCTCGCTGGGCAGAAGGAAAAACAAATTAGATTTAGAAATTGTTATTATCTGAGCTTAGCAGTGAGGCTGAAGTCAAGAGTTGGGAGTGCTCAGAGCTGATTATCTGCGGTGGTGAAGGTGTGATCCCTGTGGTGGCTTGGAGCGATCCCTGGGAATGGGGTCCCCTGTGCAAGTGTCGTCCTGGCAGTGAGCTGGGGACGGCGGGGGGGACCTGGTGGTGGCTGGAGGCTGATTTTTTTTTTCTTGCTTTGACTCTGCTTGTCCTGCTCAGAGGCGCCAAGGGAGCAGAAGCTGCCTACAACCCCCAGGGGGGGCATCAGGAAAAGATCCCTCGTCCCATTCCCTGGGCAGGACAAGGGTTTGGTCCCAAAGGGATCCGGCCATGTCGGGGGGGGTTCATCACAGCCGCGAGCAGGATTTAGGCTTGGGCAGGGCAAAGGGCTGAACGTCCCCCCCGCCACCAGGTTCCTGCTTTGGGCAGGGGGATGGCACTGCCTCTCCATGGCAGCCGGTGGGGATGAGGAGGGTCCCCCCTTCTCTCCCTGTGCAGCCCCCCCATCTCCCCCGGTGCTTTCTGGGCTGTCGCTGGCGGTGGCCAGTGCGTCCGTTGGTGCAGCCGTTGCCTGGGAACGGCCGTCGGATGCAAACAGAAGCAGGGCCCAGCGTGACGGTGAGCAGTGGGGTCCGCAGGGGGGTCCCCCAGGGCAGCGGGAGGATGGGGACAGTTGGGGAGCCACCACGGCCTGGAGGGGGCTTGGGGACAGCTCTGCGGTGGGCCCAGTGAGAGGTGTGGGGCTGTGGCTGTCCCCAAGCACCCGTCCTGCCTGCTGGGGCCGGAGGGAGGGTTTTTCCCCGGGCCCCCTTCCCACTCCTGCGAAAACTTTCTTGCACAAGGCTTCGGTGGTGGCTCAAATCCAGACCTATGGAGCCAGAGATGAACCAGCTGCCACCCAGGAGTAGCCCTGCCGCTTACGGGGACAGTGACAAAACCCCAGCTGAGGGGAAATGTCCTGGCCCGGCGCAGCGTGCGGGCAGAGAGGGAGGGAGCCTGGTCGCAGCTGGAGTAACAGGGGCTGGGCTGGGCTGGGCTGGCTTGTGCTCAGCGGGAGCGTTACTGGAGCTGAAAGTGGGCTCTGGGACCTGCTCCCCAGCTTCGCCTGTGCCCTTTCCTCCTGCTGTGACAAATTCCAGGTCGTTGCACAGCCAAATCCTGGGGGGAGAGTGGAGTATTTCAGAGCATCTCTGTGCCCCAGCTCGCTGGAAGGAGGGTGAAGGTGAGGATGGATGGGTCAAGTGAAGTTACACCAGAGGTGCCAACTGGGGGAAGAGCAGGAGTAAGCAGTGAGCCCACGGAGACATCCCAAGATGGACGGACAGCTCGGGAGACGGCCGTGCTGCCTAAGCAGGTGAGGGCAGCATCTCTGCAAGTCCTGGTGGAAGCAGAGCCCCGGGCTCCAGGAGCAGGGGGATGGTGTCTCCCAGACGTGATTTCTCACAAGGTGTCCCCGGGGAGGCAGCGCAGGGACTCGGTGGGGCTCAGCAGATGCAGCATCTCTGCATAGTCTCAGTCCAGCCATTAATATTTGCTGAGCACTTGAGCTGCCTGAGTTACATGAGCAGGAGCGAACCCGGTCTCGTCCCTGCGCTGAACGAAATGTTATCTGTTATCTTACCTCCCTCGGAAACAGAAGCGGTGTCCAAGTGAGGTTTATACCTTGCGTGAGAGATTGCTGTAGAAAATCAAGCAGACCCATGGGGAGAGGCAAAAACTGGTGTGGATCCCAAGAACAAGCTTAAGTGGCCAGTGTTCAGATGGGGGGGAGCCCGTCCAGGGGCTGCTGTGAGCTCTGACAGCCCAGGGCTATTCAGTGCATTTATTAACAGCCTGACAAGGGGCCAAGGGAGGCAGTGGTGGGATTGTTTTACCCTCACTTCCCATCTGCTCGCTGGGCAGCACGGCGGGAGATGCTGGCAGCAGAGCTGGGATTGCTGGAGAGTCCTCTGCAGCCATCTCAGGCCCAGCTCCAGGACCCAATTCCCCTCTTTTTAACCTCAATTTGCCACCAGTCCATCTCCAACCCATGACTGTGTGCCCCGTTGCAGCAATCAATAACCATTGCGTGGGGAATAGATGGGGGATGGAAAGCAAAAAGGCCAGACTTTTGCCTTCAAAGGAGCTATAGGTTAGTTCTGGAGGAGAAACTTGGGCATCTGAGTCCAGGTGATAGGACCTGCCTGGAAGAGGTTCTGGTGTGAGACACGGGATGCTGTGGAGGTGCAACGAGAACAAGATCAGATGTGCAGAAAGAGAAGCAGTGACTGGTGGGAAACTTTCCATGGTATTTTTTTTTCCCTGGTACAAATCCATAGGCAGATTGGACAGGAGCAGAGGAGTATCCTGATATTGGAGCCTGCCCTGAGAGCGGTGTAGGTTGGATCTGGGATGTGCTGGGGTCTGTTCCCACCAGCTGCAGGACAGCCCCCAGCCGGACCAGCCCAGGAACCAGCATCCACTGAAACCTCTCTCCCTTTCCAAGGACCGCCTTGCTACTGCCAAGGAGAAGGAAGGAGCACAGGAGGATGCTGCAGCAGATGCACCGTTGGGTGTCCTGTGGTCTCCTTCAGGGATGGGGACCCCAGGTACCCTGCCCAGCACCTGGGCTGGGAAGCAGGACACAGCCACCTCAAGGACTGCGCCGGGGGAAGGCACTGCTGGGACATCATGCCTGGAGGGTGCCGGACCCCCTGGGCCACCCCCAGCACTGCCTGAGCCCAAGGGGGGCATTTCCAACCCTTGCTCAGGTTGCGAGGAGCAGGAGACGCAGCAGAGGAGCAGGGAGGACGACTGGCACGATGGCTCTGCCAGCTTGCTGTGGGCGGCCAGGCCAGGCATGCTCTTCCAGGAGGACAAGCAGACCAGACTTCACCCCCTCGTGAGTACCAACGGGCACAGTGCCACCGTGATGGTCTGCACAGCACCTGGCGCTCCTGCCCAGCGCTCTTCCAGCACCCCAGAGACATTTTGTGGCTTTTTTTGTCCCGGCTGCTAAGAGCCAGGAGCTGTCTCTTCCCTGCAGAGCCTGTCCTGGGTGTTGGGCTACAACAGCAGCCTGGCCGTGCACAGCCTGATGGACGGGGAGGACCGGGTGCTCCTGTACGTCTCCTCCCACACAGCGGTCATCCACGACATGCTGGGGAACAGGCAATACCACCTGCAGGTCTGGCACGCAGCCCACGCGTCTCCCTCCTCCTTCTCCCAAACTCTCTCCCTCCGTCTCTTTTCCCGGTGCCCTCCGCGTGCTCACAACTGGAACGATCCGTGGTCTTTGCCGCAGCTGCCATGGCTACGCCATGTGGGTGTTCCATACGTTTGTGGTATGAGGGTGCTTAGGGGTCACCTATGACTGAATGAAGGGGCAGTCCATGCAAAAGAGGGCATCGTTCTGCTGCTGCCCTTCCCAGCACTCGTTGGTGGAAGGCACTTTGTGTTGGATGATGGTGAGCAGCACGTGGGTCATGGCCCCCTCCTCTCTGCCGCTCCTCGGCCCGTGGAGCCACAGCCAGAGCAAGGCGCAGGGACAGTGTGACAGGCTCAGAAGAGACGGTGAGAAATGGGATGTAAAAGTTGGGCTGGAAGGATGGGACCGGAGGACCCTTGGGAGGGAAGACAAGGGGAGCTCATGAGCAAAGCGGTTTGATGCATGCTTTAAACAGCCGCCAGGTCTGGAGCCTCCGAGGCACTTTGCTGCTTCTCTTTCCCCAGGGCCACACAAATGTCATTTCTTGCCTGTGTGTGAGTGAAGACAGGCGCTGGGTTGCAACTGCCGACCGAGGGCCAGACGCTCTGATCATCGTGTGGGACTCCTTCTCTGGGTAAGCTCCCAGGAGCCTCCTCTTCAGAAACCTCTTATGCCCAGTAAATTGCTTAGAACTGACTCCAGCCCCAGCTGGAGAGAAACGGGAGAAATACAGGGATGGGCTAAATCAGCAAAGGAGCCGAAACTGAACTGAGGGTTTCATCGTCCTTGTATCATCCACACCCACGGAACGCTGAAATGGGGCCAAGCTCCCCCCGGACTAACTACATCTTGTCTCCAAGCTGTAGTATTTTCTTAACGGACGACTGGTGAGTTGTTTCCCAGAGCTATTTACTTGGGATGAAGGGACGGAGGGGACGTTGAGCATCAGCCGTGGTGCTGGCGGCTCCCGTAACAGCACCGGTGTTTGCAGACTCTCCGCCTCCGCCGCCACACAGCCCGGGCTGGGCTGGGCCACAGGTTTTGCCGAGCGATTGCCAGGAACCCCCTGTGCTGCCGTGAGTGCCCAGGAGGACTTTTCTCCATAGGATACCGGTGCGCACCATCTTTCACAGTCATCCAGAGGACGGGGTCAGTGCTATTGCTATTTCCCAGAACACAAAGTATTTGGCAACCGTTAGTGCTGGTACAGTGCAGGTAAAGAAAATATCCCCTCTTTTGTAGCCTTGCGGGATAGATCCCTGGAAGTTGTTCCTAGTGCAGTGAAGGGGAGGGGGGGAATTCGGATGGGAAGAGCAGAAGAGAGGGGGAACGGGCTTGCAGAGCGATGGCTCGGTTTTGCTGAGCCATTGGAAGACAGATCTGAATTTCACTGAAGTGAATGCAGTGGAGTTGAGAAAACCAATCTTAAGTTGTGATAAAAGCTTCCGACTCCAATGTGCTTTCATTGAAGGAGTTTCTATCATTTTTTCCTAAAATTAATCTCTCTGCTGCCAGGCTATGCTGGGTTTATCCTGCTCCAGTCTTTTATATACATGCCCCCCGCTCCCCCATTCCTTGCATCCGGAGGGAATGGCGTTCACCCGCTTCCCCCAAGCTCCAAGAAAGCCACCAACGTCCCTTGGTTTTTCCTTCTTTGCCAGAGAGTTTGTGTTTGGAAGTGGACTTTGCCCACAGAGAAACCCATGTGCAGCACCGAGCTGAGGCCTGAGTTTGGACACCAGGTGAGTGACGGCGGCCGAGGGGCACAGAGGAGCGTGACTGGGCTGGACTGGGCAGCCCCGTCCTCACCCGCTCCCTCCTGCACCCCCTGCCCCATCCAGTACAGGGCTGCTGGGAGATGCTGGATGGAGATGGGAGGCAGGATCACAACCCATCCCTGCGGAGCATCTCTGCTCCCTTATCACTGCTCCTCTGCTGCCCGACAGCCACGGGCCATGGAGGGACCCTGGTGGGATGTCCTCACCGCAGCCCTGGCACCGGCCAGGGCTCATGGCAGGAAAAGCCCATGGCCCTGCTGGTTTGTCCCCGCTCGAGAGGAGAGAGCACAGCTCTGGGGTTTCACGGGGAATTTGGCCTCTGTTTTCAGTTCAGTGCAGGTGGTGAAGTGGGTTTTGGATAAAAGCAGATGTCTTGCATGAAAGAATAACCAGAAAGCATTGCTCGGCTTGGCGTTAATGAGATTCTCACCTTTTAATTTCAGGATTATGTCATTTTTAACCCCCAAAATCCCAATGAGTTTGTCAGCAACAGCAAAACCCAGGTGATATTTTACCTGTGGGTAAGTAGGGACATGGGAAGTTGTATTTCTGGTGCCAGACGCACTCCCAGAGGGTCGGGAGGCGTCGTGGGGGGCTCCACACTAGTGAGGCAGTGTGCCAGTCAGCAGCTCTTGGGAGAGGAGCGGGTGGAGGGGAGGGGTGTGTTTTTTGTAGTCTGGAAGGTCTTGGAGCCTTTTTGCCCCAGGAGCCCTGCTTTGGTCACCACGGTGTGGGGCCAGTGCCCAGACAATGGGGAAGGAACACGCTGGCACTGTAGAGCACAGTCACAAATGGCTTGTCCAGGGCGTTTTCTCTGCTTTCCCCAGGGCGATGCTGGTTTGCAGTACAGCGCACCGCTCCTGAGCAACCAGGTGAGCGCGGGGGGGACCACAGCATGTCACCCTCTTGGCTTTCCTCCTGGCAGCAGCACTGTCCCTTCCCATCTCCTTAAGCAAAGACAGTGGCCACATCCCCATCCTGTCCCCTTCGGGCTCCTAAGGGCACAAGCCAGGATTGCCTGAGCTGAGGTCAGGAGGGGTTCTCTCTCTCCCAGGGATGCCCCACTGCATCCTCTCCTGGGGCTCTTGCCTCTGGTGGTCCTGCCATGGGTCAGGGAGGGAATGTAACACAGAGGGATCACCTCAGCTTGAGGACGGAAGAGCCAACACCCAGGACGACCACATGACCTCGCTGCTCTCTCTGCAGACCTTCAAGAGCGTGGTGGGACACTTCAGCCAGTCAGTTTTTCACTTTAACAACTCACAAGCTCTGACGGGCACCTCGGCTGGGAAGCTGGTGGTGTGGGACACAGTCAGTCCCTGCACCCCTTCCAAGGAATTGCAAGTCAAGCCACACAGCGTGAAGGCCACCAAACTGGTGCCTATGCAGAAGGACAGCCTTACCGTCCTCATGGTGTTCGAGAGGTAATGGACAGTAGTTTTCAGTGGCCATAGGTACAGTTCCTTAGATGTCGCAGCCACAGAGCTAATGTTGATGAACCACAGCCAAGCGTTGCATTTTTAAGTCACTTGGCAGCGTGCAAGAACCAGGCAAATTCACGCAGGAAAGTGCTGCTGATTTATGAGGCATTGCTCCGGCTTTTTTCAGCAATGAATTTGGCAGGGGAGGGGGGAAAAAAAAAAAAAAAGGAGGTTGAAAACTCCTGGCAACGTGATTCCAGCTCTGCTGGGGTAGGTCAGACACAGGGCTGGCCGTGGTCGCGGAGGATCGTGGATGAGTCTTGCTCAGCCTCCTGGCCTTTACCGGCAGAGGGAGCAGACAGCCACCAAACGCCTTGACAGCCTTGGGGACAGGGCAGGGGACACACCAGGGTCACAGCAGAGCCTGGTGTTTTCTGCACAGCCCTGGGCTTTCCCTCTGCACATCTGTATGGGGCTCTTCTGCAGAGAAAAGGGGGAGAGATTTGCTTCTGCCCAAGGATGCTACCCAAGAAATATTTGGGAGTTCTCAATCAGTGCGTTGCTTTCCCTTCCTTGCAGCTGCATAGTAACAGGTGATGTAAAAGGCCAGGTTAAATTCTACGATGGACAGCTGCAGCTCCTTGCCTGCTACAGCCACAGCAAAGTGGGTCCCATTCAGTCCATCTCCTTCTCCAAAACTCCTCTGGATCCTCCCGGTGCCTCCCCAGCCTGCCCCACCTCCTGCACCGGCAGCAGCCAGCCCTTCGTTGCCAGGTGAGTGTCCCTTCACAAACCCAGGTCTTCTCCTGCATTTGCCCTGCGTCTTGAAAGCTGGGGAGATGGTCAGCTGAGAGATCCCCCTTTGGCTGGAGCAGGTTCCAACCCCCTACCCAGGCTTCTGTGCAGGACAGGGACATGGAGGCAGGACAGGGAGGGAACGTGCCCCTTTACTCCCCTTCTCCACAGATTTCCATTTTGGGTATTTGTCCCACCTGCCCACCAGAGACAAGCCGGGGGGGGGGGTCTCCTGGGCAGCCCCTCTCTGTCTGCAGCCCCCAGCCATCTCCTAGTGGCTGCCAAAACCCAGGTGCGCTCCAGCACACCCTAAGTTTGGAACTTGATGTGATGCCTTGGTGCAGATGAGAGAAGCGTTAACGCAGGCAGGAGATGATCAGCTGGTCCTGGGGTGCGCAGCTCCTCGGTCACGTACCCGGCACACCAGGCAGCGCTAATGCCGAGCCTCCAGCTCCCGCTGGGCCCCTTAATCCCCCCCCCTTAAACCCCTCCCGGGAGGGCTATTTCCAGTTAGATTTTATCACGGCTGGGCAAGCTAATCGGGCCAGTGGCAGTGCAGAGACTGCCCCAGCGGCGATAGCAGCGGTGCTGAGTTGCGCCACATCGACTCAGGAGCTTGGGACAGCCCCAGCCTGGTCACCGGCCCCTCTCTGTCCCTCTGCGTGACGTAGCTGTGCCTGAGGATTTAGAGGGAGTCTGCAGGCCAGATGAAGCTGTTCTGTGGCTCAATCCAGCCTGCAAACCATATGTCTGTCACTCCTGTTAAGGCTCTCCTGGCAACGTCTGTCCTCAGCCGCACGAGTTTTCCAAAGAGCCATGTGGGACAGATTCCTCTCCAGCCCGGAGCAGCGCCCTGGGGAACGGTTTGGTTTTCCCCGTCAGTCTCTGTTGTCTCGTCCTCTTTCTGGGTCACTGCTGCAGCTCCTGCCGCTTGCAGCCGCTCTGGGCAGCACAAAGGGCAAAAAAACCAAAGGGGAAGCTTCGAGCCCACTCGTCCCACCAGGCTGGTGGGAGCAGGTGTGGCTGAAGAGCCCAGCTAAGGTATGCAAGAGGCGCAGCATCCTTCGGTGCCTGGCCCAGAAGTGCATAACCCGACGGCTGTCACGGGCCAGCCGGCAAAGAGGCTGCCGCTTCCCCACTCGTGCTGCCCACACGATGCTGCCCACACGCGCATCTGTCTGCGCCGCTCTCGAATCTCGCTGTGGTCCTCTCTTGACCCTTTAACTGGGCCCAGACTCCCAGCCCTCACGTGGACCGACAACTATACGTATTTGTTCTGTAACGTGCATAATTATTCAGATGTCGGCTTTACACATCACCAGTTAAGCAGCAGGAGCCTCTTCACTGCGTTAGTCAGGGCGGCTGAGGGAACAGACAGGCAGCCGCTCTGTCTGCGGTGTGGGACTGAAACTGTCCTCTGACCTTGTCCGTGGCAGCGCGGTCAACACGGAGCCGCTGACAGTGGTGGTGGCATGGAGACATGTGAAAAGACCATTCAGAGTATCTTCAATTGCTCATTTGTCCGTCTCACACACCAGTGACTTGCAAACGGCAAAAGCTACACAGATGTCATTCATCTTCTGGCTTGCCTACCCAAGTAGAAAATGGAACTGGCTCCAGTGTCTTCCCGGGGAGATTTACCAGGTCATGAATACAAAGTGCCACCTGCCATCCAGGTCAAGAAGTGTCTGCATATTGCGTATCGCAAGATATAAGTGATTGTCCAACTAAGTTGCCAAAAAGAGACTGATGTGTAATGTAGCTTGCAGGGATGTGAGCCAGCTCGTCTGATTCATCAAATTCTGTTTCTCTCACACTAAACAGGAACTTTATCCTTTCAACCTCTGATGCAACCGTGCTCCATGTTGCAACAGACAGGGCAAACTTTGAAAAAGTCATGGAAGAGGCGAAGAAAGCTGTGAATGCTGTCGCCTGCCACCCCCGGCAGGCACTCGTTGCCGTGGGGAGTCACTGTGGGCTGCTGAAGCTGTGGGACTACCAGCAGACCAAGTACCTCGTTAGCAGGATATTCCCCGAGGCCGGCATCCAGTGCTTGTCCTACGACCCTGAAGGTATCCTGGCCTCATGACCTCCCTGTGTGCCAAGCACTGGGCTTCCCGGGCGGAGCGATTGTGTCGTGACAGTTTTTCTGGCACGCTTTTCAGGTTATTTCCTGGCCGCTGGTTTTACTGATGGAAGTGTTTACATCCTCGATGCCATTTCCCTTCAGTCCAGCTGCAAAGAGTTCAAGTTCTCGCATGGTCCCGTAACTCATATTGGCTTCTCTCATGACTCGGAGTACCTCGCAACTGCTGTAAGCTTGTTTTTTCCTCTCGGTGACTTCCGTGCGCAGCGCGCGGTGCAGCTTTTGGTGGGACTGGGAAGGGCCGGCCATCCCGCGAGGTATGGCAGGGCTGTCCCTCCCCTGGGGCTTCGTGACTCTCAAATGCTTTTCCTGGCTGGAAGAGTCACTCTGTAAAAATGTCACCAGTCACAGCCGCTCCACAGACCCGCTGCTGGCAGCATCCCATTGCTAACTTTAGTGACAAGTCTTAGCTCTGCATCCATCTGTAGAAAGGGCTGGAGCAGGGATTTCCTCCTGGCTGCTGTAGCGCGAGGAGTGCTGCTCCCTTGGTCCCTCGGTGCAGGAGTGTCGAGGCAGCGTTGAAGCCGTTTGGCACAGAGGTTGTAGCAACTGGTGATGATCTGTACAAAGAAAAAGATTCCCCCTTCATGCACGGATTGCCAGAGCACAGCAGTGGGAATCCTCCTTGTGATTTCTGAGGAGTCACTGAACTCAATTTACTGCCCCCTCTGCTGTGAGAACACGGCAGAGAATGCCCTCCAGCCAGCAAGGATGCTCCAGCCAGGCTGAGGACCGCTGCGGTTCTGCCCAAACCTGTCTGACCCCGTGTTTTATCCTGGCTGTGACTCTAATCCTCCTGGTGGGACTCACAAAAGTGACAGGGCCGAGCTCAGACCAGAGGGGACACGCAAAGCTGCCCACTACCAACCAGGGGACACGTGTGGGGATCGTGGCTTGTTGACCTTTGCGCTGTCATTCCAGGATGAGAAATACTCGGTGACTGTTTACAAGAGAGTCCTGCGAAATGGGAGCAGATGCTGGGAACACCTAGCAGGGCTGCACTCCCACTACAAACCCATCCGGAGCATCCTCTTTGGGGTCCAGTTAGACGGCAACGAGCCCAGGCTCCTGAGCCTTGGGGAGGACCGGCAGCTGGTACGTCGATGTGAAAGGCTAAAGGATAGTGGAGCTTTGTGGTTAAAGTGGGAGGCTGGACAAGGGCATTGAGGAAGACTCCGGTTTTGGTTCTGCAGCTCCTAACCCTCTCCTCACCAGCTCCATGGCAGGGGACTGTTTCTCAGCCTGGTCTCAGGGCAGATCTGCCTGGGGTTCAGGGCTGGGGCTCTGCTACTGCGGGCTGCTCGCCCCGGCTGTTGCAAGAGACGCTAGATCCAGTTAATCTGCAAGGCTCGGGGTGCTGGCAGACCACAGGGGAGCTGCTGTGTTTCCTTGTCTTCCCTCCAGGTTGAATATGACCTGAACACCAGCAGCAAGGACCACTTGGTGGTCTTGCACAGGGACCGCATAGAGCAGGTTGCTGTGCCCCTGTGCTTGGCGTGGTACCCACAGCTCAGCACCGAGTCCTTTATCCTCACTGCCAACAACTGCTACAAAATGAAGCTTTACAACACGACAACCAAAATGTGCAGGTAGAGGAGAGATTCATGCCTACCACTGCCTAGGAGCCCCATCCTGATTCTATGTTCTCCTCTGACTAATGCCTGCCATACTCTCACCCATGAGCCATGGGTGTTTGCCCATCCATGATGCAGCTCTCGGGATGACTCCAGGGCCCCCATGTTGCTCCATCCTTGTGTCCACTCTGCTGTTCACTAACGTGTCATCTAGTAAGGTTGTGGCTGCAGGTGGGCCTTGGTCTGCTCATGTTGGACTTGAGACGCAGCAGTTGGACATCAGATAAAGAGCCAGGAGCCCACATGAGCAAAGCACAAGGCCTGAATGATCCCCGAGCACTAAATTCCTCTCTTAGCCCCAGTGTGGTCCCTTGTAGCCAGGGACCCTGTCCTATCCTGTCCTCTCAGCCAGTAGTACAAAGCCTTTGCACCCACCACACCTCCCCATATCTACCCATCCTTGTGCACAGCAGCCAGTCAGAGAGGGAAAATGTTTTGTAAGCCCTAGAATGGATGAAAATATTATTTGCCTTTAGAAAGACCCTTTTGGGACCCACCTATGGCTCCCCGTTGGAGAAGATACAAATCCTCCCAACAACAAACGCTACGGACCCCCAGAAATGCTACCTGGCGTACGTTACAAAGGACAAGGTATGGAGCCCCATCTGCCTCACCTATGCAAGAGCCCCCAGCTGTAGAGGTGGTGGTCCCTGGGGGAATTTCACTGCAGACAAAACCATGTGTAGACTCGTCCTGCCTGAGAGCTGAGCGAGCCCCCAGGAGGAGGATGCAGCGCTGCCCCGGCGCACAGCCCTCCCGTGGGACCCCCAGCCCTCCCAGGCTCCCTCTTTCCTTACAGGTGGGCTTGCAGATTTTGCCTGTCGATGGCAACCCCCACAAGTCCTCAGCGTTCATTTGCCACCCGGATGGTGTCTCTGACCTTGCCACCTCCTACGACGGACGCTACATCTTTACAGTGGGGGGGAGCGACTGCACTGTTATGAAATGGGAGGTCAACCTAAAGTGAGTACTGTGGGAAGGAGAAAGGTGTCTTGTTACGGCCTTCCACAGCTGCTTGGCCAACACAGCTGAAGCAAGCGTTCCCCAGCATTTACACTGAGAATGGGGCTTTTGTCCTAAAAGGTCCAGAGGAGTTAAAGCCAGGTGTCCCAGATGTTTCTGCACTTATCAGGGTGTGTAGGGCGGTGCACCGATGGGGCAACACAGCAGGGTGCTGCATGGGGAGGGTTTCTTTGCAGGGCTCTCTTGAGCATGTGTTCCTTTAGGGCAGGGGACAAAGCCCTGCAGCTTCGCTCTCCTTCCACAACACCGTGCTCATGCCCAGGCCGACAAACCACATCTGCCAAGGGGGGGCCATGGCATGAAGGACAGGCCCCAGCACTCATGCGAACAGGAGACCCACCACTCGCTGAGAGGAGCATGAGGCTGGCAGCAACTCTGCTCAACCCTGGGGGCTGCCAGCTCCCAGACACCTTGTGTGTAACTGGGTCTATTAACAGTGGAGCCTCATGCTCTGCACTCACACAGGTTCTCCAAAAGCCCTCGCTCAGCACCTGCAGACCGCTCAGTATGGTGGGCATGTGCCACACGGGGGTTGGTGGCATGGCGGCGGGGCCAGCCTAGATTGCAACGATCTGTTGGGCCCCAAGTAGGTATGTGGGAAACAGGAGGGACATAGAGGGCTTTTCTCCCCTCTATGTGAAATAGCCGCGTAGTCAATAGCGGGGATTAAACCAGCAGACCTCGCGGCGGGTGGCCGTAACGCCTATAAAGTACTCCCGTCTGGGAAATGGTACCCAAATGGTAAGAAGTTCAGCAGAAGATTTTCTGGTGCTTGTGAGGGCCTGGCCAGTGTGATGGGGGATTGTCGGGGTTAGGCAGGGGATCAGAGGAGTGGCACTGGCTGCAGGAGGAGCACAGGGGGCGGCTGCTGGTGCAAAAGTGTCCTCTCTCCAAATGGGATAGGCCAGCATTTGCTAGGAAATCCCCCCTGCGTTTGAAGACTGGATTTAGGACAAGCCACCTTAATCCTATAAAGCTTTGCTTACATGAGTAAATGGACTGCAGTAAATGGGGTGGCTGGAGGAATGAAGGCTGCTTTTGCAAACGAGGATTTCCAGGCTCCGGCCCGGAGCATCAGCAATAAACCCTGCCAGGTTTCTTCCGCCTTTCTCTGCAAGTGTGTGATTTCCCTCTGCCAGCTCCCTTGGGCAGCGCTGCCAGACGCCCGCTCCCAGGTGGCAGGCGGGTAACGCGGCAAAGGCAGGATATATATCCTGAATTCTTTGGGTGTCGAGGACCAAAGCTGCTCGTGGCAACGTGTGTGCAGGGCAGAGGGAGCGTGGCTGCAGACGCCCGGTAGATACATGTGTACATCGAAAGGGAGCAGGCAGCTGCCAATGAGCTGAAAATTGCCAGGCCAGTGCAGAGCAACTTTTTCCACACTTAGAGGACTGGAAAGGGAGCTTAGCGCATGTCAGAGCTAGAAAACATGGATAGCGTAGCATGGTCTCTGTTGGGCTGTGACTGGGGTTTTTTTATTCCGCGTGTCACCCTGCTAGCCCAGAGCACATCTCCTGGTTCCTGGCAAATCAACCCCATGGGAGATGGCTTTTAGCCCTCGGTCCTATTTTTGCCTTTTAGAGGGCACCTGTGACACACCGTTGCCCTTCACCTTCCTAGGACAAAGGCTTCGTGGTTAAGACACGCGCTGGTCCAGTGTAAAACGTTTCTTGCAGGTACTGCTTGCTCAGGGGAAAGCCCAAAGGGTGCTGAGCCAGCCCACCTTCATGTGCCAGAACAAAGGAAACCTGGATGGGAAAGCAATGGGCTTATTTATTTTCTTTTCCACTTTGTGTGGCTTAAGCAGTCGGGGGTCAGAATAAGCGACATTTTAAGGAAGGCAATAGAATATAAATGATCCTTCTTTATAATGGTTGGCCAGGGTCCAGGCAACATTGAATTTCTATGTAATTTGTTTTCGGAGCGAAGCTCTTGATGAGCTAATTATCATTTTATTGCTGCTTCTGGCATCTTGTGCGTCTCCACTGTGTTTAATACCCAAATAACTTAATTATGAAAAAAGCATGAAGCTTGCAAAAAAAAAAAACCCAGTGGAAGCGGCGTTACAGAGGTGTGCGTGAAAGCTGCAGCCTTGCCGCCAGGCGCGGGGTGTTATGTGGCAACGCCACGCCGTGATTGCGCTACCAGGCTTGGTTTCCTCTTTCATCTGCACAAGCCGAACGGATTCTTTTGGCTCCAACTGCCTATGAAATTGAAACAAAGAGGTGGCACTCAGATGCTTTCAGTTTAATGTAGGCTGCACCTGCGATGCAGTCACCCGCTACGGCAGAGGAAGTGGCGTAATGGGTTGGACTGAGTTATTGGGGAAGAATGTGTTAGATCAAGGAACAGGGAGCTTAGGTTAGTGTGGTTTATTGCAAAGACCAAGCCCCAGCCCCCTCTGCATGTTCAAAATGCTGATCTAGCTAATTCATCTCCCTCAATGTCTCTATAAGGAAGCAGAAAAGCTAAATGCCAGACACCAAGCTCAAGTCCATGGAAAAGCTCCTGGCTCCCAGCCCCGCGCTCATTCCACTAAACAAGAGGACCATTCAGTAATAATTAATTCCCACACTGTGCTATTGTATGTAAAACCTGGGTATGAAATATGCTGTAGAACTACAGGCTGATGATAAAATAGTACACGGTTCAAGGCAACGCTTTTCTTTCCTGAATTCTGAGGCCCAGGGATTTAATTTATTTATTGAAAGTGTCTGTGAACAATGACTAGAAAGGGAAATGTGAAATTTCGCCTCACATGAACCCTTCCTGCGCCTTCTCTTCTCTGCTTCTGCCAGTGCCTTGGATGCTGCCGCTTCCCTGGGCGGGGAGGACTTGATCCCATTCTATGACCTACTGGATGGCGGCAAAGAAGGGGAATTCTTCAGGGTAATTATGCTTACCATGAACGCTCTCTGGCAACATCTGGCTGGAGTTTAAGATTCACTTATACAGGCCTGACATTTCTTTATTTTTTTTTTTGTCCAGCTAGCCTTTAACAGCAATCTCATTGATATGCCTGTTAGTAAATCTTGAAAGAAGCGTTATCTTTCACGCCTGTTGGTAACTGAACTTTACAGTATCTTGTTTGAACCCCTCGCAGGAACTGGAAGACTATTTTTACTATGCACAGCTGTGCAGCCACGGTATCGATACGCTGGAGACCAGACAGGTGTCAACGCATATCCCCTTGGAGGAAATTCCTTCTGTAATGAGAGCAATGGGATTTTATCCATCAGAGGAAAAGGTCGGTCAGTTGTTTTTATTGTTGTTGTTAAAAGAAAAAAGAGCAAGACCGATTGCATTTACCAAGTGTCTTCAGGGATGGATTCTGACCGTTGTCGTGCTGGCTGGCTCCAGAGTATATTTGCTGGTTTTCAATGTATTTAGCCTGGTCTGCATTAACACAGTAGTGGTCAGAATCTGGCAGCAAATTCCTCAAAAAGTAATGATTCCTCAGTAGAGACCTGGGCAACTGCTGGGGCAGGCTGAGCAAACCTGGAGCCTGATGGCTCAGGAGCGTTCAACAAAAGATGCTGTCATGGTTTTGGCTGGATTGGCCCTCCCCCTCCCCCCCCTTCCAAAGAGAGGAGAGGAAGAGATAAGGAGATTTACGAGTTTAGAAAAAGAACTAAACTACTTTAATAAAAATATTAATAAATAATGAAATAATAAATAATAGTAAAAAAGTATACAATATATACAAAACCGTATCCAGCTCCCAGGATGACCCAGCAGGCACAGGGAAAGTCCCAGACTGGAGTGAGCGACGCACAGGAGCTGAATTCTGGGTCTGGAGTCAGGAATGCTCGGATCGGGATTAAAGGCAGATGAACAGACAGGGTCCTCCTCGAATGTTGGCCATTGAAGAAAGAGACTTGACCTTTTGATCCCTCAACTTTTATACTGAGCATGATGCAGATGGGATGGAACACCCCGTTGGTCAGTTTTGGGTCACCTGTCCTGTCCGCTCCTCCCTACAGGTGTGACCTGTCTATGCTTTTCCGCTTCCGACCCTCTAACAGGGCAAATAGCGAAGTTACCTGACCTTGGTTGTTACAGCAATAAGTATAAGCAAGAGCCTCTCTGCGTACCATTCCTTGGTATAATCAGGTCTTATCACTCGGAGAGTGAACAGTTTCTGAACAATATGCTGTCGATTTCAGAGTTCAGTCAGTCAGAAGAGGCCCAGCCAAAAAGCAAAATTACAAAACAGAAAATTGGTTCTGTTTTACCTCAAACCAGGACAGATGACCTCAGGGTCTTCTGGAAGTTGAGGGCTCTGCCACCACTGTGGAGGTGGGTTTCTTCAGAATCTGAACTGAGAAAGTTGATAAATTAATCTTCCTTCGGCTCCCGAGAATGGCAGCCTCCAACTCTCCAAAGTCCATGGGCTGAAGTGCCCCATGCGCAGGCAGCGTTGTGCTTTGGTCTCTCTGTGGCTTCTCCTAGTGGCTGAGCTGCTTTACGTGCAGCGTGTGGTTGGGGGGCCATGGGCTGAGTCCCTCCAGGTCGGACGGAGACTCAACCAGAGCATCCTACACGTGTTACCAGCACAGGCGGGAATGTCCAGCTCCATGCAATCACTCATTCGGACATTGACAGAGTCTCTTTTTCTTGTTCTGCCTGGGACTGATGAAAGAATGATATTAGATGGAGACAGCGGCTTGTATTCCCATGGAACTTAAAGCTCTTTCATAACTGATAAACTCTGCAGAAGCTCTCTCTGAGCTCGCCTTTCAGGTTGCAGCAGCGGAGCTTCCTATCAAATATTTCTCAAGAGCTTTTTAGCTTCAAATTTTACAGCACACAAAGACAACTGATTTAATAAGGGTGCTGCTTCTTCCTCTTTTGTGGCTGTTTCTGCAAGGCAGTTTGTATTGTATACAAACCTCATTTGTAATGTTGTAACCTGGCAAAAAGGGTAATTAAAGCGCAGACAAAAAAAAAAATATTACTGAATCTGATGCAAGGAGACTTAAATAACGACCTCTTTGCACCAGCTACAGCCCTTCTCAACGCAGGAGGGGTTCTCCCAAGGGAAGCGGTACATCACTGTGCGTTCCCTTCATCTTTCTGCGGGGGAGGCTGCGTTTGTCTCTGCCGATTGCACAGGAACCCCCCAGGCAGCTGAGACGGTGCTGTGAGTCAGTGCCACCCCATCTGCCCGGGCATTCTCTCTGCCAGGAGAGCCAGCAGATGGGAGGCAGGACCTTTGCCACAGCCACCACCTAACAGACTTGCTTTGGAGCCCCCGCAACCGGCAAATGTTCATCTAAACCAGGACTGCTTTGCCCTTGTGTCAAGCTGTGGCGTTATCCCCTCGTACTTTGTTAGATCTTTTCCTTGGCTCATTACATTTTCACCTCTTGGGGACAGAGAGAACATATTCCCCTGGGAAATGTCTCTGGAAGAATAACTAACTGTTAACCCTCCCCTGCCCCAAATCAAAATGAAAATAGCATTTCAGGCATGGAAAGAGAGGTGCTAAGCTGCTGTGAAACCAGGCAACCTACAATCTGCTTCTCAAAGCAGGCAGGACAGTATTAAAATAGTGAAAGTTCATCTCTCTCTAGAGTTTTTTAATAAAGAAAAAGCGGGGGAAGAAAGGCAGTTTGGGCTGACTAGCAAAGCTTTTGGGAATTGGTGTTTTTCTGTTGTAGCTCAGTGGGGCTGATACAAAACCTAATCCCAGATCAGCTAAAGCTGACTGAAAATGACTGTTCTTGCCTGGCGTGACATTCGCTACGGGAAAAACCTAAGGCTGAGATTTCCCTCTTCCCCGGGCTTCATTCAGTGGAAAAACTTGTGACACAAGGACAAAGGCCCAAGGCTGAATGCACAGCCCTCCCCAGGGAGATCTTGCATCAGCTTCCCTTCCCGGGGAGCAGCATGCTTGGTACGTGTTGGCACAGGGAATTCTCCCAGCGTTTCTCTGCTGCCCCAGTATCTGCAAGGGTGCTGCTTCTCTGAGCACGAGTACAACGAAGGCACGGAGCAGATCCTGCCTTTCGGACACGCATCTGCACAGCTGCCAACTGGGCTGACTCACAGCACCGAACTTGAGGAAAACCACTAGTATCCAGCACGGCCAGTGCTGGCCTGTTTGCCCAGGAGAAGAGCGGTCCAGCTGTACAGGATGTCAGCCCCAGATTTCTGCAGTGGCAGAACTGCACCAGTGGCGTGTTGGGGGGGAGATCACTGGTGGCTGCCGGGGTTTGTACATACTGTGTGCAGCCTGGTTGTGTCAGGACTTTCACGCATGTAGCAGCAGGGTGGTATATTTACTGGTTTGTGGGTTTTCAGCCCACTGTCCCCAGAGGTGGAGACACAGCTGCAGCAAAGGCCCTGGTAACCGCTGCTGAGTGTCTATCACACAAGCAGACAGAGGAAATCCAAAACGACTACATATCTGCTACCCCCACCTTTACCTAATGTTGTCACAACAAGAAGTGTGTAACCGTTAGCCGTGTCCAACCTCAGCTGCTGAGTCTTAGCTCATTATTGCGATATGGTCATGACATCTGTGGTACCAGTACATACATGATTACGGTCCATTGGCATTCACAGAAACCAGCCTGATGCTCCTCAAAAAGAAAACGTGTAACAATCTGTCTTGCCTTGGTCTTTAGATTGAAGAAATGATAAATGAAGTAAAATTCAGCAAGTATGTGGATACCGGAGAACAAGTGACAAAAATCAATTTAGGGGATTTTATCAAACTTTATATAAATCATCGACCTGCATTTGGCTTGTCAATGAAAAAAATACAGCGAGCGTTTCAGGTTCTTGGTTATGATAATGAGAATGGAGACAAAGTTATTGACAGAGGAGACTTACTGTTGCTGCTTCAGTGCAGAGGTGAGTTATTTCTTTTCTAATATTAGTTTTATGCTTCCTGGTTCTGCCTTCAATTTCAGCACGTATTCACTGCAGCAAAAAATTAATCTGGAACTATAGCTTGGTAAGCAGGGCAGGCATGTGGAGCCACCTGTCTTAGAATTTTAAACTGAATAATCCCATCTATTGTCTCAGCTGCACTTCTTTTACTGCTCTGGAAATCTCTGCTGGCCTGAGGTATCTTGTCTGTCAAATGATGAGTATGGATCTTGGCAAATTTTATCCTTCTTCCAGTATATCCGTATCTGAATCATTGCGCTCTCTTCCAGTCACACAGTCTCCAGAAAGGTAGTATAAAACTGAAAAAGAGGGGCACAAGAAAGGAGTCATCAAACCGGTCAGTCCTGGACTGAATCTATGTGTGAAAATCTGAAAAGATGGGATGGTTTAGTTAGCTGAATCAGGGAGAACACTGTAAAGGTGTGTAAAAATACGCTTATGGCCGTAAGAGGGAAATAACAAACTTCTCTTGTCTTGCTTCTGTTGTAAAAGCGCAGCTAAGCATTAAAACAGGTAAAGGGAAATGCTGTTTTACTCAGTACATCACCTGGTAAAACTCCTTGCCACAAAGATGCGTGGAAACCAAAGATTCAACCAGCATGAGAAAGGTTAGTTATTGATACGGGTGGTGTGAACAGAAATAGATACGTTAGCTAGAACAGTTTCATAACAAATCTATACCATTATGCTTCAGGGCACGAGCCAACCACTAACTGGGAACAAGTGCCATGTCCAGGTTATTCCAGGATACCAGATCAAGAATTTCCAGCACCTTCCTCTTCCTCCTCTGTGTGGAAATGGCTACAGCCATGGACACGAGGCGACAGGGGCTGTGGTCTGTCCTGTGCCTGGAATTCTTCAGTGGAAGCTCCAGCCCCTGCAAGTGCAATGTAGCCTAAAGAGCTGTCTGCATGAGAATTTCTCCTTTTGATAAATATTTTTTTGCCCAAAATGCAATATGCAAGAACAATTTTCCTTAGGATCAACATTTTGCTGTGTTGGGATCACGTGTTTTGATTGGCGATGTGTTATTTGTCTCAGAGAAGCTGAATCCTCTTTCAAACTGTCCTGTTTTGTTGCACACTATTCTTGTTTGAGTTGCCTTCTCGTTTTTGTGCTAACGACACCGTAACCCAAGAGGCTGGTCTTGCTTTGTTGTGTACAGGAGAGCACATGACAGAGGATGAGCTGGCGTGGTGTCTGACCACCCTGCTGGGCAAGCATCCTGGGGAAGGAGGATCTGATCCGGATACCTACGATCCCTCGGGTACGGGATTAGCATTCCACACAGCACAGAAGCAGGATTGCTTCAATTCCCAAACGGAATAATTTAAATTGCAAGCCAATTACCCTGTTAGGCCACGAGCTGTCAAAACCGCTCAGATGGGATGGCAAAAATAGTCCTAGAGTTATGGATTGTCCTTCATCCATGCAGCAATCGCGTGGGTGTGTCTGAAAATAAACGGACAATGAAATATAACTGGGACCTGACAAGATTGCATTGCTGTCTGTCTATCTGCTTGGCTTGGAACTGAAATTAGAAACACACAGTGGAAGGTTTACATGCCAAAGTCCACAGGCAAAAAGGAATCCTACAATATGCAAATTACAGTGTTGATTTCATCCAGGCGGCAATGCCCATTGTGAGGGAGCTGTTGATAACTACCGCATTTGTCTACAATTTATGTCCCAGTCTACACCAGTCTAGAACAGCAAATTACACGTTGATTGCAGCCAAGTGGCATTGCCCATTGTAACTGGAACTGGTGGGAAGTGCCACATTTTGTACCGTTCACATCCCACTCCACACCAGTCCAGAACGGCGTCTGGTTAGGGCCGTTGGCAATGGGCCGCACACAGTGAAGGTGCAGCTCCTGAAGGGAAGCGGCTAGCACCACAAACCAGCTTTGAAATCCCCAGATTCCTTGGGATCCTAAAATCACGTCAAAAAGTGTGTAAAAGTTGCATTTGGCCCCTTGACTCTTCCGAGGCAGGGACCTACTGCACGGTGAGACTCACAGCCTCACAGATTCAATCCCTGACACAAACATATAAAGTATTAAGCTAATAAACCAATACTTTTTTATGATTACTTCACACATCTTTAAAAGCATTCCATCCACTTGCTGCTGTATATAAATTATACTGATCTGGAAAGCCATTTTTACATTGCTTATTGTGTGTTTTGTGGTGGTGTTACTGCTTTGCAGGTGCAGCAGCTTTGACTGAAGAAGAAATTCCAGCAGAAATCACAGCAGAGATATTCGCTGCTGACATTCTTGGCTTACCTGTTGCTGAACCAGAAAAGAACAGAAAGAAGCGATGAATCTTTGCTCTACAGACACAGAAGCATAGCTGCCACAAAGTTTTCTACTTGTTCCTACTCTCCAGTCTCTTCTCCTCACATATCTTCAAAATATTTGTGTTTATTAAAAAGTAAAGATCACATAGTTTCATATTAATCGAACTCTAACATAAGCCCCCAGCACAAACCTATGGGATCAGACCTATGTAGGGAAACACTGGGGTGGCTGTAAAGAGTGAAGCAGTAGTTGCCGCACTGTGTTCTTGCCTTGGCCACCCCACCCTTGGCTGGAACCTCCCTAGAGTTCATTTCAGTTTACGCCAGATGCACTCTATTTTCATTACGTTAAGACACTATTCATTTGTGAAATCTGACAGCAAAAGAGCTATGTAAAAGTATTGTATCGATTAAATACGTTGATCAGTGTAGTGTACAAAATGCTTGGATAGGTCAGAATGAATTTGCAATTATAAATTCAAGGGACCTCAGTAAAGAAAGAAATGCTGTGTTATACATTAAAACCAGGTTTCCATTTCGGCCCTTAAAACTTACTTTTTTCTGTCTGAAAGTAGTAGTTCCAATTAGTCGTGTAATACCAATGGGATGGCATCTTACTGTGTTTGTGTAAACAGCATAATGAGGCTGATATAAGTTGCTGCAGAAAGATCAGTGAAGTGCTGTTGAACACGCTTCCTTCTTTACATCATCCTCAGCATCAATTTGAATAATAATGTAGGCCCTTAAGAAGCATTCCTTTCAGTGGCAATGTTTTTTAAACAGAGATTGCTGTTACGTACTCTGAAAGTAGCTGTGATTGTTCAATTAGTACAAGCAGCAAGGTGTGCACTAGATGGAAGCTGATGAAGTCCAGCAGCACCATGACCAGAGTACACCAGGAACGTGACATTTTCTACATCGCACTGCTTCGCCTGGAGCTCTGATTTACTGAGGTGTTCATGAATCCGTGTCGGAGCAGATTTTCTATTACTTAAAACCAGCCTGATTCCACGGAAATTACTGGAATTATTTTATGCAGCTGAGAAACCTTACAAGCACTGGAGAAAAAAAAAATAATCAATCTGCACACTATGGATTTATTAAGCGTTGTGTTTTAACCGTTGTATTAAGCAGATGTTTTGCTTAACAGGAAGCATTGCCAATCCCCCACGCCCAAGGTCCGCAACACTGTCACAGCTACTTGCACAGGGGCTGGAACGGTGTCACTCCCGAGCCAGCTGCCCGGCTGCGGGGCTCTGCTCCGCCACCCGCGCACCGAGCCGAAGGCCAGCGGGTCGGATGTCTCGTCACCGGCGGAGCTGCTGCGGAGAGACGCGGGCCCAAACCCTCCCGTCACGGCGCCCGCTGTCCCCTCCGAGCCCAAACTCTCCACTCACGGCCGCCCGCCGTCCCTTCACGGGGCCAAACTCTCCCTTCACGGGCGCCCGCCGTCCCCTCCCGGGCCCAAGCTCTCCCCTCACAGCGCCCACCGTCCCCTCACGGAGCCCGTCCCGCGTCCCGGCCCCTCCCCGCCCCCCCCCCCCCACCGCCTCAGCCCCGCGCGCGCGCGCGCGCGGGCTGCCGGCGGCGGCGCGGTGCGCGTGCGCAGTGCGCGGGCCCCGGCGGGCGGGCGGAGCCGAGCCGCGCCGAGCCCAGCCGCGCCGCGCCGCGCCGAGCGGAGGGAGCATTGTGCGGACGGACTGACCCACCGACGGACGGACGGACGCCGCGAGTCAGCGCTCGAGCGCCGCATTCTCCGCTGAGGCCGCCGCCGCCGCCCCCTCAGCAACATGTCGGGCCGGTCGGTGCGGGCCGAGACCCGGAGCCGGGCGAAGGATGATATCAAACGGGTGATGGCGGCCATCGAGAAAGTGCGCAAATGGTGAGCGGGCCGCGCCGCGCCGGGACCCCGCGCCCGCTCCCGCACCCCCCGCCGTTTCCCCCTCGCCCCCCGCGGTGTCCCGTCACGGGGCCGGAGCCCGCCGGGCGGCCGCGGGGGGCGGGGAGCCGGCGGCACCCAGAAGCCATTTCGCTCCTGCGAGTCACATGAAGGCGGCGGCGGCGTGTGAGGGCGAGAGGCGGCTCCATTGTGCGGCCGAGCCCCCCCTTACCCCCCCCCCGTCGACCCCCGCCGCTCCCCGCCGACCCCCGGACCGCCGCACCGCGGATCCCGGGCCGGGTCGGGCGGCGGGTCGGGCCCGGCTCCTCCCGCCGCCCTCCCCTACAAAGGGCCCCGAGGAGCGGGCCTGGGGGAGCCCCGCCGGGTCTGTGTGGAACTAGACCTCAAGGAAGTTTATTTTTATTTTTTTAAAAAGCATTAAAAATGCCCCCATAAAGCGCCCAAGAGTTTATTTTTTATGAAATTACCTCACCTTTCAAGTTCCCGAGGTTCGCACGTAAGCGGGATCGTCTCCCACAGGCGCTCCGGCGGTTGTAAACCCCGAGCGGTGCAGGAGAGAGCGCCTAATTGCCGCTGGAATTTGTTTTAAATTATATAATTAAAGGTTGTACCCCTAGTGAAATAATTCCCTTTTGTTAGGCCGTAAACGTGTTTTGGCATTTTCCCGTTTTTGTCGTCGTTTTTTTTTTTTTTTTTCTGCTTTTGTTAGGGAAAGATCAACACGAGGTGTTTAAACAATACAGTAAAACAGTCACTGCGATGTTCTGCACAGTCGGTCCAGGGTTTTTGGATGGGATAAAGAGCAGTACCAGTGTGACTCGAGGGGGAATGTCTTTCTTCCACCAAGTTGACTGTTCAGTAGTCTTTGTGCATGTATCTTAAAATACTTTCTTTAAATATTTTAAATCCGCTGGGAAATCCCTTGGGTTAGTATTAATCTGCATAACTCAGCTTTTTTTGAACCTGGTAAAATGAGGGGGCACTTCTATTGCAATCCACAGCTAACGCTTCACTTTCATTAAAAGAAAAGCGAAATACGGAATTAAATGTGTTCGTTATTCTGGTGAAGTGGATTGTTGCATTTAAATGGCCTTGAGCAGATGAATGGCCCCGTTGGCTTGAGCCGGACAAAGAATCGGGACGTGTGTCCAATAACGCAGGGCACGAGATGGGGATTTCAAAGAATCCAGCCATTGTGTAGGGAGCCGGAGCAGCCTGAGCACCGCAGTTCGGTTGGTTTCAGGAACTCTCTTCTACTCGGGTGGTGTTTTTAAGTGCTGTTTGCTGACTGGTGGGCCAGCTTTGAAGGGTCAGAACCATGTATAGCGGTGTGACAGGACTTTTGTTCCAACAGCAGCATTGTTGGATGTGTGGGACTGTTTTGTCTGTAGGTATTTCATTCATGAGTGCAGCGTACTTCCCTTGAATCCTAGTTTGTGGATTTCAGAGAGGAGTAGAGGCAGAAACTTGGCCATTCAGCAAAATGTCTAATTTTTGTTTTTTTTGTTTGTCTTGGCAAGGGCTCTCTGCCATAATGTCAGTTGCTATGGCTTCCTCTATAAAACAGAAATCTTACCGTATAAATACATTTTGTACGTTGTAACCCTCATGAGAGACAACTTGCTTTAAAGGGTTCCTGTACAGGATCATGTAATGTTTCTTTTGATTACATCAGGAGTATTCATATGGCTTTTTGTGTGTGCATCTCACAAGTATTTACATAAACCAGTCGTCTTATTTGTAAAGGAATCATAATTTGAAGGTGAATCTCATGATTCCCCCCTACCTGCAGTCAAGTACAGTGGGGAGTTAGAAAGAGAGATTCTGTGTCTTGTGGTTTAAATGTTTTGAGAAGACTTGGCTTGTTAAATTGAACTTTGCACACTAGCAATTCCTGCGTCTTCAGAAGAGCCACATAGGCAATTTCCAAGTGTGCAGTTTTATTTGCATAATAGGAGCAATTTGTTGCCATCCACAGCTCTTCTGTGGAAATGCAGCCACTGAAGAATAAAATACCTTGCATCCAGTGTAGAACAGAGTTTTCTGAGACTTATGTGCTTGGAGTGCTGTGTGCTGAGGATGAGTAGCGAGGCAGACCGAGCTGTGAACTCTTCCGAGCGGACGGGTGCGTGCTGCCCAAAGGTTTATCGATCTGTGGAGGTGTGCAGCAGCCTTTCTGTGCAGTAGTACTGAATGCCTGTACTGCCACATCAATGAACGTGCCTACTGGAAAGCAGTTTCCATCAGTGCAGACTTTGTTCCTTAGAAAATTAGCGTTCTTAGACAATGAGTCCTTGATGCAGGTGCCCTATCTTTATGTGTGTTTGTAAAGTGCCTAACGCTTCTGGTATTATTGGAACTTAGTAGTAAACAGTGAAGTTGTTGCATTTTTATCTTGTGATTAATGTAACCATATCTCCTTTGTTTAAACCACTCTCATGAATGAGCATCTATCTTAGAAAACACATAGCATGTGTTTTACAGAATATACGGTTGTGTTGTATTTGTGTGGTAGAAATGTTAAATTTCTATGGCTGAGAGTAGTTTTATTTTTTTTAACAGTACTTATAATTTTTATTTCAGTCTATTTTAAAAAATCCTCTGAGATAAATTTATCTCAATGAATTGTGAAAGACACGAGATTGTTTTTTGTCTTTAAAGATTAATGGGTATGTGTAGATTCTAAAGGGGCTCTCTAGAAGAGAGAGGCAAAATCTATTGTGCCCTTAACCAGCATTAGAAAAATACTGGAAACACTCTTGTTTTTAAAAGTTTGATTTATTAAATGAAAGAAAGAAAATGCAGACATTTACTAAAGACGAGTAATGGTCAGGAGGCAAGCATAAGTGGTAGGACGTCTTGGGAGGCAGTGAAATAATTTGCACGGGTACGCAGCACTGCTGAGCTTTTGGACAACTGTGCAAACAATTAAGGATGGAAGTATGGTGTGGCTGATGGGGGATAGTTACCCTGATTTAGAGAATGCACCAGGAATGAGGAAATCTCATTGTGTTGCCTTGTCTTTGAATTACAGTATCTTTGCAGAAGTCCTTTGACCTTTTTCTGACCCATCAAAGCCCTGATCCAGGGATAGCAATAGCACCTTATGAAGAAGAGGTGAACCTGGACAAATGATGGAAGTACTTCCAGAAAGTGCTAAGCATTTGTTATGGCAGGGAATTGGCCGTAGAGCCAGACATGACTTGGGATGTGGCCTAAAACAAAGCATGTTGTGTTAAAAGTTGAGGAGCGAAGTCACCACGGGCAGTGTTACCTGGTACCATTGGTTGGGGTGATCCCCACTAGCTGTGGCTAGTTAGAGGAGAATTTCTAGACAATGCTGCTGTAGCTTTTCTGCTCACTGTCTCCATTCATACTTGCTAAAATATTTTTGTGTGGTATGTAATGCTTTGAGATTGAGCTTCTGCAGGTTTTGCTGCTCATGCTGCCTTCTTAAAATAGGCTTTTACTCTGAAAAGTAGTTATGACATAGAGCTTCTTAACATGATGTCTTTGGAAAAAGACTGCTACTACCGGATTGCCACCCTCGTTTAGTCTGGCTACATTGGCTGTGTTTGGTTTCCTGCTAAGACTGTAGTTCAAGTAGTGGCAGTTGAAGTAAAAGTACCCCGTGTATGTGCGGGAACTGTTCTGAAGTGCTGCAGTGGCCCAAACACGCTGTTACCATGCTTCAGTTATGATATGTTTTTTCCTAGCTCATGATTATTTCTTTTTGAGCCATGATGTGCTCTCTGACTTCAGTGGAAGTTGGGTGTAAAAGGTAGAGTTTTGTCATGTATGAGACATGTTTCCCTTTACTGTAAAAAAAAAAAAAAAAAAAAAGATGCTTGTTGCCATGTGGAACGTAGCAGAATTTGCTTAAAACCATGCTGGCCCGTGTAAGTTAAAGGGGACTCTTATAATGTACAGTATTTAGATAAGCTCAGAGAGAAGGTGTCCTTAACCATTAGTCTTTGTCCATTCATGCTACATGGTATTTTATTGTATTGTGGTCAAGAAACAGCATGTATATTTGGGGCTAGTTCACGTTAGTCACTAGACAAACATCTACATAGCAATAGGTGTGCTCTGAAAAGCAAGCCTACGTGTCAAAAAAATCTTTTTTTGTGCACCTTTCAGCACTTTTTGTGTATAATAATGGCATTTTCTTTCCCATTCCCCTTTCTCCTTTGCTTGATCCCACAGGGAGGTCATAATTCTGTGATTTTCACCAAACTCTGTTGCAATGCAAGTGAGTGTGATGTGATAAATTCAGCATTATGACGTCACTTCGTGATCATCAACAGAAGATGGGGTATGTGGGTGCAAATCCTTGTGTAAATACAGATCACTGTGATAAATGATAGTCACGGTAAAAAGCCAAACAAGTGTGAAAGCCTTTTCTTGAATGGTAATATATTGGCAGTAAAGGCTTTCTGTTTTCTGTGCCATCCAATGTTTCTAGCACTCATTGCTGCTGCAGAAGCTGCCTTGACACTTTATGTATAAGTGTAATATACACTGTTGCATTTGCTCACCAGTATATTACTTTTATACATGGAATTTGATACTCATCTTCGGAGCTTTAGTGTTAATAGGCAAAATATAAATACATTTAAGAGTCTTGGGCTATTTAGAATGGGGAATTGAGTATATAATTATGGAAGTTCTAGGACATTAGTATGCCTCAGGCATAAGCACTAAAGAAGTGTTGATACTAATGCTTACCCAACGTATCGTTGGCCGTCCTTTAAATGCTGTGCAGATGCGGTTCAGAATTTAAAAATGCTTTAACACAATTTCAGGTACATGTAAGGGTTTGTTTCTGTTGCATTGATTAGTTTCTGAATTTACTGTAACTAAAATATTTAAGGTATTTTTCAGTGTGGAAGATGAAAAGAAAAAAATATTCTTGTATATATTTTAAATTTTGCCATTTTCCAATGTTAACTCCTGAGTCATTCATGGAAGAGCAGGAGAGGTTTAAAACCAGAAAAAAATGTCTTTTAGTAAAGCTATGGAGTTTGTCAGCTAGACATGGGCAAGTAAAATTGGCAATTGCCATCTTTGTAGCCCAATTAACTCTCAGGTTGATGGTGTACAATCAACCACCTTTTCCAATCCACCAGTCAATATAGAGATGAACCTATATAGTATAACAGGGGATGGTGCAATAAAAACTATCGCCTAGTGATTGTTTAACAAAGGTGGTGGAATTCTGCTCAGGGTCTCAGGATGAGTGGGTTCAACAGCAGATCCATTTTACAGACAGGAAAATGTGGAGAAACTACTTACGGTTTCACAATAGAATGGGCACAGGAGTTGATTAAATCCTCATTCCTACTTCAGCACTTGGTCAGTGAGAATATTTTGTAGTTTGTGCAGCATTTAGCAAACTTATTGTAATGGGCAGCATCAGTAAATTGTCAATTCTAACTAAATGAAAAGGAAAGTCCTTGATCAGTGGTTTGAGATGGTGTCTGCACAAAAAAGTGAGTGTTTAGAGTAGAAGTGGTTTTGGGGGTTTGGGAATTGTTTTGTTGTTTGTTTGTTGGGTTTGGATTTTGGTTTGAAATGGAAAGGCAGTAAGTATTACACATAATATTGAAAGCCTTATTTGCAATAAACACCTTAAATCCTGAAGTTATTTTACCCTGTTGATCTTAAATGTCTGAAAGTCATTATGTTTCTCTGTTGACAAATTTGTGTTTGTGCTGCCAATGATTTCATTAAGTTTTAGGGGAGGTTGTCTTCTTTTTTCTTTTATGGTCTTAAACCTTCAATATTGTAAATGATTACACATGTAAAATAATTGAATAATAGCAGTGTGATGTTGGGTTTTCTTTTTAGCCATAAGTGTTTGCAGGACTGGGATGTTGGTGTACTTCCATCACAAAATATCCTTATTCCCATTGTTGTCTGAATTACTATGTATTGAATTCAGTAAAAGAATCCCTATAGCTGAGGGTTATCAAAACTTAAAGTCGTAAAGAAGCTCAAAAGAATTAAAATGTCAGGGCTAACTTTAATACTAGAAGGAAAAAGTTACTAATATAGGTTTCCTCCTGTGTTCTACAGTCTGTCCAGTGAAGATGCTGTGTGAGGCTGCTTTGAGATGCTAACAGGTATCTTGAACTTTTGGTTTTCCAGTGCAGCATCTCTAAGTAATATTTTGCTGTAGGAAAAGACTAAAATCTTGATTTTTTTTTTTTTTTTAAAGCATTTATTCACCTCTCCCCACACCCAGAACAAAACCCCAGCTGGTTTTATTGCCATAATTTCAAAGGTTTTCCTAAGTAGAAGTAAGTTTAGTTTGTCTTGTATCCTTGAAAAAAATATAAATATATCATGATCATCACTTCACAATTAAGTATGCTCTCATTATTGACATGCCCTCATCCTCACTGTCATTTTTATCATATCTAGCAGCAGAGCTCCAAATTAGTGTAAAATTGGGTTTTGACATACTTTAGCCATCTAGCGTACCCAAATGGATGCACCTAAACCCATTGAGCTCCAGGAATAACAGTAGGAAAGATATTAATCTGAAATAGTTTTGTACTTTAATTAAAATATCCTTGTGGACAGATCCAAGACGTATCAAATTGCCGTATATAGCTTTTCTTTTAAAAAACAGGAAAGTGTCTCCCCTAAAGAGAAAACGAATAAGATTGGCTTTAGTAGCTAAAACAAATAGTCAGGAGGATGTTTGTGGCATTTGTACAATGTGGCTGCTTTTGATTCTGGAAGCCCTTTCTAAAAATGGAGCTATCACATATATATATTTGGAGTCACATCCAGCTTCTCCCATCCTGCAAAGAACATTTTTTTAAAAAATAAATCTCTAACTGGATCCCAAATCTATTATTTAAAAATGTGGTTTTAAAAAAGAAAAATACTTGAGATCTCATGCCAAATTAATTTCAGATGTTCCTGAATATTTAATGGCATTGGTCTTTGTTGTTAACTTTTAATCGATCCATTTGCAGAGCTATATTGCAAACGCAAGAACCAGCAGTGGTAATCTGTGACCTGAAAACTGATCACAGAAATGTGATGAAATTTCTCTGGCATTGTGGACCTTCTTTTAATATTCTGCTGTAAAGAGCTCAAGGAATTCATCCCTTCACTAAGCGTTCAGCATCCTTTCCATCTCCGCGCTCTGTGACTCCCTAATGTAGCGACGCCCTCCAGCCAGATTCCCTTCACAATTTGTCAATGTCACGACTTCATGGCTGGCTGGTGGGGGTCTGCACAGAGTGCCGTAGGTTATGCTTTTTCCCTCTCCGATAGCCTCAGCCTTTCCTTTCCAAGAGAGCTAGGCTCTCCAGAGTCTGAATTCTGCATCACGGCACATAATTGCTACCAATAAGGCTGTTGGTTCCGAGGCTGGAATTTCAGAGCTGTCTGACAGGAGTGTTGAGTGAATGTTAAATTGCTAGCAGCAAATTTCTGCCCAAAAATAAACCTCAAATGGTCAAAAAGCATTTAGATTTCTAATACCATTAAACAGCTTCATGACAATCAAAACATGCTGGTCTGTCTAAAACCTCTTCTGCTCTCTAGAAACTTAAGTGAAAATTGTAGGCATTAAATCTGCATTTTCAATAGCTGTTCTTAACTGTATCTTTAATCCGGATCTTATTACTGCTACTGCAGTTACTCACCCAGTCAAGTAACAGCCCTGAGAAATCTGGAGGTTAGCAGTGCTCTAACAAGTTTGTGAAATGCAAAGAACAATTTGCACAATGCAGTGCTAAAGACGATGTAATAGAGATCATCCTACTTAATAGCCTATTTAAATCCTTGACAACTTACAATAGTAGATCACTTTCTTTTGAATCTGAAGTTTAACTTTAACTTCTCCTGCATTGTAATTTTATAGGGAGAAGAAGTGGGTGACAGTTGGCGACACATCCCTAAGGATTTACAAATGGGTACCAGTAACAGAGCCTAAAGTCGATGATGTAAGTATCCTGCAGATGTCTTGCTTTTTTCAAGATGTTCAAGGAAAAGTCGTGTTCAGGGAAAGTTGAAAGTAATATGCTCGTTATTCTTTGAGCCTTTAAGCTAAGACTGGTGTGGGTCTTGCAACTGTTTGACTAGAAGAGCTCTCGGGAGATGCTGATCTCTACACAAAGTGATGTTGATGCTTCAGTGGGTGGCAGCCTTCCCTGAGTTGACTTGGATCAATTCTCAGATAACTGTTAAACAGTTGGCTTGAAACTGATCTTTGAAACCTTTCTCTTATCATAATAATTGGGAAGCGGGGAGGGAAAGCTGAAACATCCATTACTTTTTCCCCTCTTTCTGCCTGATGCTTTAAAGGAAAGTAGCTGGTTTGGAACTGTGCAGAGAATGTATTCTGCCTGTGCATCGCTGCTGTTTTGCTCAAATATACGTGCAAAACACTGAAGTAAGGGTAGAAAAATCCGGTGGAACTGAGATCAGTTGTATTAAGATGGCCAGCCCAAGCGATACAGCAGGCATGCTTCTATTGTAATGTGTGTTTTCTCTTGATGAGTGTTTTGTGTATGAATCATGTTTACATTCTTACTGTGTGCCATTCATGTGCCATGACACAATCATGTGGCATAAAAGTAAGTGTAAAAATCAAAGTTGATAGGGCTTACAAATTGTTTTTCAAAGTGAACATTGCGCTTATTTAATAAAATGAAATATTGTTCTAGAGAGAAGACTAATCCATGGTACCAGAGTAAATTAATGATATGATAGAATATATGACCTTAGTTTGGTACTTCCTCCTTGGGCTGTCATGTGCTTTTACTTTATTTGAAATACAAGTTAAGACCTATCTGGAAGAAAACTACTATGTTAATAAATGTGTAAAATGATGGTTTTTCAGACAAGACAATATCATGATCTTGTCTTATTTAAAGACCAAATTCAAGACCTATTTTTGATTGGTGTTGTTTTAACTGAGTTTGTTTATTTCTGTACCTTTGGTTGTACCACAGATTTCCGTGACTGTCAGAGTTGTGGTAAGCCTCTTGTATCCTTCCAGTGCTTGAGCAGCATCTCTGTGAAGTAACCCCTTGTGAATTGGGCAACCTTTCTTGGTTTCTTTACAGAAACTTGTTCATTCTTTCTAGTTGTCAAATGTTTGGTCTTGATTTTATCATTTGTAATACGAGGGGAGGGAAAGCTGTGCTATTTATGTGTGTGTGAGAGATTTAGGATATTTAGGCTCACGGCTTCTGAAAATTGTTTTCCCACAGTTAAGGTATGCCTGCATGATGGGTACCATGGAACTTTGAAACAGAATTTTTAGTGAATTTCTGAATGAATTTTCAAGGTGACTGGTACCTCAAGTCAGATTCTCTGTTAAGAAGAATGGGTTTATATAACAGTCTCTATGTGCAGAGTTTAATTGTATTCTTTGAGCCATCATCTTTAGGTTTAGGCTCCAGATTTGCTTAAATTGGGACACTTGTTCAAGACAAGTTACTTTAGCGTCCCGCAGTCACATTCTGTTCATTACAAGTAGAGGCCGTTGTGCAGCTGCAGTTGTTGCAGGCTTGATGTCATAAGGTTTCTGTCTTTTTGCTCTGGAAGTTCTCACAATTAAAATAAGTGTATATATTTTAAAAATAAATATTAGGTAGGGGTCATCTTGGCTATTTAATTTTGTTGTGGACATCCTTTTATATCCAATTTCATCCACCTGGGAAGGAGCAGATAGTATACTTGTTTCACTAGAATAGGAGAATGGGATCTTTTTTACTGCTTCATTTTTCAAATAAAAGTTGTCTTTGATTTTAGTGAACACAGATTAGATTACTTCCCCCCCCCCATGTTGTTCCTAAGACCCTTTGACATTTCTTTGAACTAGAATTAGCTAGGCTCTTTCCTCCTACTAGTTTTAGAAGGCTGTTGTAGAACCTCACCACTTTGATGGTTAAACCTTTTTTAAAAAAAAACCTTTTCAGCTTAAATTGCTTGCAGTCATTTTTCAATATTTCTCTTCTGGGAGAAGTGTCCTTTTTACCTTTAAAAAAAACAACACCAAACCTGACAGAGATTATGTCCCCTCTGAACTTTCGTTTTGCAAAAGTAAAATCCATGTGCTCTGTTTCACGTATTAGGGAATAAAATCTGTCTGGTCTGAAGTAAAAATACAATTTAAAAATAAGCTTAATAATCTGTTTAAAATAGAGGGAAAAGTCCTTCCAGGTATCACTTGTTGAATTTCTTCTGCAGTCTCAGACAATATTTGATTGTGGTTTTAGTTCCTTCCCTCGTCGGAGGACACTGCCTTATCCGAACGGATGGGTTGCTGAGCATTCTTCCTTAGAGTCAGGCTTTTAATTGTCTTCTCAGCAGGCATGCAGGATCCTCCAAAAGCAGTGCAGCTGGCTCTTTCTCCTATGAGACTGATTACGTCACCTCTTAATTGAAAATGCTGCATCCCTTAGCAGACGCAGATTTTCCACGTGATGGATGCTACTGTCTCTTCCTTTGTTTTAATGCTTGCAGTCCATACTGTTGTTTGGTCATGAGCATGTTGTGACCTATTGTTCATGTAGGACTGTCTTGCTTATGCTCTTTGTTTTAGGCCAATCTGATTTTTCTTAATCCATCTTTTAGTTTTAATGAAGAAACAGCATTAGTTGTAGAGAAGGAGGAGGTCTCTGCAGTGTTGGTCATTGAGAAAGAGGTAAAAAGCTGTCTCTTTAGTGTTAAAATTCTAGATCTGTTACCATTCCTGTTGTGCATGCATGCATATTGTCTAAGTGTATTCTACAAGCTTTCTGATATGGAAGGGAGAATGTATTGAGTTTTGTAGCAGTGTGTTGATATGCGTAAACCATACAGTGAGCAGAGTTACGAGCTCAGAAATAGGGTAGTTTCATGAATCTTAGCCCTGCCTCTGATCAGCGATGTTCTTCCCTTTCCCCGGCGTAGCAGAGATTCTTTTCACCTTGCTTTTGTAGCTCTTTGGACTGAGTACAAAGTTAGCAGCCAGCACCTCCCAAGTTCTCCGACTCATTTTCAGCAAACCATTTAATCATTGTGCTTCAGATTCCCTGTTTGTAGAATGAGGGGTATTACTGGAAACTTTTGTACTTTTTAAAAAAACTGTGCAGTTGTTTGAAGATGAAAACTACGTTTTAAGTGCTAACCGTTACTAGAATTTCTGGTGTTTTGTGTCATGAAGAATACAATTAGAAAACCAGTCCTGCAGTTATTGGGACTAATGCATTATTGATAATGTCAGTTATTATTACATTGGCTTTATTTCTCACTTGAAATTAAGAGAGATGCTTACAGAAGTAATGAGTGGGAAGGGTTTTATGTTGCAACATGGATTTCTCTTCATGGTGATAGTCTCATTTGTTTGTGGTACCTTTTGTTTTTCAGAAAAATAAGAATAAGAAAAAAGGCAAAGATGAAAAATGTGGCTCTGAAGTGACCACTCCAGAGAACAGCTCCTCTCCAGGGATGATGGACATGCATGGTGAGTGGGAGAAGGTCAGCCCCAGTTACCCTATTACACTGCTATGAAAGTATAAGCTTACAGTGTCAGATTCTCCATTGCTCAGATGTATGGACAGCATCATTGAGTAAAAGTGAAACCAGGATTAGATACTCATTTGGTACCTTGGACTTCTCTTCTGTGGATGTGTTAACAGTTGTTTAAATACCATTTTTATTAGGTAGGGCTGTGTGCTGGGAAAAAATTGTTAGTGGAGCTAAATATGAAAATAAAAATATGTATCATTCAAAATACTATACTCAGGTGAAGTAGTGACTGTCAAGTTTGCTGCTTGGAGAACCAAAAGACACCCCCAAAACTTCAGTGGCACCTGCTGTAATTTGTGCTGGTTTTGTACTTTTTAACTCTATAGGTCATGCAGGTCAAAAGAATTCTGCAAGAGTCAAGAAAGTGAACTCTGGTTCTCTGGTGTCTTCCTTCTGCTTCAGCTTGATGAAATTAACTGGTTAAGGAAACATCATTTTTTTGCTTGCCAGTCAGGCACTGTTAGGTCAATTTTTTTTAGTGTTTTTTTGTTTTTTTTTTTTTTTTTTAAGGTGTGAACTGTTGAGTGTTAACCTGCTGTTTATTAGAGAGGATCTTGCACAGCTCAGCTGTTTCAATTTTTTACCTTCTAGGTGTTTGGATAACAATTATGGCTGAGAATGCAGCACTGTTTGAGCTGATAAGAGGGGATCGCTTTTTAGTGGGCTGTAAATTTTTCATTTCAGTTTTATTTGCATTTGTATTACCTCCTGGTTGGTTTTTGCAGTGTTCACAGCGAGTATGGTCTTGCAATTAAAGGACTGAGCAGGGTTTTCATAGATCTGGATTAATTTTTCATCCGTTTCGAACTTCTGAACTTTTGCCTTGGTCAGATCATTTAATTTTCTTAAGTCTTGTTTCTCCCAGCTATGAGGTGAATATACTGGTTAGTTTTTTATCGTATATCACTTGGGTTTTTAAGCCATACTGTACGAATTCACGATAAACTTAATCTGATCTGACTTCAAGCTGCTCTGAAAAGAGATGGTCCTGTCACCAGCTATGTGTTTGTGAAGTGCTTTGGATGTAATGATTGTATAGATGCAGAGGGAGGTGGATCAGCTTGCATACTAGTAATTTAATAATGTTTTGCTGGGTTAGTTTTCTTGAGGGAGCAGGAGCTTCCCTTTTGGTTCCCCATGGTTGTTGGACTGGCTTAAACATTACAGGAAGTTGCACCCTGCTGCTATCCATAAAGTGTTAGCTGAGATACTTAAACCACTGTCATTGGTTTTCACAGGAAGGGGGTATAGGCAGAATATTTCCTTTTAACTACAGAGACACGGTCTGTGCTGTAGAAAGTTACAGTGATCCAAGTATTTGGAGACTAGACAATATTCTGGACAATTATCACTTAGAAACTAACGATGTTGGAACTGGATGTTAAGTTTTACCTTGAGGGGTTTTTTGGGGTTTTTGGGGGTTTTTTTTGTGGTTTTTTTTTTTTTTTTGACCTTCAGGACACACTTCAAAAACTATCTGCCCACCTGAACATTGTAGTGATGGGTATTTGTAAATCTGCAGCACGAACACTTAATTAGCCTTGTGTTTTATGAACCATAAAATGAGACTGTGACTTTGTTTGATCTGTTTTGCTCATGTTACAAAAATCTGGGTTCTTTTGGAAGAGATCTGAGTAAAACACTCTTGATTTTATTGTATAATATTAGTTAGAGCACCTTTGTTGAAGTTCTCTGATTTTTAGTAACTGCTAGAAAACTCCTGTATTACAGCGTAGGCTGCAAGAGCAAAAATTGTGGTGTGGAAAAAAGTTAGATGTAGTGTTGGTTTAAATGCTTGGATTTGATCCCCAACAAGCTAGACTGTGTTATGTGTTATCAGGGAATAATACAGGAAAAATATGGAAGAATTAAGGTGTGTTTTTTATCTTGTGAAATCAGACTTTCTTGGTTTTAATTCTTTTGTTAACAGATGACAATAGCAACCAGAGTTCAATAGCTGATGCTTCTCCAATAAAACAAGAAAACAGTAGCAATTCAAGTCCAGCACCAGAACAGAACTTGGCAACACAAGCAGATGGCACTGAAGTAAAGTCTGATGAAACTCAGACAGAAGCAAAGGAGCAGCCTGGTTCAGAAGGTAAGCCAAACAAAAAATGTTATCTTTTAGTGTATCATTTATTTGCTTATCCATTTTAAGAACTGAATAATAACAATTTGAAATAAGTAAATGGTTTCTGAATTCTCAGCGTTTATGTGAAAATGGGCATAAACTCTCTGGCCTACTGGTGATCCTTCCATACAACTGGAAAGGTCAGATTGACATTTGGGGTCTTAAACAAAGTATTTGTCTTATTGTTGTCAAAATCTCAGTCTTGAAAGAAGAAATAATTTTAAGTCATCTTTAAAATGGCTGCTACGTGTAATCATACAATCCTGGAAAGTATTACTTTTGTACATCCCTGAATGTTCATTATCTAGTGTAAAATGGAGGTGAGATACTTTGAAATTATTTTTTTAATTATGTAAACTACAATGTAAGCTTTCTTTTTTCTTACCCTGCTAGTTATTTATTCAAAAGTTAGCTCTGAATTCCATCCCTAATTTTTTTAAGTGTTACAATATTGTAGTGCAGTTGTGCACAGATTAAAAATACATGTGGCTTAAGAGATTGTTCTGAACGTCGTTCTTTAAATGGTATTTTGGGTAATTGAAACATGCTCTGTATTTATATTCTTGCAAAGATAACTTTCTTCATCCTATTATAACAGATAAAAGATGTCCTTAACACCCTTCTAATGATTTGGTTGCAGAATTCTTCCCATAGCAAAGCAATTAGATTATGCCCTCCTGATTTAGTTCTTAGCTCGGTAGATCCACTAACCAATTTAAATTTAGAGCTTGTATCTTGGTAATACCAGAATGGTCAAGTGTGTTAAATGTTGGCATTGCTAAATGGCATTAAAATTTGACAACTGAATCATCACCAAATTGAAATAAATCAGAACGCCATATCCTTCAAAGAAAAATCTCAGCTGGCATTTTTAGTCATGGTAAACGGTAAGGATTTACTCCTGCATCTAATATCACCTGTACCTGCTTGTGTGAAGTTGTTACATAGCATACATGCTCCCCTGACTAAATTTAGGTTTGGGGAAAACCATACCAAGTTCTCTGGATTAGTTCCAGAGCCAGTTACTGTAAAATGAAGGAGTAATGGCAAAAAATACCCGTTATTAATGTTGGTTTTTTTTCTGTTGGTTATATGCCATGTTTAAAAATTTGTTGTATCATTATTTATCTACCAAAGTGTTATGATCAGTCAAACTGCTGGAATTGTGACATTATTCAGCTGGACGGGGCTAATGACCTTGTATGTCTATCTCATGTTACTACACTGAAATCAGGGAGGTTCCTTAAAGCTTGGGGACAGTTTGGGTTGTCAGTGTGGACAATGTCTAATGTGGACTTATTAAAAAAAAAAAACCAAACAACAAAACAACAAACACACACACACAGGTGCATTCAAAACATTTTGCTGTGCAAACAAGTCATTGCAGGCCTTGAGTGGCCGGTAGCTGTCAGCAGCTGGAAGAGAAGACAGTAGCTGTGAGCTCTCCATTGTGGAAGTTGCTCTAGGTGGGATTTTGTCATGGGGAGATGAGCACATCGGAGTGCTCCTGAGCTGAAGTTGCAACGTACGCTGAGACATACACCACAGAAATTGAAATTGAAATTCCTTCTGACCCTTGGGACTTGTTTCTTTATCAGTATGAACATGCTTTTCTGGTGAGACACGGAAAGGAAGGTGATTCTGTCTGAGTTTGCTGAATACGATCTTTGAGACTGCTCATCAGAGGCATCACTTTATCTTGAATTCAGTCAGAGAAACGTTCAGAAATGCTTGTGATGCTTTTTGTACAGTATACCACAAAAATATCCATTACTTGCTGGTTATGTCATCTTCATTAACCAAAGTTGTCCAAAAAAACTTTTGATCTTGCATTTCTTTTCATCTAGAATAAATGTATATGTTTCTTGGGTCAGGGACTGGTGGAGAGATGACTCTATAAAACTTGACTCCATGCCGCGTACTTCTGAGAATTCATTCAAGTCAAAAATGATTTTTAAATGAGGCAAAGGAAAGAATGGGTTCCAGTCCTTACACTATTCTTGATGTGGATACTGAAATAAATATAACTACCTTTTACAAACAAAGGGGGTTGGATTTGGGTGGTTTATTTTTTGTTGTTGTGGAGTGTCTGCTTCTGGACATATGTATTAAACTTCCAGAGATACTTAACCTCTAAAGACATTTTAAGTGCCCCCATCCCCTCTTCAAGCGAATGGGTGCTTTAACCCCGAGTCCTCTCTGAGTCTTGCTTCGAGAGAGGGAGAGAACAGCAAAAACCAACAAAACCAAAATACCCCAAAACATGAGAATTGGAAGCAGGTAAGAGTTACAAGAAGCTGGAAGACTTCTCCATAAGCGTGCACCAGAATTAAAAATCCTACAACCTTAATGGTTAAGAATTTCTAAATTGTATCTTAAAAGTAGTATCAAGCAGAAAAATGGATTTTAAATATATGGCTGAATTTTGACTCAGATAAAGAACGGATCTAAAACTTTGTAGCTAAGGAGAGAGAATAAAGTTATCACAATCCAGCCCTTCTTGTAGCTGCCTTTTACTTCTGGTTTGAAGCAAGTTTCCTTTCGGTCAGCCCCTTTGCAAAGTTTATGTTGAAACTTGTTTGCCAGTAAAATCGACATAGTTCTGTGTCGCAGGGTGTGCGGGAGCTTGGCTCCCTCTAGGGACTGAGTCCGGCAATTGAACACTTCTGGCAGCATGAAGCTGAAGGTGTTCTGGCAGCAGCCAGTGGTTGTGGGCCTGGAGTTTGGGCGTAGTTCATTATATTCGTACAGTTGTTATTGTGTTATCTCTAATGGTTACCTGTGGGTGAAATTTATGTTTATTTGCTAATGAGAAGACATCCTAAAAGCTCCTGCTGAATGCTTTAATTTGTTCGTTTAAAATTATTTCTTGACGTTTCAGATACCTCTGATGAACAGAATTCACAGTCTTCGATGGAAAATTCCATGAATAGTTCAGAGAAAGCAGAAATTCAGTCCTCTGGAGAAAATGATATAATTACGGAGGCATCTAAAAACTCTCAGGTAACTTTAAGCACAAAAGCCCAGTTACTTGGAATTTGGAAAAGATTATTTTTATCAAAAAGCAAGTGTAAGGAGGCCAGTTGTGTATTTAGACCCATTTCCAAAGGTGATGACAGGAAAGCAGCTGTGGAGCATTAAATGTACACGTATCTGGTTTTGTGGTGAGTTTGATTGGCTTCTTGCATTTCACATAATTTCAACAGTAAGACTAGACTGGTCTGATTTACTTTTCAGTTTCCTAAATCAGTCTGTGTTAGTTTTTTCAGGGAATATTAAAATTTCCTGTTAATAAATTGCATGGACCTAACCTACTGGACAGGCCCCTTCTGAGGACCATTCAGAAGTAGAATACCTTCTATAAAAGTAAATGCGTATAGCAGTTAGGAAAGTTAATTTTTGTAGATTCAGTGGACGAGGTGTTTGGATGTTTACTCACTGGCATACTGAAAAATTCTGGGTGGGTGGGAGGAAGAAATTATCCTTGTCGTCGTCACCCTCACACTGTGATCCTCAGGGAGAGCACTCACCACTCAGTCCATTGGTTTTCCTTGTGGGAGGCTGGTTTCTTTCAGTGCACACTTTGTGCTTTCCAAATCTTGCGTGTTCTGTCCTGTAGAGATTTCTTTGGCTACGGCAGGAAAAAAATGCATGTGCTCTCGGTGTGGGTTGTGGTCGAGTGTGGAGCTGAGGGAATTCCATGCATAACCGTGCATTAAGGCTGGTGCTTGAAATATTCACTGTGGTTTTTAGCCCGGAACTAGAATTTTGCCCTTTGTCAGTAGACGACAAGACGTGTAAAGATGTCGAGGTAAGATGTAAGCAGAGGAGTGATTCCAGGAAGCAAATGCACTTGGTCATGTCGTTCTCATATCCAGGGGTGCTTTGTATTTTACAAATGACACACTGGGGAATTTGTTCGTGCTTTTTGTTTGATGTTTATGGGGCCTGAAATTCAGTGCAATGATAACATGGTTGTTTTTCTTTTCCCCCCTCCCATGAAGGACTCTGAAGGAGTGCCACCTTCTAAAAAGATGAAAGTAGAGGCTTCCCAACAAAATGTTGAAGAGATTTAGACTATAGATTTTTCTGGTCAGTTTTTATGTAAGGTACATCAGTGGGCTTAATTATAGAACAACCTTACTTAAGCATCTTCTCTTGGATGAGGACAGAACTCCTAACTTTTCAAGTTACCAAGCAAAAATCCAAGAAAGCCTAACAAAGGTTTAACTTCTCAGACACTGAAAACTTTTTCCTGTGAAACAAACATTGAGAACTTTTAAGTTACTGTCTCTGAAATGGTTGGAGTAAACAACTCAGGAGGGGTCTACGCACTGTTTCTAAAGTCAAAATTACAATTATGTTGCTGCTGTATTTTTTTTTTTTTTCATTTCTCTATTTAACATTGTAAGATATTTAAGGATGGTACAGGTCAGGTATTAGCTTTCATGTGAAGTTCATTGTTCTGGCGTGATGTCTGCTTTTGTTTTGTGCCTTGTGTTCTGAAAACAGTGCTAACTTTTAAAAGTTGTTTTGCAACTGTCTCCTTTGCAAAGTGGCCTATGTTTGTATAATGCCATGTAGTAAGGCTTTTTCTTTATTTTTTTCCTTTTTTGTTTGGGGCTTTTGTTTTGATTTTGATTTTTGAAATCCCTGGTGCTTAAATTTTTAACAAATACAGATCAGGAAGCCATTTTCACTCTTGGAGTCCAAGGAGAAAAAGGAGCTTGATATTTTATTTTAGCAGCTATCGTGGAGATCTTTTATTGAATGCATGGCATTCGCAACTGTAAATTTGGTCTTCTAAATACTTAACTTCATCAGAAGTTAACATGATCTGTTTACCATTTATAGTCCAGATCTGAATATATACTATAACACAGCAGTTAAAATACTTACGTATTAGGTCCAGATCTCTGTACTGGGTACAACTTGCTTTACAGAATAGTTCCACTATGTACATAAATAGGATCAAAGGGATTGATGCACAATGAATTTATTTTCAATTGGTCTTTTTTGATATCATGTTTTCACTGAACTGGATTTCATTGTACTGTTTCTTTATAAGGTGTTTACGTCTATGTTCCAGGTTAATACTGTATTTGGGATTTTCTTTTTTTCCTTCAGCCAGTCTCGTAAATAAGCCTTGTTGTTTCCGTAGTCCCTACATCATTGTTAGAAACGTTCCTTCTTTTCCAATTATGTTGAAGTGTGCTTATGCTAAACTTGATTGAAAGGCACTAAGTACGTGCAACTCCCTTCAAATTCCTGGCATGTAGGAGTGCAGAACCATCTGCTGATAGGAGGTCACGGGGGCCGGAGCTTCCAGCGGGCTCTGTACTTCCAGGGTGAGCTCCCAGTTAGAAATACCTGGTGTCGCTGGGAACCGCTTATTTTTCACTTCAGTACACGCACGCACATACGTACGTACACACGTATTGCTGGATCGGGCCCTTAGTCTTTCTTCGCTTTGTGTAGGAGATGGAACTTGTAATTTAAAATATGATCTCACAGCTGTGAAAATGGTTGCATATAGTTTGTAAGCTAAGAACTGTAAATACTTTTTTAAATGGAAAAAAAAAAAAGAAATTGCTTCCAGTTGATACATTTTCATAATTAGCTCTTCATGAAGCTTATTTATTTCTGAATTCTCCAATAGTGAAAATGGCTTGCACTTAGACTACTGCATTGCATTTGCAATTACCACTTTATTATGAAAAACAGTGAGGAAGTTGGGGGGGGGGGAATAAAGGGAGGGAGGAGTGGGGAGCCAATACTGACCTTCCATAAGATGTTTGTAGGATTGAACTCCAAGTAACATATGACACTCACTTTCGGAACTTTTCCTTTATGTTGAAATAAAACTTTTTGGATTTTAACTGAATAAAATTTGATTGCAAACCATTAATGAAAACAGTGTGCTCCCTAATAAGTTTTTGGGATTTCTGGTCTGATCATGAAGTCCATTAACATTCTGAAAATAAGGAAATGAGGAGCCAAAAACTGTATTTGCACGATATATGCAATGAAACGGTAGAATTCTCTCTTGAACTGTGTGTATGCCTAAAATGTGGATAACTGGTCAATGATGATTGATTTGTATGTATATTACATTCAGATTTAAGTGATATTTTGTGAGAAGTTCTATTGATATATTAAATGGGCAAATTTAGAAAGATTCAAACTTAAAAATATTTTTGATTTACTAACTTTTTGTTGTTTTTAATGATAAAACAAAACAAATCTGATGCCACCTTTGACAAGTAGTCATGTTTACTAATCCCTATCTTCAGGTGCATCGCAGCAAGTTTTTAATTTTAATTTTGTAGACATTTCCAAGGGAGTAAATAGACTTTTCGTTTAGAAACTAATTCCTGTACTTTAGGAAGAAATAAAATATATAAATAGCACTAAAAATACCTCAAATTTTTCATTAGATAGAAGCATTTATTGGCATTATTGACATCAACAGGTTTAATTATAAACTTCCTTTTCTCTCCTGTGGCTTCTGCTCAGAACTGTTCATTGTTCTGTGGCTTACAAGACAAGGCATCATAACCATATTCCTAGAGGCTTTATTTCTAAAATAGTAATGCTTTATTTACAGCTTATACAGAATACATTCAGAACTTTTTTTTTAACCAGAGATTCTAGTGACAACAGACAATTGAACAAGCAGATAGATTTGGGTTCCTTAGACCTGTTATTGTCAGTCTCTAAGGGAAGAGACTTTGACATTATCTGGTATGAAGAAATCCAAAATAGTGTATAAGACTGTTATTAGTCTTTTTTTGAAGTGCCTGATAACATTTATGGGCCAACGGATGTGATTAAACACATTTAAATGCCAGAAAGTACAGATGGGACCAAACCAGAACATCGAATTGAGGTTTGAAACCAGATCTAAATCCATCTTTTTTTGGCTTGGACCTATCTCTTACCAGAAACTTGTTTTATGAACTCACTGTAAAAGGGTTTATTGAAAGCATTGAGACGTGGAGCAGGAGAGATGTAATTTTCTTCAAGATGACTGAAAGTTCTCATACAGCTAATGTTTTAGAAATAGTGCAAATATCAAGAAGTGCTTCCTTGCTACAATGCTGAATGTTGGAGCTTCAGTTACAAATAAATACAAAAATAAAAAATAAAGGAAAAAAAAAGGGAAAAAAAAAAAAAAAGAAACTAGAAGCAAGTAAATTAGCTGAGTTTGTGGAACATGTGGGAAGGCCTTCCGAATAAGCGATTTACTCAGCCAAACATTTTATAGCAGAACTATTCCTTGGAATTTTTATGCTTGGGAAAGTAGTTGTTAAAACATTCCAAAAAGTGCTGGCACTTACAAAACAACAAAAAAAATAATCAACACGGCAGTATAAAATATTGGTTTTGGGTGGCTATCTTCATACATAACATTGTCATGTTTTGGAATGTTCTTTATATCTAAGGGCCTGGTAGAAGGTGTAAAGAATTTTGTTTTCTTCAATACTTAATCGTTTTCCATCTTATGATTTGTGTGTGTGTGTGTTGTACAGCAGTATAATTTTTCACTTATTTATTCCATCGGTAGTTATGGTTTGTACAATGTACAATGGTTTCATTTCAAAAATAAAATTAAAAAATCACAACATGAATGCTGTGTGAATAATTTTTATCAAGAAACTTAATCTCAGTTTGTTTTTTAAATTTACAATAAATTTCTGTTTTTTACAAATGGTTATTTTTAAATGTGCATTCTATGGTGTTGTCTCATTTGGTAACGTATAAGATGATTCACCTTTACGTGGACCAGAGGGTGTCCTGATATCGTAGCAGGACACTGAGCGGGGCGGGGGCAGGTCGTGGTGGTTGTTGTAACAACAACAAACAAATAGATATGGCCAATGTAATTACAGCAACCTGCGGAATAACTCGGTAATTTAAGGTACTCACTGTTGGCTTGGTGCTTGGCTAATGTGTTGTGGTAACTTAAATTGGAGGGAGGAGGGCATAGTGTGGAAACATGCTTCTGTTTGGAAACACGCTCAAGTCTGATGCTAGCAAGGGTGAAACTCCTCCAGAGTTTTGGAAAGATTCTTGACGTTCACAATGAATATAAAGTCTCCAGCTTATTTTTAGTGTTCTGTGTGCTCTGTCCCAAAGTAGCCTGCAGTTCAACAAACAGTTGAAATGCTCTGATGGCTCATTGCTACCGGAAGGGCCAGCCACAGCCCACTTGCCTGCTCCCAGCTTGGTTTTGTTGCCTCCCTTGCATTTACTGGGATGCTCGTAGCATCCTCTCACCAACAACTTAAATTCACTAACCTGGGAAGAAAACTACACATTGTAGTCACTTGTTTTTCCCTCTTCTCTGTATTAGTGAATTAAGTCAGCAGAGTCGTATAAAGGAATTATATATAGAGTGGAACTGGGGAGAGAGAGAGTAAAGAACATGTAGAAATGAGGATGTAATTCAAGATGAGTCCCAGAAGTAAAGACCTCTGAACAGGTAAGGCTTGTGCCAGTAAAGGGTGAAGGAGCGAGCCACAGCCGAGCCTTGCAGCGGGGTATGGAGCTGGAGGTTGGCCCTGTGGTTTGCCTGGGAGCAGGACGGGCAGAGGAGCCAGCGGAGTGGTAACGGGATGGCTGGACTCCCAGCACCTGCAATTGGCCCCACAGTCTGAGGCTGTGAGTAAGATTCTTTGAGCTCTCACGCCTCATCAAAATGGAAATGCTTATCTTCCTGTCTGTAGATTTAGGAGGATAATCTCTTACCACTAAGTGTTGTGGAGTACACTGTGGGTATATTTTTAAACAGCTTGAATGCCTCTCTGTTCAGCGCGTATTACAGTTGAATTCTAAGTCGGTAAATAGCTGTCTCTTCCTGTGCTGAAAGCCTGCGCTCTTGAAGCAACATCATCAGAAGATGGTGGCCTACGTTTCACCTTGCACTGCAGACTGCTGGAAAGAAACAGTAAGAAAAAGCATACTCAAAAGACGCTGCTGTGGCCCCTTAGTGTTTCCTTACTGTAGAGGAGGAGAGGACAGCCAGGAGTCTTGACCTGTTGCTGATCACCTAAATGCTGCTCTTAAAAAGGCAAACCAAGAGGCCTGTCTCCAAAATAACTGGATTTATTTTAAGGGATGCCTCTTTCCTTGCATCTGCAGTATTTGCACTAAGGATGACTAGAGGAGAAAACCCTGAAATGCATCAAATATTAGTCATAGCTTAAGACTGCTACCCTATTTTAAATGATGGTTTGGTGTACTGCTATCTCTTCTCAGAAAATTGCATTGCTACCTAGCGACTTTATTTTAACAAGTTACCCATCTTTTTATACAGGAAGAAGCAAGCATGGCTTGCTTATAACTTTGTAATTTTGTGAGGTAAATGTATAGGCCATTGTCATGGAAGTACTGTGTACAGTGCTGTTAATGATGTGTGGTTATGATTTTTTATTTTTCGGTTCAGGTTTAGTTCTTAACAAACTACATATAAGACTTAAAGTAGATATTGTAAATCTATGAATGTTTTGACATTTTTTTTTTTATTATTTTTTTTTTTTTACTTAGAGTACTCCCAATCAGAATGCCTTGCTGGGAGATAGCATTGATGTTTGTTTTTTTTTTTAAAAAAAAAAAGCAAACCAAAACAGTTTTAATATACGGTAGCAATAACCAGCTTTGAAGCTAAATACAACTGTGGCCTTTTCGTAAGAATTTTAGTCATATGTGATGCTGACTAAGAGCTGAATGTTAAGCAGAGCCCTCACATGATGTGACCATGCCTTACTGCTCCTTTCATGTCTGGGGAAGTATTTGACCTACCGCTCCTCCCGTAAACACAGTGATCTGTCTTGATTTCATTCTCTCTAATGGAGAATATTAGATCACTGTATAATTGTGATATTGCAGGAATGCCTCTTCCTTCCGTGCCCAAGAGTTGCTATCTCATCCCTTGAGTTTCCCTTGATCTTATTTCTGGTTTTACAAAGCAGGGAGCATGTGGCAATTTAATGTGTCTATTTTTTTTTTCTCCCTCCTGAGGATGACTATGTAGAAAAGCCTGGGGGTGTTTTTCATTTAAGTACAAGGTCCTAGAGCTGAAAGAATGTAAGTATTTAGTATAAATGCTTTGGAGTGTGCCACCTAGAATACAATTGCTCTCTTGATGATGGAGGTTTGCTCTACAGGGCAAGCTAGAGATCTTTTCTCTTGACTTTGTACATACCTGTGTATGTACATGGGTTTTTATGCTGTAACGTGCTATTCTCTCCCCAGACTAATAGATGTACTGGCCCTATTACTGTGCTTTCATCTTGACCTACAGATTCGTCGCTTCCTTTATGCTTTTGAGAAGCATGAAATCTGACCTTTACTTTCCCTGGAACAACTGTGTGCTTACTTTATGCATGCCACCGAGCAGGTATGTGGGTTAGGTGTGAGCCACCAGCCTGGCCGTAGAAGCTCCGAGTCCTGAGCTTTTCTCTGCGATTGCAGGCTGGTCCCTCCAGCCGTGTTTGCAGCCTGTCTGCTGCAGGTCTCCAGCTGCTTCTGTCGCTGCCCCGGCTTCTCGCAGACTGCTTCTGGGAAATAATAAGCAATATACTGTATTAAAGATAGTTTAAATCCATGAAATATTTCTGGCACAACCACTACCTTGTCTAGCCAGTTCTGGGCTGTCCTCTGCCTCTTCTCATGTTCATGAGTCCCTTTAGCTTAGGGGCTTTTTTTAAGCCTGTTGACATTGTCCTGATGGACGAAGTTCCATGTTGGATTGTGTAAACCAGTGGCCCCCTGGTGGAGTGAGGAGTTTTCGGGGGCCGTAGGGACAGGACAGCAGTAGCGTGACACCCCCGGCCTTGTGTCAGTGCTGCCTTCCCCTTTCTCGGTGAGGCCGGTGGTGATGCAAGGTGGGGGCTGTTCCATGATCCGCAGTGGGGCAAGGGGAAGGGTAAAACATGGTGGGTGTCACTTATGGCCAAGAACTGTCTGCTTCTGGGGGTGTGGGAGGAGAGCCCTTTCCTCTGAAGGAGCTCTTGTTAACTAAACGGCAGTGGGGTTGACGGAAACCGGCCTCGGGGGCTGCCTTGAGGGAAAGCGGCCTCCATAGTGATGGCGGGCTGCTGCTTTCACTGAGGGAAAACACCCTCAGGGGCGTTTTCCAGTGGCCTTCGGGGTGGGTGATGGCGGGGTGGGGCTCTCCCTGAGGGGACACTGCCGAGAGAAAGCGGCCTCGAGGGTGGTAATGGCAGGACGGGCCCTTCACTGAGGGGCCGGAGGGGGAGGCTCGGGCCCGCCGCCACCCTGGGAGGCGGCTGAGGCGGGAGCGAGGAGGCCGCAGGGGAGGGGCTGCGGTGGGGCCGCTCCGGCTCCTTTAAGCGGGGCGGCGCGGAGCGGCGGGGGCCGGCCCGGGGCGGAGCGGGGCGGTGGCGGCGCAGAGCGGGCGGCGGGCTCGGCCGGCGGCTGGGCGGCAGCGGGGCCATGGCCGCCGACGTGTTCATGCGGCCGGCGCGGCTCCTCGGGGCGGCGGGGCCGCTCTCCCCCCGCACCGAGCCCGACGAGGACTCGTCGGACACGGACGACGGGGGCGCCTCGCCGGGCGGCGGGCGGCGATGCGGGCCGCGGCGGGGGCAGCCCCCAGGCCCCCAGATCATCCACTCGGGCCACTTCATGGTCTCGTCGCCGCACAGCGAGCACCCGCCCAAGAAGGGCTACGACTTCGACACGGTCAACGAGCAGACCTGCCAGACCTACCAGTTCGGGGCGGCCCGCGGCGGCGGCGGGGCCGGCGGCCGCCTCAGCATCGACGCCTCCCTCACGAAGCTCTTCGAGTGCATGTCCCTGGCCTACAGGTACCGGCTGCCGCCGCCCTTGGGGCCGGGGGCGCGGGGCAGGGCGGCCCCGGGGGGTGGGGAGGGCGCGGGGGGGCCGAGCGGCTCTCGGAGTGAGTCAGGGCGGCAGGGAAAGCCCCGGCTGGGCGTCGGCGGGGCGGGGGGGGACGACCGGGCCGGGGGCGCGGTGAGGGGCGGAGGGGGGCGAGGCCTGAGGCGATCGGCCGGGGCACCCCCGGGGAAGCGGGGGCAGCCGAGCGTCGCCTTTCGACGGTGACCTCCCCCCGCCCCCCCCCCCCATCCTCCACGCGTGGGTGTTCGTGTCGCTTTTGTTTTCAGTGAACTTTAGGATCCTCGCCGGGCACTTTCCGTAGGCCTGAGACCTGGCCGCGGGTGGTGTGGGGTGAGCGGAGGGGGTGTCACCGCGTTTCCGGCGGGGGGGAGGTCGGGGTGAGCCCGTGAGGCGGACGGGGACCCTGTCCCCGGCGTGGGAGAGCGCCCTGCCTCTGCGGGCTCTTCGTGGCACTGGGAAACCCTCAGCATCCCACGGGCAGGCTTGAAGTTGGTGGGAACATCCAGTGCTGAAGAGCATCTGGAGAAACCCCTAAAGGGCAAAGGAACTATTTGGGCCCGTTCTATGTGAAAATCGGCCAACTCTTCTTTTATTCCCTCCCCCCTCCCCCCCCAATTTTATTTTTATAACAAATTCAAGAAAGCGGGATCTGTCATTGTTTCCTTTGTTCCAGTGGTTGCAGCTGGTAGTAGCACTTCCTGGGTTTATCTGCGCCTTGTGCTCAAGCTTCGGTTTTGCTTTTCATCTATTTAATAAGGCGTTATATTCACATTTATTCCCTTTGTCTGTCATCCAAAATGGAGGCAGAGCTATGGAATAGAGGTGTTTTGAAAGGAGGTATGCCTGCTCGAGTCTTTTGTTCGATGTGATAAAGCAGAAATTGGATCCAATCTGATGTTCTCTATGGAGCGTATTTTGGAAGTTGATTAAAAGGAATGATGGAAAATGCCTCTGAGCGTATCAACGGAAATATTTATTTTCGTTTATAGGAACAGTGTTAGCTTGCTAAAAGAAAATTAACTTTGCCCACTCCAAATTCTTCTATTTCCGTACTGCTCAATGAAGAGGAAACAATAGAACTATCCATTCTGTATGATTAGTGAGAAGATGTAATGCAAGTAATCTTCTAATTTTGATAATTTTTACCAAGCAAGTTGCTAGTTACAGGCAAGAGAGTGAATCTTAGATAGGTGTGTACAATAATGGATGTAAATTCTTTGCGCTTACAAAAGAAATAAAAATGTAAAACTTAACTAAAAATTAACTAGCCTGCCTTTATCATACAAGCTGAGAGGAACCTGCAGAGGAACCACAAGTATTATGAGGGACAGAACTAGACTTCCCGTGTGTATCTTCTTATTGGCCTTTATCAGCTTTATTTTATGTTGCGCTTCCACTAGTGTATCTTTGGGATTTTGAAACCGAGGGTCACATCTAATGCAAAGGAATAATTCTGTGATACTAATTTAACAATACCAAACTGATGTAGCTGCATAAATTGAGCACCAAATCTAGCTTAGCAGAAATAATTTTATCCCGCTTGTTGGTGGCAGTATGAGGCAAGGTACAGAAAATATCTTCTGAGAGGTTACCAAAGAAGAGCATATTCTTAATGCTTCTGTACTTGGATATCTTAAGGTTTGCTGAATTGCAGCCATGAAACACCCTGCCCAGATTCAGCCTGCTTGCTTTATGGCTTTGCAAAAAATGTTTTAAATCTGTCTAAGAAAGCAGTTCTAAACTTGGGTCTAAAAAAGATTAAAATAATTTTAGAAAGTCTAATTTGCCTGTGTTGCCTCAGCTGTGCCTTTCCCATTATTGTCTGTCTGATCTAGCGCTGACAAAACAGGCAGATTCTATGTTTACATTTTTCATACTGCATTTGTAGGATAGAAAATCACTCTAGAAAAGAACTGGGAGGTGTGGAAACCAACACCAAAAACTGTAAAACAAAAAGGTGAAGAAGTGTGGTTTTCACTTTGTGGCTGTTGCAGAACCAGTAACGAGGGGCATGAGCTAACTCATGTTTCTGGAGCTGGGGTAATGCAGCTATGTTAAATACAAAAACAAGGAAGTTGCTGTAACAGAGCCCTGTGTGTAATATTTATTTACACTTGACACCCATTGCTAGTATTTCAGTGTTTAAAGTTTTAAAAAGAAGCACTAAGTTGTGTGGTGTCTGTTAGCTTTACCAATGAGGTAGAAAGCTAAGTTTTTCTATCTTACCTAGGTTATTACCCAGGATGGTTTATGTTTGAAAGTGACCAAATTTGTGCTGAATCACATTCTCGTTGGGATGCGCAGTGTAGCCTAGGCTCTTCTAATTGTGATAATGAATTGTGTAAAAAAATTTTTCTTTTAATATGGCTCTGCTGCTCACTGACAAACTTTTTATGATAGAAAAGCTCTTTCTGAACATGAGGGAGGTGATTCCCTCGTGCCTCTGAGCAGTACAAGCTAACCTGATTTTAATTTTCGTCATAGCTGTTTCAGTCACGTATCCAGTTGCGCAGGTTGGAAATCCTCATTTCAGATGAGCCGTTTCACAGGGGAAAATGTGACCATAGCATACTCCCTTGTACAGTTAGGAGATTAAAACAATCTTCTAAATCAATAAGTTACTTATAAACACTAGGGTTTACAACAGGTATCACGAGGGCTGTACTTTATCTAAATGTCACTCGTTTTTCTTGTGAGATTGATTGTGGGAATGATACCACGCTGACGAAGGTAAAAGAACTCTGATTTTCCTCTTCTAGCCCCTTCATCCCAGCCCTTTAAAACAATGTGACCTTGCAGGTCTCGATATGTATAGGTAGCTGTAATTGACCTATGGCAGGCAGGACACTTAAAAGGCAAAAAGATTATAAAAAATGGGCTTTCCAAAATGAAAATAATCTGTGATGCTGTTCATTCTAAAGAGAAACTGTGCTAATGGTTATATGACCTACAGTGGTTATTAAGCAGAATTAAGTCAAATGATATGTAATCTTGATACTTAATTTAGTAAAGCCCTTTAATAACTTTATGATTATCCAAATAATTACATTACCCAAAAGTAAGTTCCCAAAACTGACCTGTATTCTGAAATGTTCTGACCACAGTGTATCGTGAAGTTTTTTCCTGGGATTGGGGCAGAAGAATTTTTTCTTTTCATTTTGGAGAGCTCTGGTCTTCAGCAGAAGAATAATGTTCACATCTTTGTAGAATGCAGGCTGAAGGCTTGTGTGAAGTGAAAATTATGCTTTACAAAAGGGCACTGTAAACCATTTATTGCCGTAACAGGCTGGAATATGGGGATGTTAGACCTCCCTGTGGAAAGCTCTGCTTTGGAAACAATGATGTGTAGTTTGTTTAAGGTCCAAAACCTGAAATATGCACTTGGAAAGGCAGATTTTGTATATTCTGAACTCTGCATGCAGAGCTCTGAAAAACATGCGGAAGGAATCAGTGGCATTGTGCTAGTTTAGGGTTTTGATGATGAGGTGGTAGAGAGGTATAATCATGCTGGAACAACTAATATAATCATTGCAGGGAGTAGGAAATACAATGTATTACTCCTGGAAAAAGTAGATTTAAGTCAAATTTTCAGTTATTTTCTCTAGGTGTAAAGTGGATAAGTGACAGTGCAGGCTTCAGTTAGTACTCACCCACTGTGTCTTACCCATGCCCTGTAGGGAAGTAAGAGGTTGATGAGGTTCTGGGATCATGTAAGTCATTCATTTTCTTCGTGAAGGTTCCCCTTTTGCAGTGCTGGGGAGAAGATCTCTGCAGTTGAGAGGATGGGCTAGTCAGTTGTGTGTGGTCATGTACATCATGTAAGCAAAGCACAAGCTTTATTTTAGGAGTTATTAAAGATACTACTTGCACTCAGTGTGGGTGGTGTTCTTTTTAAACTTCTGTCATGTATTATGTCAGTTGGTGTCCATCTTACTTTGCGGTAGGGTATGATAGGGTAAATGAAGATGACTTCGTGGACTCGTTTGTCATTAAGTAGCCTCAGAGTTCTCTCGCCTTCTAATAAGAGCTTAAGGTACATGCCAGATGATGTACTTTAGGTAAGAGTGTTAACACTGGCATCAGATACTTGTCTAAACCCTTCTGGATCCTGCTTGTTAAAGTTGCACAGAACAGGAGAGTGGGGTCTGGGAACTGTGACAAAGGCTACCTTTAGAAAAGCTTGCCAGGTCATTTCTAGATCTCATCTCTCCTCTTCAGCAATATGACCCCTTCACTTTATGTAGATGTAAGCCAAAAATATTGGGGATATTAGGGATCAGCTTATTTCCAAAGCACCTCTGCCGCATATTCTTTGTTAACGCAGCGTGTATTTTGGGAAGTTCTTAGCAATGGTGATAGCAGGTTTCAGATGAAAAACTTTCAGAATGTAATTACATATTTTATATGCTGCTCGTAGAAACTACTCTGATAAAAACACTTATATTCGTCCTATGAATTGAGCCTAACTTGAGCAGAGTTGCTAGGTTATAAGTACTCATGGTTAAGGGTCATTTCAAAGCGAGGATGCTAGCTATATTCAGAGTGCGTGTGAATCAGCGCATTGTTACTGAGCCTCTTACCTTGCTTATGGCAAATGCTCGATATAGTCACAAGCTTTTAAGCTCTATATAAGATGCGCTTTCAAATTCCACCTTGACAACCTTGAACCTCAGAAAAGTTTGCAGAAAGGTTGCTGAGCTGTTCTTGTTTCAAAGATGCATTTCTCTTGCCAGAGTAAACATTTAGTGGTGGTAGTGTAAAAAGTCCTTGGTTGAAATTAAGGTTTTGGTGTCTTCAGGACTGCACACTACTTATATGAAGAAAAGACAAATTCTGTAGGCAAATTTTTTTGGTTTTGTTTGCTCCTGGCTATTTTGGTGGCTCTGCAGGTCACAAGCGTTTAGTGGTTTCTGTAGACCTGACTGCATAGGGTGTTACTACAGAAGTATGGTGCACAGTAGTCACATTTTTCACAAAAAAACACATTGTTGATATCGTCTTTTGTTTACCGTTTAATCTACATGTTTTGTTGTAGTTCTCTGTCTTGTGTTTTCACACAGTAAACAGATGTTGTTCCCTGGCTTAAATACAACATGGATTTCATAATCATATTTTTCGATGTGTTGCTGAAATAGGGAAGAGGGAGCAAGTTTGTCCTCAGATTGCCCGTTCTCAGTAACTTTTGCATGGTCTGAAAAAAGCTTGGCTGAACTGTGAGATTTGGAATTGCTTTTAGTGAAGATTTGTGTTGCATGGTTATGATGTGTTTTGAATGAAATAGAGTTTGATGGCAACAGAAATTAACACATTAATTTCCAGTTCTCTCCCCCTTACCTGTTTTAATTTCTTTCTGCTGACTGGCAAGAGGAATTAAAGCCAAGAAACCCGAAATTCAGGTCTTAGCTTTACTCATGTTTTCCCACATGCTCATTTAGTAGGTCACTGAATCATTCTTGTTTGTTTCTCTCCCAAGTGGGGGAAAAAAATTCCACTCTCTTGGAAGGCAGAGTTGATATACAGTCCCTTGAGCAGCTGCTTATCTGTCTGTGTGTCCTTAAGCTATGATTAGTCGTAACCAAACAAGGGGGTATCTAGTGGTGCAGTAAGCTGGAAAGTGGTGGGGAGGAATAAAGGGAGCTTTGGAGCCATATTGAGCTGATGGCTGGGCATTTCTGAGATGTCAGACAGGCATTTTAAGTTTGCACAGAAATTGAAAAGCTTGAAGTAGAGAGCAAACTCTTCCTGCAGTTTCTGTGCTATTCTACAGCTCTGCAGTCAAGCTTCAACAATTCTGCCTCGGTTTTTTTGCAGCACAGCAGACAGTGGGGGCAGTTGCCTCCCAACAATCTTTCTTCCTGTTATAGGGAGACTATCCAGCTGAAAAGGCGCTGAGAGCCTCGGGCACTTCTAGGTGTTGGTGGTTCTTATCATTCTAGCAGCTTCAACCAGCCTCCTCTAGTCTTCCTCCCTCAGCCCCCTCCAAGCAATTCCACAGGATCCTCAAGCACTTCCTCTCAGATGTCTTTGGGCTACCGTAAAAGATATGGTTGAATGGAATCCTCCACTGTTTAATTGTCTGTCTCCTACCTCTACCATGAAGGAAAACTCAACTATGGTGACAGAGTATGAGTGTTTGAAATAGAAGTAGAGAGTTCTGCTGTCAAATGTAAAATCAAATTGGGAATTCAGGGGCAGCTTCTCAAACGCACCAGACAACTCAAGTTCAATTTCTTACTGCTGCGTCAGCACTCGAGAGCAGTTGCCGGTAGAATCACAGAATAGTTTGGTTGGAACGGACTTCTAAAGGTCATCTAGTCCAACCCTTCTGCAATGAGCGGGACATTCTCAAGAAGATCAGGCTCTCTAAGTTGTTATGTGTGAGTGGAATTTTTTCTCATAGTAACAGTATTCAGAGATCTGCTCTGAAGAAGGAAGAGTTGAGAGGGCAGGAGACGAGATGAGCAGCTCACTGAGATTTGAAATAAAATTAAGATCTTTGAAGAATGCATTGAATTAATTAGAAGGGCCAAGATAGAGGCACATGGTGGGGTGGATGGTGTTGACAGAGGAGGTCACAAAGATGGAAATAGGAAGGGAACAAAGAAAAAAGGTGTTGTGAAGTTTAAGTCAAATCAATTACCTTTCATCTGAATGGGTGGGTTTGAGCCTGGGTTACAAACTCACTGAACAGTGTGAGTGAGGAAATGTTCAGCAGCAGGGTTGGACAGCAAGGAAAGGGAATTCTCTGGGGGTGATAGGGACGTTGTGGAGAAGAAAAGAGACTGGAGTTATACTCGGAGGAGATCTGATAAAAAGGACAAATGTGAATGGATAACGATGACTTGGGGAAGGAAGAGGATGCTGGTGTAGTGCTGCTGTAGTTCAGGGCAGGAGAAATAGGTATGAAAGGGAAGATATATGGAAAGTAAGGGTAGATGATTGAAGGTGTGGCTGGAGTTAGAGAAGTCCAGCATTTCTTCCCTGTGCTTTGATCTGTGGTGCGAGCGTTAGATAGGAAGCACTTAATGAGGGTGTGCCTGATAAAGGGAGACTGTGAGCTAGACGGACCCAGACATGGAAGTTGTGGATGATCATGCAGTAAAATGGGGGCAGGAGAGCTGGGGTTCCTGGTTTGGCTCTTCTAATGCTGCCTTGCTTCCTCTTGCTGTTAGAAAGAAAGGTTTGTCTTTCTAAAGCAAAACAACAACATAAAAAACCTTATCAGTTTAGAAACCTGGACCAGTTTGGGTTTAATCTGGTATTTCATTTTTAATTAACAGACTTCAGGCTATATGCTTGCTACTTCCTTTCCTTTGTATGCAAAAATTAATTGCATTTACAGTTTTCCTTATCTGTCCTTTGATATTTTAACGTCACTGGCACAAGCAGTCACTTTAAAGACAAAACTTCTAAGCTACTTCTGAGGAAAAAGACAAGCTTTCTAAACTCTTTGATGGCTATTGAAATATTTTACAGCTTTCATACAATTTTCCTTTCACTCAGGGAAGGAAACCTTTAACATGTCTATAAAACAATTATGAAGATGATTAGGAAAAGTAGTTGTTTCAGTTGCCTCCAAAGAAAATAGAGTTGGTTCTTTGTGTTTCAGACAGTGATGGAAAAACCTGCATCTGATTGTTTTTAGTGCAAGCTAGAGTTACACTATTGTCACAGTTTCTGAAGCAGGAAGGCTTGAAAAATGGGGTTAGGAAAAGCTAGGTTTTCCAGAAGTCGCTTCTAACAGTTGTAATACTAAACCAGAAATTCTAAACATGGTCTTTTCAAAACAATTTTTTTGTTTGTTTGCTCAAATGGGAGTTGGAAGGTCATTTTTGATTGTTTGTTTTGAACGTAAAACATGCTGCCTTGGTGCCATTCATAATGTAATTAATATAGACATCTCTTTGTAAGTTAAGCAGTAATAGCTGTCGGAAATGTTCCAGTGCGCGTTTGCCACAGCTTATTTACTTTGTGACACAAGCACAAAGCTTTTCGCTAGCCCTTAGTTTCTTGGCTTGTTGATCTTAGATAAATCAGTTAACTGCTTTTTCCTGCCTTTCTCCCTTCTAAAAATGACCAAAACAGTCTCAACCCTTCAGAGACCCACATGTGTATACTGGTCTTTTTGAAAGGGGGAAACAAAGGCACGAAGTTTAGAAGTGAGCTAACATAGTGAGTTCTAGAGGAAGCTGTATAAAAGATGACACTTCAGCTACAAGCTTATATAGTAAAGAAAAGGAGACAAATGGAAGAAAGATTTAGGAGGGGAAGATGAAGATGTGCAGTTTATTGGCACCTCTGTTAGAAAAGCTACTGACCATTGTAACTGATGAGGAACCCTACAGTTGAAAATTACAGGGTAATAAAACCAGGCTGGTATTTTAAAGGTAATCATAATGCTTCTGGAAGGCAGTGTTCTTTCTGCTGACTGCCTTTGGCATTCATTGGACTGCCTGCGAAAAGTACATGCTCCCCACCGTGACTGGTAGTTGTGTTTCTGAGAAGCATCATCGCACTCCTCAGGAAAGGTCTGTGCTGTGCAGTCACCAAGGAAGCTTGAATACCTGGAGTGTCAGCTCTGGATTCTCGATTGGGTTGCTAATGGTGGCTTTCTGGAGAATCTAGAAAACCATCCTACTTCTAGAACAACAGAAACTGTATTTTTGATAGACCAATTTGGATTTTTCATCTGTAAAGAGTTGTTTTGTTGGGCTTGGAAGTCTAAATGGCGTCAGCTTTCCTGAGCCATCAAACACTTAATTGCCATGTGAGGCATGACCCCTTTCTGCACGACAGATTTGTTTAGAAGGTGAATGTGCCGCTCCAGTCAGCTGAAGGACCCTGCCTATTAGGGAACTGTTTGCTGTTTTTACTCTGAGGCATGAATGACGAGGGCTCCTTGTCTGCTTTCCTCCCTTGGCTTGATGTGCTGCAGTTGCTGTACTCTGCATCGCTATGTTAAATGTAGTGTTGGATTGAGCAGATGTTTGTCTACTCGAACGCCTGTGGGGATGGTGTTTATCTTACTGTCATTCTCATACATGTCATGATCTCTTACAGGTCTCTTACAGGCTTGATGCCTCTGAGGAGAGAGTGTTAAAGGGGAGTCTGAATGACACCTTGGCCATTCTACTGTGGTGTGAATGGTTTGGTGTGAATGGTTTGCTGCAGTGGAAGTGCTATTCCCTCCCTGTTAAGTAGATTTAAATTTGTGCCTTAAGGTATTTAAACTCTGGGTGCTACTTAAGAGCAAGCTCAGCAACAGTTACCTGTGTGAAACAGTAGTATTTTTAAAGTTGGACTGTCTAGCTGGGCCATCAGATGGATGATAGAAAATGGGATCAGAGAGGACCATAGGAAGCCATCTAGGCCCAAGGCACAGTGAAATGATTCCTTCCCTTGGTCAGTTATCCAGACTGTGGACACTTGGAAGGTACATTAGAAGTACAAAGCCCAGGGTGTTATGAGTGGCTCTCAGAGTGCTTCATCTCCTCAGAGACTATAAAACAAAGGGTGACAGGCCAGATGGGAAAGGCCTGCAGGCTACCACTTGGATTATCATATAGCAGGGTATTAGTGAAAGAATCTGATTTTCTTTAATTAGTGATATGTAAGTGTGGCCAGACCACTGCAGACCTACAGATAACCCTTTTGACATGATAGCTTTTATGGCATAGCTTGATACTAGGAAAAGACTTCATTGTTTAAATAACTAAGCATGATACTTAATGAATTAAACTTTTTTCTGAAAAGCATAGAAATATTATAATGACTTGTTAAATTTTAATGACTTGTTTTTTGACACTTGGGTTTGTGTTCACAGCACAACATTGTCTCCATCAGTAATGCACAGTTAGAGGCTTTCTCATCTCTCTACGTCTACTTCAGCTGATGCTGTAGTGCAAGGAAGCAGTGGATGCTGTCCTGTGTACTATATTTAATGCTTTTTCTTACCTGAATTTTTTATATGTGGGAACGTCTTGCTGCATACAGAGAGAAATAATTTTTTTAATGAGTGGGAGATTTCTGCATTTCCAGAGGTATCTTTAGTGTTCATTTTTATCACCCTAGAGCAAGCAGAGGATGTCGTTATGGGTAGAAGACATACCTGTTGTTTGTGCTTCTCTTTAATTGCAGATTAACAGTATTTCCTTATGCATTCTCTCAGCGATTTGTGAAACAAAGGACAGAATTCTGGGGGGACAGTTCAGAGCAGAAATAAAGAGCCAAGGCTGTGTTCAGTTGAAGGAACAAAGGAAGAAAGCTTGAGAGCGCTGCGCTTTGGTCCTTAAAGAATTGTCCTTATACAAGTACAGGGATCTGATGCTTACTACAGCTTTGTTTCTGCATGAGTGTGAAAAGGCTTCTTCCATCTCAGTTGGGAGATGAAAGGATGGTCTTGTCTTTGCTCGTGTTCACTGGGGTTTGCTTGTACTAGGGTTGGCTTGTGAATAAAAGCAAGAATTGAAGAGTTGAGCCTTAAGGGTGGCTGAGGGAGTAAGGAGAAGATCCAAATAGCCTTGCTGTTGTACTAGTTTTGCCCTTCTTGAGAAAGCGGATTGTCCTTGCCAGTTTTGGAAGTGAGACAGCAGCTCCATTGTTTATACTTGTGTCTTGCAAATCTGGGGGGAAGGTGGCAGCTTGCCAGCCTGCCCCAGTCCGAACCCTCTCTGTGGTATACATGTGGTTCTCTGCTCTGCTTACCTCCTATGCTGTACCTACCTTGGTATTTTTCCAAAAGAGTCCTGCTTATGTGGACACTTCAGAGGTAACTGTGTTGAGAGCTCATCTGAACACCAGAGCCTTACTGCCGTTAGAGCAGCTGTGGTAAGTACAGGAGCTTGGTCCTGGGGCTCTGTTACAGAATCATAGAATGGTTTGGGTTGGAAGGGACCTTAAAGATCATCTTGTTCCAACCCTTGTGTCCTGCCAGGCTGGCTGCAAGAGGCGTACAAGACTCTTCTGTCCTAAAGAGTTTGTGTTGCGTCTTGCACTACTGCTTAGAAGAGACCCTCAGAAGCATACATAAACAGGATGAGGCCTTTGCTTTTCACTGATACATCCAGCAGTGAGCCTGTTAGTCCTCGTATATCAGCAGGGTTGGTTTTTTTTAAGTGATATGTCTGCATAACAAGATCCAAGCAAGCACTGCAGAGGCACGAAGGACACTTTTGCTGCTGGAATCTGTCAAGTTCACTGTTTTTCAGAACTCTCTAGCATGCGATGTTTACTTGAAATCCTGGCCTCCATTACCCTCTGCCACTTTGTTTACTCTCCCTTCCCTCAAGGTCTCATAGTAACGGCTGCTCTGCCTGCAGCAGTTTAAGCACGTCAGCTGAAGTGACCTTGGCCAGCATGGCTGTGAGGTCTCTAGCGAGGCTGCAGTGAATGCAGTGGCTTCTCTATCCACCAGCCAGGCCACTTTCCCAGCCCACTTGAGCTAGTTGTCCAAAACACTCTTCTCATCTGCATCGCCCTGTCTGTGCCAGAGGCTTTGTCACCTCGGCTGAATTCTGACCCAGAGAAATTCTAATGCAGGGCAAGGGTTAGACTCAGACCGTCAAACCAGAACTGATGATGCAGAGCCCAGGCCTGTGTGCTGGTGTTGTTGTGTCTTTGGAGCAGCTGGAATGAAGTGACATCGGGGTTGCACAACAGACCTAAAAATAACTTAGGCTCGCTGCATTTCGTTACTGTCTAGCAACTGTACATTCATGTGCATGTGAGCCGTCACAGGCTATTCTGCTAAATTCTTCTTGCTGCATCTTGCATCCAGATTTTAGGCTCCTGTTAAATTTATTCACTGTTTGTCTTTATCCTGGTTTGAGCAACACAGGACTTAATTTATCTTCTAATGCTTGAGAAAACTGCACTTTTAGAAGACTAGCGTCTGAATTTGTGAAAATACTTACTTCATAGCCAGCTATGGTATATGGATTTCAAGGTCTCAGTGTTTTCGAGCTAGCCAGGTGTAGGGATGAGAAGGAGTGACACCCGGGCACTTGACCCAAGATGCCAACAGGATTATTTCATACCATGAATATCGCATTCAGTGTAAATAAGAAGGTTTGCAAAGTTCTCTCTCTTCCTTGGTGGTAGTGGTCCAGAGAACTTCTTGCCCCGGTACTGGATCCCTAAGGCTTTCCCTTCTTCCCGAAGCCATAGCTCTCTGTGTCCCGCATTTGCTGTCCCCTGCTGGGAGCGCACAGCTTCCTGCTGATATGATTGGCTGAGTGTAAGCCTTGTGTATTTTATATTGGTATTGGGATCAATATTGGTTCTTTAGTGTTATTAGTGTTAATTATCTAGTCTTACTCTGTTAAATCTGTTTATATTTCAACCCTCGTGTTTCCTTGCTTTTTCCCTGTTCCCCTTCCCAGGTGGGGAGGGGTCATCAGGTAATAGAATAATTGTCTGAACGACAGTAAATTGTTGTGGGTTTTCAAACCATAACAGTCTTCGCTATTGACAGCATTCCCAAAGGGACAGGGACCCAATGGAGCGTGAATTGTGGAAGTGCTTCTCAGTTCTTTGTGACTTTTCTTTGAAGTCCATGACTGCTCTTCATTATCTTCTTATTATGCAGACATTTGCTCTTGATGCCGTATTATGACACTTGATGTAGCCTGTGTTAGTTATTGGAAACTATTACTTTGCAGTGTGTTAGAGATAGAAGTGGTCAACAAGGTAAAAAAGGAAAGGCATGCATGTAAAAAGGAAAATTAAAAAAAAAAAAAAAGTAAGAAAGGAAATACCTGGGCTGTGAGCCTGGCAGCCGTTAAAGAAGTGCCAAACAGAAGAGGCCAGTGGAAGATCTTGTTGCTTCCTGATCTGCCAGTCAGTGCATATGGATATTATCTGCTGCCACGTTTTCCAGAGCAAAGAAAAGTATAATTTATTATTTTCTAGGATGGTTGGTCTCTGCTGAATCTGATGAATTTCTGAATGATTGTGTAGAAGCTGTAGCAGTGTGAGTAAGCTTCTCCATGGCAAGTCAAGCTCTGCTAATAACTTTTACAGTGACAGCTGTCTGCATCAGGAGAACTCACCGTATTTGAGTGAGAGGCAGCACAGTGCAGTGCTGGTTCTGCTAAGCTGCATCATAGGTTCAGGAATGGGCTCTGAAATTTGTCTGTTTGCAGCACGTCAAAGTCTGGATGTTACATACCATGCTTCTCATGTTAGCTCATTCTGTACAGCGTTCAGAGAAGGTCTAAATGTTTCCCTGTGTACATTCAAACTCCTGCATATTAGTATCTGCACAGATACTTCAGCTTAGTCCAGCTTTCTGTTTGCTTGGTAAATACCTGTCCCTGTCAGGATGGAGGTTGAGAGAACTTGAATAGAAAATATGGTGGTGGCATGCCAGATGTGGGAAAGCATGAAGCAGTGAAAGGGAATGATATACTTGCTTTAGTTCTTTATAACACAGCTTTTGAGAAAGAAAATTGAGAGAAGGGGTTGTAATGTGTGGAACGGGTTAGTGACCTGGGAACACACGCAAAAATTACCTTTCTGCGTTTGAAGATACGGAAGTTTTAAAAGGAAGGACTAGGTCAAAGGATTTGGGTATGGTTGTGAAATGCTTAGATCTGCTACAGAGCCAGAGAAGTTCTTTGCATGTTGTCAGCTTATTTCAAACGAACCTAGTGTTGGGATGGGAGAACTGTCTTGATCAAAGATGCAGATATCCTCAAGGAGGAAACTGCACTTATTTCAGGTAATTAGCCACCATGTTTAACACCTAAAACCTGTTGAAAATAGAAAGCAGAGATTGTGAAATAGCTGAGAGCCGGAAGCAATCTATCCAAAAGCTGGGGCATCCCGAGTCGTTGCAGTAGTCACCATAGCGGCTGTTCTCTGTTAAGAATGTTATTATCCCTCACTTTTCAGAGCAGAGACCTGCCAAATCAAAACATGTGTTCAACTCAGTCAGGTGTGTGGGGGGAGGGTGGGAAGGAAGTATCTATAAACACAGCAAAAGGAGAAACTATGTAGTTCTTCCAATTTACTTTTGGGAAGTTAATATAATAGTTAATATCGTTTTCCTTTACAGTTGAGAGGGGCTGTAGGGGACTGGTTGTTGAGGGCTGGAGGGAGAGAGCGTTGTACAAACACACTCGTCCTGTTCTCACTCTTCCCCAAGCACTGGCTTGTGTCCGCTGGTGGAGATGCAGTGCTGGGAAAGCTGGACCTTTGGCCCAACCTGTATGGGTGTTCTTACACCTCTTGCTAAAGCAGGTGAGTTCTGGTGCCAAGTACTAGAGTGAGCTGGACAGTGTTTTACTATCAGCTGTGAAAAAATTCCAGGCAGCGCTTTCACTGTTCATTAATCTTTTTTCTTCTAAATAAGAGATTTGTGTTTTGCCTTATAAAAATTACAGCTTTAGAGTGCTCTCATTTTATAGCTTTTGCTTGGAACAGGAGCATGTGTTTTCTTCAGGGCAGCATGGGACAGTATGTGTCGGTGGCATTTGGTCTCTGGAAGCTGCAGATAAGCCCAGTTAGTGTTGCTGAATGGCTGCATTCTGTGATATCAACTTAGTTCTGTGCTGCTGCCTTTCCCTAACTGGCTGCCAGAAGGTACTGGATATTCTACTGTATTGTGAAAGCAGAAAGCCAGTATGTTTGTGACTTGAATGATTCTGTGATCGGAGTCATTCCAGGTATGACTGAGGGCTAATCTGTAATCAAACTGCGTGGAAACAAGAGGCATTCCTATATTCTGGTCTGTCTCTCTTGCTGTGTGAAATAGTTAACCCTTCATAGTAACCATGTGATTAAATTTCGCTCATTTACATTATCAAATCAGCAAATGTAATTGAAGAGCATGGCTCAATTTACAGACTCTGTAAATAGATGCACAAAAATATGCCATAAAAGCCAATTCATTACTGTTTCTAATAAAGTTTTGGTCTGTGAAGGTAGTTGTTTAGGAGCCCAGCGTGCATCCCATCTGTTTTCAGTATCCAGTCATACAAGTAGAACGCTCAAATCTCCAGTAAAAATCTTAGCAGAGCTTAAGGAGCCCAAGATTTTTATTAGCAGTTTTTATTAGCGCATTAGTAGGCTTGGGGTCAGGCCTCTGCGTGTGGTGATTATAGGCCATGTGGATACAGCAGGCTTTTTGAAATGGGGAGACAGATCCTAGGAAGTTTAGAAAGATTGCTTCTCTCTGTAGCAATAGACTTTTGAGAGATGTTGTTTACCTTTCATTTGAGCATTCTAAGGGACTCTACAAAGTAAAGGTTGATGCTGCCTTCTTTTGATTTTGGAACATGGGAAACACATGGCTAAAAGAAGAGACTTGTGTGAGGGTCATTTGGTGATGGGTTTGGGATTTTTTGTTTGTCATAAGATTCAGGAAAGTGCTGATGTTGTAATTTGTTTTACTTGGGAAGTCATCTCTTGCTCTGGGACCATCTCGGTCCATTTGAAAATGTGTTCTACCTAAAGAAAGGGATTACGTCAGTCCAACTGTCACTTAACTAGTGCATGGGTGAATGGCGTGAGAATTTCTGAGTGGTTTTGCTGGTAGATATTTGAGCAAGGTGGTTACTGTGAGCAAAGGAATGACTTTATAAGGTTATATTGCAATAAACCGAAGGTCTTTCTCTGACACTTACCACATATAGTAAGATTAAATATTGCTTTGTAAAGTTAACTGCTATGAAGCATTCATCAATGCCCTGTGCTGAGCATGAGCATAACCACCATCATTATAAAGTAACAAACTCTTCAGCATGACCAGAGCCACTTTCCTAAGAACAGAGTGATCTTCTCTCCATCTGTGTGTGGGAACCAGGCACCTCCATTGGCCCGTCCAATCCTAAATGCACAACCGGAGCCATCTGGGAAAAGCGTGACAAGGATTGTATGTCACAAGCATTAGTATGCTTCCTGCCATGTCTCAGTTAATTAATGAAGGGTCACTTGCACAGCCTTTCCTGCAGTGCTACAGACAAGTTTCCACAGCTCCTGTTTGAGCTGGTGACCCAGAGGTGAAGGTCTGTTTTCCACTACTTGTTCTCTGAATGTTCAACCTTCCTAGGAGGCTGTGGTCTTTGACTGGTGAATCCCAGGGAGTTTCACTGCCATGCTTTGAGATGTGGCTGCTGCTGTGGCAGGGGCAAGAGGAACTGCCGCTTCACAGGTCCATGGGATGTTCACCTCTAACTGAAGGGCTGGATTTGGTGAAGGCGTTGTCAGAGAGTTTGTTTGCGCTTAGATCTAACAAAGCTTTAAGTAGAGACTTTCCTGTGAGGTGTGCATGGCCTTTTAGAGATGCTTTCATTTTATTTTATTTTATTTTTAAACTCCTTTTTTTCCTCATTCCAGTCTGTTTTATGTTAACTCAGGAAGGGGTTTTCTCTCTACATTATCTTTCTATGGGATTTTGTTTTTTTGATCTTCTAGTAGTCTTAGTAGTAACACAACCGTGCCTTTAGTCTGCTTCTCTCTTTTGTGTGTTCTGGTTCAGCTTTTATGTAAACTTAGAACAAACTGTATGGGCTGTGGCAGTCTTGAGTCTTTAATAACTGAATTTGGTAATAAGTCTGGTGTTTTTCATGCTGCAGGGAGTCGGTTGCAGACAGCTGGTATGAAAGCGTTGTTTCACAAGGGGAAACATCTTGTGGGGGAGCATCTCTTCGTTTTAAAACACTTAAATCGTGTTGAGAATAAGATCCCTGAAGTCTTGCAGTGTATTTATAGGCTTGTAATGTTGTGCAGGGAATGTTACACTATCCTCTGTGGCAGAAGTGCTGGTTTCAGGTTGCTCTGTTGAGCATGGTAAACAGCTCTGAGTTCCTGTCGGTATGTGAGCTGCTCAGAGAGCTGTGCTGATCTGCCGCGCTGATACGGTTTGTTTGGGTTTTTCAGAAGCTCTGTGTGTGAAAAGTCTTTCAAGCATAATTTAGGTGCTTAAAACAAGGGCCCAGATCATCACATCTTGATCAGTTTATTAGTGTAGGCTGTGGCCTTAACATTCAAAAGGATCCTGACATGTGCATAGCTCTGTAGACGAGGGTCCTTGCTGACAGCCATCCTTTTGTATGAGAAAAAGGTGCATTGGGCAACTGTATCAGTTCCTGATCATCTGTCTGGGAAAACAGCTCTTGTAATGAATATTCTGAGAAGTTTGCGCAAAAGCCAGTGGCAGAAGTCAAGTTTTAGGAAGGAGGGGAAAATTCCGAAAGACCATGAAACAAGCGAGTAGGATCACTTCCCTTTATATTGAAGCTGCTCTAAAAGTGACACTTCTTACTTTTCACCATGGACAAGAGAGCGTACGAAACACTTTAAGGAAAACCAAATGTGTTGATCTGATGCGAATTACTTTGTCAATATGTTTGTCAGTACATGTTGATCATCATCATAACAGTTGATAGCACTAGGAAAGCTCCTCTACCTCTTAGCAGAGATTTTATAAGAAAAGATCCCAGTAGAACTCATCATGATGTCCTTGTTACGCCACCTGCCACACTGTTAGATATATAATGTTCCCTTTGCCTCGCCAAAGCCTTCTAAACGTCGTTTGAGCAGCAGGGAGGTGAGATGAAGAGAAGGAAGATGATGGAGAGTAGAAAGGGTGCATTGAGTGTGGTGGCTGTTTTTCAAAATGCAAGCACGCAACTGCGAGGGAGCTGGAAGAAAGCTGTTGGTAAAGATGATGCAGCAAAGAAAATCTGATAAATTGCACAGCCCTCACTGCTGCTGATCACAGTGTTAGTTACAGGCACACCATTGCGTCTTATGAAGTCGCAAGGTACATTAAAGCTGATGTTTCTCTTCTGCTCCTTTCAGGGAGAACGTGTTCTCCAAATGAAAGTTCTTAAGCTGGTTGGGTTAAAAATAGTTTTTACAATTTCGTGAATGATGCTGGATACTCATTTTCTGGTCATTCTGGTGCTGGGCACAACACTGACTGAGCTATATGAACCCTGCAAACCTAGCACCAGAGAGAAGGGGAACAGGAGAGGGGGTTGGATTTGGAATTTTACATCTCTAGTAGATCGACTTCAATATTTGGCTGGCAGCTTGCCCCCCTGTGAGAGGGTTTCATGCTTACTGCTTTAAATACAGAGATAGCATGATTGTTTTGTTACAAGGGTGAGTCCTTTAAAAAATGAAGCATTACGCAATGCTGCAGAAAATGTTAAGAAGAATTGAATTCCCACCCTTACTGTTGGCAACACTGGTAGCACCCCCTTTTCTTAAAGTTGCCCACCATTTGATCTGAACTTTCCTGCGTCTGAGCCTATGGTTTTTGGATGAAAGGTTTTTCAAAATGGTTCAGTCTGTTTCACTAATAAAGCTGATGTATTGCCCAAAATGTATTGCCCGTATCAAACGAAAAACAAAAAACAAAGAAGCTCGTGTCATTTTTGAAAGATTATATTATCCTAAGGATCGGAGCAGGGCCTTGAAATTTGGTGAGGAGTTGGCCCATGTTTGAGTGCAGTGCTTTGTCCCACAAAATTTTTAAATTTTTAATTTTTTAAACTTGGTGAGACTGTAATTTTCTAAGAAACTTGAGAGAGCAGGTAGTCAAAGCAGTGATTGCAGAGATGGCTGGAGGTCCATCTGGCACGGTGAGAGGTAAGGAAAGGGAACTGGATGCAGTTTTGCAAGCAAATGCAGGCATGTCTTCTCACGTTGGCCGGATCAGAGAAGTGGATAATGAAATGCTTATAAGTCTATACCTCAGTTTCCCACCTACAAAACGAGGGTGAAAGCACCATAGAAAAGCTTGTGAGGGCTTTGTTAATCCCAAGTAACAATCTGTATAAATCAAGGTGTGACCACTGAAAAGCAAACAGCATGAGAGGCCACCAGTGGAAGTGCTAAATATTCAGGATATGCTGTTTACCATCTATTCTGTACACAGAGGCTTAGGATGTGGACAGATTGCTTGTGATCCTGTAATAACTGCTTTCATCATAAGAAGTGTGCAAAGATATTTACATATAAATTCAGATACTTCCTGCCTTTTGTAGTGATTGTGTATACTATCATAATTTTCCTTTTATGTAGGATTAAATGATAATATTAAACATGCATTGGTGGTCAGTTCCAACTGAGATTTGAACTCCCTTGTGTAGAGTACGTGTTAAATCTATACAGTGTAGGTTCAAGTTCAAGCTTGAACCGCTGGTTCTTAACCTCAAAGGAACTTTTTTTTTTAACTGAATACTTAGAAATTGTGATGGTCTTCATTTTGTATGCTCTCCACATCTACATCTAATCTGGCAGTAATAAAATGACAGATCGTGTCTCTTAACATTTTATACCAGAATAGAAACTTTGGGTTGCAGTATTTGTTTAAATAAAAATCAGAACAATTTCCCGTGCGGTTTATTTTTTAAATAATAAGCCTGTATTACTGCAAAAGTTTTGTAACTCTCTTAATTTTAAGATTTTTAACTGCTGACGATGTTTTTACAATGACGCTTTCTTCTAAAGGAAGATTTGAGGAGATCTGGTGTTTTTACTCACATTGATATCTGGCCAACAGATGTGTTCTTAGAAGACCCCAGAAAGCATTTAGAAAATATAAATATTTTAATGTTTATTTATAAACTTAGATAAAAATGGATTCTATGTCATCTTGAATTCGCTAGCCAAGTGTGAGAAAAAGTAAGACTCTTTTCTTCTTTTTCATTGATAAAACACAAGCTGAGAAAGAGCAACACCAAATAAAATGATAAAGCAGGTGCAGTTCAGCTTAATTCTTACAGCATTACCTTGATACCATTTTCATACTGAGCATATTAAAATATTTCATAAATTATTCTTTTATGCTGGGGAAGGTGTAAAATGACATATGTAAGTCTAATCCTTGCTAAAACTTACTTTTGCTGGTAGTATTTCTAGTATGGGGCGTGTGGCTGGGATATGATTGATCACTGACATTCTGTCCTCGCTTTGCCACTGACATACTTTGTGGCCATGGGCAGCTGCTCTCCATCTTGGCATTTCAGATTTAGGCAAATGAAAGTAGTGGTACTTGCCTCTGACCCTGGATCTCAAAGCACTGTGTAAGTTCTATATATCAGTGTCTTTTTTTCATGATGGTATCTCGTAGTTCTTTGAAGAAGGTCTTGATTTTTAACAGTTGAAGTATGTGACATTTTATAAAGTTTTAATGTTTGTTCAGTTATAAAGAACATGACGTTTGTAGATGGGCACACTTCAGTGCAGCAGGGATGAAGAAGAGGTTTTGAGCAAGAGTTAGCAGCAATAGATGGTGATCGTGAGGCCCATTTCTCAGCTTTTTGACTGAAATATTGTTGATGTAATTTACGGAGCTTTTTCTGCTTTCTTGCTGTTTCAGCTCTGTAGTACAGTGAGTCAATGTTGGACTAATGTCAGAAAAGCGGGAACATTTTTAGAAATATCCTTTGATTTCTGAGTGGAAATGAGAAACCATCTAAATATTCTGAGGCTTTAAATAGACACTGGCTGAAGGACACCATAGCCTCCATGTCTCCTTGATATTTGTTCTGCTCTTTATGTTCCCCTTTGCTCTGTGCTGTTTCAGTGCTCTTTTCACCCTTTCATAACTTGAATGAAACCTGCTTCCATTGAAAGCGTTTCTCCAGTGGTTGTTCCCAGCTGTCTGCAAGTTTTCCTCTTCGTATAGCAGCTCTCGTCCACATTATGTTTGGCTAAATCTACAGCATGAAACTCCTTTCCTTGATTGATGTACTGGTGGTATAAAAAGCTGTCAGTGTAGGTGCGATAATACTCTCAAAATGTGAGTTTTTCAGCCCTTGCTTTTCTCTAGGGCAGCTGCAGTACGTTGCCTTGGCAATTACAGGTCTGCTGGCATAAGCCAGGCCCTTGCAGGGTAGCGCTCAGCGTGCCACGACACTTACTGGGTCCATTTGTGAGTTGCCGGTGTAGACACAGTCTTTATCAGAGCAAGAATCCAAACCCTGTGAATCTTCATTTATGCAAATTAAATTAAACACCCAAACTTTGCTTCAAGTAATCTTCAATTTGTAAAATAAATAAGTGAAGGTCTATAGCGCATTTGTTGGGGCGGGAATGTTTGCTTCTGGTGTATGACTGATCTTGTACTTCCCTGTTTCTTTTCAGGAGGTGCATACCTCAGCCTTCCTGGGTGAAACCAGTCTAGATAATGTGTTCCTTGGCAGGTGTTGCAATTCCAGTTTGCCAGTGGATAACTTTGATTTTTTGTTTTTTATTTTTCTAACACTTCTTAATATCTGATGGTCATGATAGAGGAAAAGTGTTTGACCATTCTAGTATCTCTGTCTTCAAGATTGAAGTACTGTTTTTAAAAGGAGATGAATCAAACAGTGGGGAGGGCTTGGTTGTTTTAAAGTATTTGATGTAATTTCAGCACAAAGCTCCCTGCTGTTGTTTGTGGAGTGTGGGCAATATAACATCCCTCCACAAAGCTGGAGTCCGCTGCTGTGGGGGATTTCAGGTAAGGAGGATGAACTAAGTAATGGAGAAAGTGAGCTGCTCTAATGCTTGCTTTTAAAATTAGCTCTGTCTGGGATTAACATCCTATGGCTGCAGCTGGGATTAATTTTGTAGGTACGAATAGTAAGATGCTAAAGTGTGGTCTTCTCACAAGTCCTACACACATTTACTCAATGTAGAAATGTTTTTGTTTCACTTGCCTGCCTCTTTGCTCCAGCACACAATGCATATAATCTGATTCTCTGAATGAACCTTTGTTTGGGGAAATACTGTTAGTTTTGGCTCTTGGAGAGCTGAGCTGACAGACCCAGCTCCCCAACAAAACAGATTGGAGATTAAAAAACAAACTAAAATCACGCCTTCAAAAAAAAAATGCTGGGGAGAAGCCACAAAGTTCCTTTTCTGTGTTGCTGAAAAAGCTGATCTATTTAGCTACTGTAATATCAAATCGGATTTTTTTCCTATAGTTTAAATTAAGACCCTCATTACCATCACCTGCAATAAACGGAAAAATCTTAGTCTACCCCAAAAAATCGCATGATCATGTACAGGAAGGAGCTGGGCAGGAGTTAACAAGGCAGAAAAAGAGGTCTTTTAGCACAAGGGCAGTGGGAATCTGTTAACTAAAGAGGAAAATGCAATACATTTCTGTAGCTTGTTCCTGTAAACTGAATTTACAAAATTCAGATTTGAAAACAAAATAAATTGCTTACAGCAGTAGTACACAAGAGCCTATCGCCTGTATGAGAAGTGATTCCTGCAGGTCCGCGGTAGCTGCTTTTCAAGGTATCTTTGCTGTGTTTGCTGAGAATATATATTTGGGCAGCAGGGTCAGGCCTATGGAATCTGAGCCACAGCGCTCAGAGGTTTATGTTTAAATTCCATTTGCGATAGATCTAGGCCAGGTGCTATCTGAGTGCAAAGGCAAAAAATAACTTCTCCTGAGCTAGAGAGCCAACTCTAGACAGAGATTTTCCTTGTGCCTACATATTAAAACAAGTGAAAGATGAGAGGGTAGAAATGAGGGTTCTGCATGCAGAGTGTGGTGGTATGTCAAAACAATCTGCGTCCCGCTTCTAGTGCAGTCACTCTCTCACTTCATAGCCATGGGACAGTCTCACTGTTTCCTTATTTTTAAACAAGAGATTATGCGTTTCTTCCCTCACAGGGTATTTTAGAGACCTCTTATTTTGTGGAGCATTTAGTTCACTACAATAGCAGGATAGCTTGGCAGCTGAAGTTCCTTGCTCAGCAACATTTACGTGTCATGGTGTGGAGAATGACCTTAATACTTTTCGGAATGGGGGAAGGGGATTTTTCAGACTGGTATTTAAAGCAAAGTCTTCCCTAATGTCTTCTGTTAGAAAAGGATTTGAAACATGATGCTATGGTGCTGTTTTGATGGTTTCTGAGGTAGGTAAAAGATGGGGACCTGCAAGTTGAATCAAAACCAGCTTAATAAAGTGTTTGAGCTGTGAAAAAAAAACAAAAACAAAAAACAAACAAACAAAAAAAACCCCAAAAAACATAAGTTCTACTGTACTACACTATATAGTTTTCATTTAATCAATATGTATTCAAACCACCTATTAAATGGGGATTCTGTAAGCTGACCAGATCAGCCTTCTGAGTTTGTCTTGTTTTGGGTGGAATATATCTTAATATTTAAAACTCTCCTTCTCTGCCCCTTCAGTGCTCTTTGTAGAAATCAGTGTTTCTTAAAATGCTAGTGTTTCTTAATGCTAGTTAGTAATGAAAAAAATCCCAAACTACTTCTGGGCTTGCACACAGATAAATGTCCATTTCTGTCCAAATCCAGAGGGTGGTTGTATCACATGGTTTTATGCTGACCGAAGTCCATCTTAAAATCCTCTTGATTTAAGGGAGGAGACCAGGAGATTCTTCTGTTGTGAGTCATCTTATATCAGAGCTTGATCATGCCTCTACTGATGTTGGCAGGAGTTTTTCCATTGAGTTTATGGATTGAGTGGTTTTTCAGTGTTAGAGAGTTACTGGTTTAAATTTGAAATCATCCAAACAACTGTGAATGGCATCTCACGTGCCCCGTACCTGCTAAGGAAGAAGGTCACCCATTTGCCTTGTCCCTCCTGGGTCAAAAGCATCACTAAAATATCCTGTAAGATCATTCATTAACTGCTCTTTTAGTTAATATTTGTTAGCCATATACTTGAAATGCTGTTCATTGATAATCATCAGTGGAAGGCAACCCTTTACATACAGTCTTTAAAAAAAAATAAAATCTATGGAGATGAGAATGGAAGAACCCTCCATAGGTACTGTTTGCCTGCGTGTGCCTGAAGTGCTTTATTTCGGGTGTTATTAACATAGAAGAGAATGATGACATCCTCAGAGGCAAAACTTTGCATAAAAATGGACATTGCCAGGGTAAAATCTGTGTTATACCATGTTAGAATACATGCCGTCTCCCTAATTACATTTCAGTTGATTGAAGAAAAATTTTAAAATCAGATATGTTTAAGGGAATTTGGTCGCGCTCTCACAATGGGCACCTGTTTCTTGTACTTTGCTGCAAATCTTGTGATGTTTGAAGGTTTGTAGCTGTTTTTGAAACACAGCTGCTTTCCCTAGAATTTTAGAGATGGAGAGTTGTGTTACCCTGACAGATAGGTGCTGTGTTATTTGTCTGTCTGCTTGGATCTCAGTTGCCTGAGGTAGTTCTTGAGCTGGGAAAAAGTATGTAAAAATACTTGGGAATGGAATCCAGCCTCGCTTGGCATATCCAGAACTCATAGGTGAAAGCTGCAGTATGTGGAAGTAGCAGCCTTGATTGCCTGAAGCTTCTGTTCTGAAAACACTGCGACTCCTCCAAAGCACGTCAGGGGCCCCTGTGTCCAAGGGGAATTCCAGCTCTGTTGGCTGTTCAGCTGAAGCTTTTTTAGTTGGTTTGTTGTGATCAAATCACTTGAGGACGTCTGGTCTCAGGAGGTGGAGATTTCTACATGGGAGACTGAACTGAGCTGCTGGAATGTATTGCACATTATCCACCAGATGGTTTTCAGCCACTTTGATTTGATGTGTGTTTGATAGTGATGAAGATATGAAAGTCACATATTTGTCCAGCATTGCTTACACGAGCCGACGCATCCTGGGTAGTGCAGGCTGTGCTTCTGGCAGCAACGGCCCCTGCAGAATGCAACCGAGAGCCTAGTTCCCTCTGCGCTCCTCTCCTTGGGCACCATCTGTGCAGCACCAACATCCTCTAGGTCATGCCACCGGCTGGTGTGGATGCAGCTGTCCTGCCTTGTACCATGGAGTGTTTGGTCCAAGCCTCCCTTGGGACTCTCCTCCTGCCCTCGTTGGAACCAGCACTCCTGCAGACTTGCAGCAGCCGTTGTAGAAGGAGCAAGGACCATGTGTGCACTGATGTTTTATGCTCACAGGTACATCGTGACCGTCCAGCTGGTTGGCAAGTTGCTCTCTGTTTCTTGTAGGAGTCGACATGGTCTTAGGAGACAGAGAGCTGGCAGGAGCAGCAGCCACTGGGTCTCTCCATTTTTTTTTTTTTTGTTGTTTTGTGTCTTTAAAATCTGAAGATGGGTTTCAGTTAGGCAGCTGTTCTCAGTCACAGTGTTGTTCAAAGTAATTGACTTTCCATTGACTTCGGAATTTGGAATAGTGTCTAAATATTGTTGTCAGCTTCATGCTGATTCCTCTCCACTGAAGCTAAAGTCATTTCACTTATGACCTCAAGCTGGACTTGTGCTTTGCTCCCATGGGAACTAAAAATAATAATTATTTTAAGAATAGGTTCTTAATCACTTCCTTCTTTTGATGCACTACTTTTGTTTAGCATTTTGTAAGAATGTAATACAAAATGTTTTAAACTATTTGTGGTTTAATTCCAGTTTTAATTGGCTCTTTGAAGATGCAAGGAGTGTACAAGAATTAATTATAGTTCCTTTTAGGTTTTTTTTGTAGAAAAGCATTTGTTCTTGTTCTTCTGAGTGAAGATTATTAGAGTTTTGTTGCTTTGGCAAACTGTCCAGTCACACAGTGCTATGAAGAGATGAACATTAAGTTGACAGATTTCTTAGTCAGAGGCACGTGGGCATTTTGTCAGTGTTGGTGATGCATCAGCAAGTTAATCTCCTGTCTCCGAACTGTTAATGTACGTATGAGAAACAGAAAAAGATGTGCTTTAATCTGGGTTTAGAAGGTATAAGACGACAAGGTATGCAATGATTGTGAGGCAGAGCTGGCTGTGCAGTGAGCGCTAAAGGTGATGAGATAGTTTGCAGAGATGGGGAAAATATTAAGCAGATGGAGATCCACAGTCTGCCCTGACCCACAGCAGCTGCATAACAGTGAGATTAAATACTTAATTTGGAGATCTTTCCATAAACTGAGAGAGTCTTGAAATTTAGAAGCAGTGTATGGGTGCTCTAGCAAAAATAAATGAATAATAAGCTGTTCTAGGCTTCAGTGAACATACAAAGTGTGGTTGTTCCGAGCGTCTTAGCGCACAGCTACAGAGAACAACCCAAGTACATCAATAGTTTTTCCTGTTTCTTGCTAATAGTTTACATGGTTCACTAGTACTTCCAGTCAGTGAAGTTGCTTGCTCCAGCAAGTCTACTTGCCTTAGAGGGAGCCAGTGTTCTATTTTGTGTACCAGATTTTGTTTATACATTATTTCTTCTCAAGCACCAGCAGCCCAAAGGCTGCCCCAGCATCATAAGGCTTACAGCATCGCCTGGAGCTCAGCACACAGCGTACACCCTGAAGGGGCAGCTGGGCACGGGCCCTGGTGAACACAGGGCTCACAAGCTTGTCACTTATCTACTCTCTTGCTGCTATGAATTGTCCTTTCAGTGCGGTTGATATCTGGTCTCTACACTGCGTCCTCGTATGCACAAAAGCATAGCAGTTTATTTTTAAAGAGGGAGAGGAGCAAAAAAAAAATTATCTTTTTTTACTGTTGGGTAATAGCTCACCTGGTGGTGATTTACCGTATTCCTATAACTGGCATTATACATAGTAGTAAAATTGAAAGAGCAGAACTGTTTTTTCTTTACTTGTTGCTTGACCGAGGTCTGGCATTTGCTCCTCTGTTCCTGTCATGGTTGTGGGAATACCTGGGTGGTAACAGCAGTTGTGGCGCTGGCAAGGGGAAAAGAAATGGTGAGCCAAATATTGAAGAAAGTGGTCGTTTAATATCCTACTATTGGTAGCTCTGGCATTCTGGCTTCTTTTGTGTAGGCTGTGAGGACTTTTTACTTGTTTATAGTATTTCAAGTTTTATTACAAGTTTTCTTTACAAAGAGCTGCTATCAGGAGGTTTCCCAGACCCCAAGTAGGAAACTGTGAATCAGCAGCTCTCCAGCTTCAGGCCTTCCTCTGCACAGCCTTGGGCGAGCCAAGGGAAGTGCCTGGCACTTCTGTAGGGGGTATTTCCTGTTCTCTCAGTGATTTTAGAGCTTAAGTGTAAAACCAGGGACTTGAAGAATAATTCAGCTCTTTGAGCTCATTTGTACTGAACATGGGACAGCAAATATACAGTGCCCTAGCAAGGCTGGTTCTATTACATCTCTCTCTAGTATCGCTGCAACTCATGGTAGGAGTCACTGCTGATTGACCAGGTTTTCTGAGAGGTCAAAGTGTTTGGAGGTGACGTTGCTCCTGTCATTCATTTGTGTACTCTTCACCACAGAAGACCTTAACCTCTTGACATGATGCCTGTAATGTTTCAAGATGAATGTTTTGCCTTTGCATGTGTTGTTGTATTGATTGCGATTTTTGTTGCTGGTCCACTTCCCTTGTAGCAAGGATGCCCAAACAGCATAAGGAGACATAAACTAGGAAGATGTTTGGCTAAAATTGCAAAAAATGAGAGGGAGAACCTGGGATAGGCACAGTACCTATACTTTAATTTGTGACTTCAAATATACTACGTTATTAATATTTCCTACTACCTCTGCTCTCAGCGTCCCTATTGCTTCTTTCTTTTTCCTTCCATCTCCCTCCCACCTCCCAAGATCGTTGATACATAAGCCATTTCCCTTGCCAGCCTTCCCTTTCCTTGCAGAAAAGTTACTATTTCTAGTCTGTTGGTGATCCTGTGCACCCATCTGTGTTTACCAGCATTGTAGAATTGGTGGATGATGTTTTTTTCTGGGGCCAGAAGTGGCATTTTGTTCTTCCTTTCCAGAGTTACTCAGATAGCACTGTAGAAGAGAACTTGTGTTGACTTCATCCAGCTCCTCAGCAAAATCCAAGCCAAAACTATATGTTGCCAAACGTGCAAAAACCTCTAGGCCAGGTTTTGGGCTTAATTTTGAGCAATCTTGTTCTGAGCTGATGGGAGGTTGTAGGCTAGCATTTGAGAACATGGGATACTGGCAAGGAGAAAAGTGTGGGTGAAGTGAGTTTCAGACCTGCTGAAGATACTTGTGAGACCAGTTATGACCGTTGTTAGAAGGCAGATGAGAACATAAAGGAGTGTTGAAAACTAGACTCATGTCTGGCACCTAGAAGAGTAAGCCGTGGACAGCATATGGGAAAAGCTGTTTCTGGCCAAGTGTGGCTTGTTGTACTTTTTTTCTGTTGACAGTTTGGCAGTTTTAGGAGGATGCTTTGTCTTGAAAGGAGTGGGTAGAGGAAAAACTGAAATCAAAATGATCTGTTGTCTGTTTTGTTTCAGTGGAAAGCTGGTTTCACCAAAATGGAAAAATTTTAAAGGCTTGAAACTTCAGTGGAGAGATAAAATCCGTCTCAATAACGCCATCTGGAGGGCATGGTACATGCAGTGTAAGTATCGAGGTTGTTTGTGTCACTTGCTATAAAATATTTTCCGAGACATGTATGTAAAAAGCAGGAGAATTGAAATTACTGTCTAATGAAAAGCTCAAAAATCTGCTGAAGGCCCAGATGTTGGAGGCTATCACAGTAGTGACATTGGATCAGTGCTATCTGAAAGATGTCCGTATAGCGGCTGTACTGAACAGTCCAAGCTACAGCCTGAGATCTGCCCATTCCCTGTTGGTTATCTGGAAGAAACCCTGGCTAGATTTTTTTCACATCTTGCCACTGAAGTGGCAAAGCTCTCTGCAGAGCCTGCACATACTGAGCACTTGCATTTTCATTCCTGTTTCAGACTTGGAGAAGCGCAAGAATCCAGTGTGCCACTTTGTGACTCCACTGGACGGCTCTGTTGATGTTGATGAACATCGTCGGCCAGAGGTATGTAAAACCCGGGGAACAGAATAATGAGCTCTAGAGGTTATTACAAGATTTTTCTAGTCCACTAGATATGAGAGCGGCATAGCAATTCTTTGCTTTGTTGTGTTTATTTAGAAGGAACCATGAATATAAAGCAGACTGAACTCATTTTTGTAAGTTTATCACATTGAGGTGATCAAGGTGCAACCGGAAGGACATTTGTCATCTATGTAACGTATGTCTGTGTTCTAGTTTAGTCACACGTAAGTCATAGAAGTGCAATTTGAATAGTTATGATTTTGGCAGCCACTGCTCTCTCTGGCTGGAGATTGCTGAAGTCAGTGGGAAATCAGAGTGACGGCTATTTTTGGGATTGAACCTAAGTGACCCTGTGAGAGTTTTCTGTATTTTATTTACTTGATGAGGTGTGGTTTCGAGACAACAAGCAATTTCTTTATCTCTGTCAAGGTAACGTCACAAAAAGATGTGTACTTTCATTTTTATGCTCTTGTAAACATAAATGAAAAGTAATGTCTGCCCTCTGGCTCCTTGCAGAAAACCAGTGAGGCCCTAGAATAATTTATAACTCGAAGGAGTTCCAGATGAGTTTGTGGAATTGTCTCAGGTTTTTGAAAGAGCAGTGTTGATGTTTGTGCTGAAAAGTGACCCTCGAACTTAAGAAAGTTATGTTAAGGCTGTCCCCAACTTACATACTGCTATCTGTGGTGCACTGAAGACCCACATCGTTCTGATCTTTTTGTTGCTATTAGTAAGTGGCCTGCAAGGTCACGCTTCTTCCTGAGCTGGACCTGAGATTTCTATTGCTTTGTATCATTCATAACAGCTTTTGTGTACGCGTGTGCATGTTTGTGTACACTTGTTAAATTCTCTTTGCCCGTTTTCTGCAGAACAGGGTGTCATATGCTTTATACATTATATTTTAGTAAATTCTTCTCAGAGTGGGGTTTTTTTGCCATTTCTTAACTACAGGTTGTGGTTGAACTGATGTGGTAGATGCTGACGGTGCAGTCAGACATCATCTCTTGTTTGTTTATTGTGGGGAAAAATGAAGTTAGTACTGTCAGATTTGCTCTGTAATAGCTGAACTTTGGGACAGTGTCGAGTGCTGATACATGAACTCAAACAGAATTAGCATGCTTTCTTTTGCATTTTTTTCTGCCTGAATATTTGCTTGGAAATTTATTGAACGTTCAGTCATTATGTGATTCCGTGTAATTCGTGGTATGTGTTTGTGTTCTCAGGCCATTGCAACGGAAGGGAAATACTGGAAACGAAGAATTGAAATAGTCATCAGGGAATACCACAAGTGGAGAACATACTTCAAGAAAAGGGTCTGTTGGTTTACGCAGTGAAAGTAGCTTACTTGATCAGTATATTGTCACTTTTTGAGTTTTGATGTCACTTTTGCTAACATGGAAGAATACTTAAAACAGTTGAAAAGCTAGTGCAAGCATACTCATCTGATTAGTCTCACTTAACTAAAAATTGATGTGCAGAGACTCATTGTGTGTGATTGGCTCTTAAATGTTTTGCAAAACCAGGTCTTCTACTGGCATGTATGGGACCTATTCTGACTTTAACATCTGTTTTGCTCTCCTTTTGCAGTTACAGAAACATAAAGATGAAGATCTTTCAAGTTTGGTCAGGGTAGGTAATACTGCTGATAAGTGGAAGCATTTGTGTCTGTAGAAGCTGCAATTAGGAACAAAGCTGTAACATGCAGTAGCTTGCATTGATTAAAATCTAAAGACAAGCATCTTGCTTAGCTCTTAATTAAGGTTAGACACCTTAATGTTTCTGTGCCTTAGAGAGCAATGTAAGACTTGTAGCTTAAATTGGATGGAGGAGAGGTTGAATGTAAAGTGCTGTGACAGAAGAAATGAGAATTAGTATTGGGTGGCCAGAAAGATCAATCTCTTTGAGGGCTGGCATATTGCTTCATCTTGTTACTGAGTTGTAGCTGGCACTACTGCCTTGCTTGTGTAACTGGATCTCTGAAGATGTGTCTGCTACATGTTGCAGATCTTCCGCTGCCCGCAACATGGGCAAATAATGTGTCGGGATCCTAAAAAAGGCAAAGTGTTTATAGGAACAACGGTATCACCATTTAGTACAATCCCTAAAGCAATCAAACCTATTTTGGGCGTAAAAACTGATGATTAGAAGCACTGTTCTGATTGTTGTTCTTTTTTCTTTTTGGAGCTAAGCATAAATCTGTATCTGTTAGAGTTTTACAAAACTCTCAGCTGTTTTGGCCATGAGCTCTAACGCACCATCGTGGTATGCTGGTGTAGTTGCAGCTGCACGTTGGCTCAGCCCCAGCAACCTGACTGGGTGTGCTTTTAGTCTGCAGCAAATGCAAGGGAATGCAATTTAGCTTAGCCTGTAGTGAAGGATGGGTAAGCCAAGTCACATTATGTTGTATTTTTCATAGGCTAAAAGTGTCCACAAGAACATCAACATATCTTGTGCAAAGTCGGATTACAGTTACACTTAATTACATTTCAGAGATTGAGATACACCCCAAGATATGAGTTGTTTGCTTTGAGGTTTTGCTGTGCATGTTATTTTTAAGTCTTTATTCAAACCAAGGGATCATTAAACTGCAAAAATATATGTATAATCAATGAAACTAGAAAGTGTTAGTGAAGTTATTTTGCCTTATATCCTTCTAGTCAACATCTGGTTTTTGGGCAAAAACCTTTCCCAGAGTATTGTGGTATTCTACTGAAGTTTTCTGTTTCTCATATCAGTGATATGAAGTTGTTGTTGTTGTATCGGAAGTATGACTGGTTTGTTTCAGTACATTTGAATGGCTCTTAAATGAGTTTCTTTCACTAAAAATGTGAAAAATTAAGGCTGTTTTTCTATACCTGCACAGGAATGCTTTAGCATTGTCTAGGCAGCCTGACTCTTCTTCCTTTCCTTCGTCAGGATGATGATGTGGTTCTCTGGCAAAAAAGAAGGTATGGCAGAGAAACCCCTGTCCCGATGGAGGAAGGCAGCCTCTTGGATGCAGATATGCTTATGTCCGAGTTCACCGATACGCTGTTCTCCACGCTGTCTTCACATCAGCTCGTTTCCTGGCCAAATTCCAGGGACATAGGTATTTTTTGATTGTTAGCTATGTTGCAGTGGGAACCTCTAGGAGAAGTCTGGTTTGTTGCTTTGCAACTCTTCTAGTCGTGCCAAAGAAATTGATCTTACTTTGCTAATACAGATAAAAGTAGGTCAGAGAATGTCGCTGTCTTATGCTTTATGGGTTATGGAATCCCAGTTATTTATCCCTATTTAATTTCTGTTTTAGCTTCTTACATACTGCTCTTAGCATTCTCCTCTAATGTTGCTCTGAATAAATCTGTAATGAGCAGTATTTATCAGTGGTGAAGGCATTGTTATTTATCTCAAAGCTTACGTGTGTGTGTATTTTTAAGGGAGAGCCAATGTATTTTTCTTTGGATATGTCCCTTATAACAAGCGCAAGTCACATCTCCTGTGAAAACAATCTCAAGAGCTATACAGTTCTGTGAATGCTCTCTAAATGAAGGCTCTGATGGTCTAATGGGACAGCAGATGTCCACTACGCATCATCCTTGCTGCATGGATGTCTAAGCTGTCTGAGCAGCTCCAGAGCAGCTGTGGTTTACATGAAGTGTACTTGAGGCAAAATGAAATGGATGATGTTTTGTTTTGCTGTGTTTTTTTTGGTTTTTGGTTTTGTTTTTTTTTTTTTAATACTGTGCTATGAGCTGTGGTGGTTCATGTCGTGCTTCCCAGCAAGTTTATGTATCATGCAGCAAGGGCAGAACAGGAGGTTTGGGAGCAGGAGGTATTCAAGCTTGGCAATCCCCAGTTGTAAGTTAGAGCCTTCAGGTTTCACCTCTTCCATTTTGCTAGTTGAAAGTTTCATTCCCCAGTGGTTTTGTAGTTCTGAAGAAAAGCAGGTGCTCGGTTCATTTCAGCAGCAGGTTTTCTCTAAATGTTCTGTCCAAGCCTGGCTGTGGAGCCTGTGTTATTGTTCTAGCCAAATGCTGTATACCTACTGCTGTTACTGTGTGAGTGATGCGAAGCTAATCTAATCTGTCTCCTGAATTTTGCAGCACACTTAGGAAATGCTGACATGATTCAACCAGGGCTTATTCCTCTCCAGCCGAATTTTGATTTTATGGATACTTTTGAGCCTTTTCAGGGTAAGAATCCTATATATAGTCAATTAAGTTCTTTAAAATTGTAGTGGTTTAACTAGTTTTTAACAGAAGATTAAATATTGCAGATATCTGCTTTCTTTAGAAGGTAGGAGATTTGAGTGAAAGGTGAAGAACACTTGATACGTGTTTTCATTGTTCATTATTTCAAGCAGATGTGGGTAGACTCCTTTGTGGCCTCAGTCCTTTACTTACCTGGGTTTAGGAGTCACTTTAGGATTGTTTATTCCAAAGTTTGAACCTGGTTGTTAATTTGCCTTTAAAAAGAATAGCATTTAGACCTTAAGTTATTGAGTAATTAAAGACAGAACATCAGATGTGGACAGGAGAACTCACAGAATCACTAAGGTTTTCCTGTTTAGCACTTTTTAGTGATGAAGTGACTTAATGCTTTACCTGGAACATTTTCTGGTACAGTCAAGAATTACATGTGACATTAAACTTACTACTGATGACTTTGATGGTTACGGATCTTCACGGAAGTCAAAAGTCACATCTGTTTGCTGGGCCTGCATGCAGTCTGCATCAGATGACTGCATTGAGCATCAGCTCTTGGCTACCTGCATATAGGTGAACCTTAGGCACAAAAGTTGAAGGAGTCTGCCCTGGAGAGATCGCTTCCTCTGGAAGACAACAATTGATTGCTCAGTCGGCAGCAGTTGTATGAAGTAAAAGTCTTGGGGTTTCATTATTTGCTAAGTAATATTGATATTCCTCTGAATTTTAGTATCTAGCAATGCTGTACCTTGAGTATGAAAATTAGAAAACTAATAGGTGACTTTTCATATTTCAGATTTATTCACACCCAGTCGTTCCAGTAATTATTTTCCTTCTGTGTCTGCTGTCAGCTCAGCTACAACAGATAGCAGCAGCCATTCTTCCCAGGTGAGAGAGGTTCTCAATGTTTAAAACAGCCTCACTTCCAGCATACGTGTGCTGTGAAGACTCTCACACATGAGCCATGTCCTTCGCAGAAGGTGTTCAGACAAGAGTTTCAGGGGTCATGTCTGAATCTGTAATATTTTTCTTTTCTGTCAGTCTCCTGTCCTGCCGTCAGATTCATTGCCCAACACACTTCCAGCAGGGAACATCAGTGACGGACTGATTGCTTCCTCAGTACCTGCTCCTGTCATTCCTGATGTTGGCACTGACCAGTGTTCCAGCATGAGAAGTGGGGGATCTTTCATCCAGCCAGCGGACTTCACTCCTGACTCGTCTCTCAGCGGGCCACAGACTTTTATGCCAGTGTTCCAGACACCCTTGCCACTGCTTCAACCTGCAACACAACAGCACCAGTCCCCGTTGCCTGCAGTGCCTCTGAATTCTAGCTTAAGCTCTCCACCAGCTTCATTTGCTGCACCAGAAACCCAGAAGTTTGGCCTCTGTGAATCTACAGTTATCACCCACACAGCTTCCGCTACGTTGACCCACAATGCCCCTGCCACCACCTTCAGCCAGAGCCAGAGCCTTGTCCTGGCAACGCAGCAGCCGGGTGCTGGAGTGCCTTGTAACCTGGCTTTCCAGACTACTGTCCTGCAGGGGCAGCCCCGGCCCCAGCTGCAGTCCCAACTGACATTTGCGCTCCCCAAAGCTGTTCCTCTGGCCAGTGCTGGGACAAGGCCCAAACAGTCACAAAAAGTAGTGCCTGCGCCGAAGCCTGAAACAGTGCCCTTATTGTTAAAGAATGCCTTCATCACCCCAGGTGAGAAGCACTGGAAGGGTGATGTTTTTCTTTTCTGAATGGGATTAGCAGGAAGGAGACACCTTCTTGCTTTTCTTGGTTTATTTAATAAGTAAAAATAGAGCTTCCTGAGGGTGTCCAAGGAAACCCTGAATCCACGGGTGTGTGGCTACATTGTTCAGTGGGATGCTCTGGACTACTGCGAGGATTGGAAGCAGTTTGGTTGTGAGTGTGAAAAGCCGACCTGTGAAAGGGGGTGTCTCCTTGTAAAATTTGTACTGGGCTTTATAGATGCATCAGCACATGGGATGACTAGAGCTTTGTGCTCCTGCCCCATAGAAATCTTGTTTTTGATGTTTAATGCTGTCCTGATTTGCTCTGCTGCTCAGAGCATTCAACCACAGTAGAACAGGAGGTGGTAGGGAGATCGTATGGATGGAGAATGGCAGATCTGTCCCTGTCATTGAATCATACGGTTGCCCTGGACAAGTTACTATGCCAGCCTGTGCATCATCACACTCTGTAATACCAGCGTACTGGTGTACATCCTTTGGTAATACTTTGGATGTATTCTGGCGCTCATCTTAGGTGTGCCTGAAACTCTTTGAGACCAAGTATAGTGTTAGATAGGGAGCAGCTTTTGAAGTGGACCACAGCATTGGTCCAGATGGAAGCGTGGGAGTGTGCCTCTCACGGACCATCAGTGCTCGCTAGCAGGACCAGAGTGATGAGAATCAGTCCTTGCAGTGGGGAAGGACAATGGACAGGCAGGGGGAGCTGGAGATCTTTGTCTCAAGGAGTCTTACAGACTCTTGAGATGCTCTCAGGAGCACGTGGTTTTCAGTTAGAGTATGAGTGCCTAACTGATAATGCTGGGACCTCCACATTGGGTGTGATTTGGAGCTGTTGGCACTGCACAAGGCTAAGAATAGCAAGCATGAGCAGAGAGAGTTTTGCTTGTGGTGGTTCTTGTGGGAACGCTCAAGGCTAGGGTAGGACAGGCAGTACACTTTTTCTTGGGATTATTGCATACTGTTTTTAGACTTGTGCTGGCTTGGGACCAAGTGACTTCAGCCACCTGAAATGTGCAACAAGAATCCAAGAAAAACCCTGCCTGGAGGATTATTGTTACATAGGCTTTACTAAGGAGTAGGCGTGTCTGTCAGGACCTGGCATTGTGGTTACCCACACAAAAAAAAAAAAAAATTATCTCTGTTCAGGAGTAGAACAGATCCAAGGACCTAATTCTAGCATGTCACTGGGAACAAGTTCATGATTAGTAGCACTAGGATGTTAATGGCAGTGTTTCTGTCTATAGTACGTTATAAAGCAAGAGTCCGTGTACCTTCAGCAGTCAAGATGTATTCCCACCTAAGACACGCATTGTAGGCAACTCTCATTTTCAGAAAGCCTTTGCTCCTAGCTTTCTTAGTGCTTCCTGGGTTGTTCCTCACCCATATATCACTTCTGGAATGTTTCATCAGTTACTTCTAGAGCATCACAAACAAATATCATTATTTCTTATGTAGATTTAAAGTTGTTGCTGTTTTTCATTCCTGGTAGTGGCATATGTTCAGGGATCACAGTGCTCCTGAACTACTGGGACAGCAAGCTCAGAGGTCAAATCCAAGGTTTTATGTAAAGACTGGGGCTTTATTTTTGGCAATAGAATAATCACGAGTACTTGTAACTGAGGCATTTATGCCTGTCACTTGTGTTCAGGACAAACAAGTAATCTCATGACTATGAAGTAAATTGCATTATAACCTGTGTTAGAAAGGGATGTATAACATTTAGTGCCCTGTGATATAAGGACTCAAAAATTTGCACAGATTTTCTCGTCAGGTGCAAGACTTCATGTGGGAAAGAGCTCTGTTATCACCACTCCACAATAAATGTTCTGATTTTGAGAGTAAAGTCTGCAAAAGATAGATGTGTAGGATAGAAACATGGAAAACATAACGGGGCATCTAAATATGTACAGATTGTTACAGTTACCCAAATGTGGAAGCCAGAAATACCAAGTTTGTGCAGCAGCCTTGATGCACTGGTAAGAATAGGCTCTTTAGCTCAATAGAGATGTCATAAGTCCCTCTGAACATTATTGAACAGTGGAAGGGTTGTGATTCCAGCTTCATGTGTGGGAATGCTCAGACAAAGAATGAACTCCCTGTATCAGAGTGACAGTGCTGTCTGCCAGATAGACCCACGCAAGGGCTGACACAAGGTTTATGCAGTCCACACGCCTTTCTAACAAAGACTATGCAGAAACTTTAGTTGATTCAAACCACAGTTGTTAGTCACGGAGAACATTATATATCCTGCACTGTCTCCCCATTCTGCTGTGTGTGTCCTTCAGTATCCTGATGCTGAACTGCAGAGGGGTAGGTTGCATGTGACTGAGCTATTGTGACACTTTTCATACATCATGACTTTATTAGGAGAGCTGAAGCCAATACAGGCTAGAATGAAACTGAGTAAGTTTGGTTCAGTTTTCTCAAAAAGCATACAGAAGCTGTGTCTTTGCATGATTCTTCTCTTGGTTACAATATACGATGGTTAGTCATGTTCTCTCTAAAGTCTGGGCAACAATGTCAGCATTAATGCCGTGTCAATAACTGTACATCTGCATTGGTTAAATTGAGACCTTAACAAATTTATGTTAGACTTGAATACTATAGTGGTGAAAAAAGCCTCAGAGCAAGGATCCTGATTCCCATCATGGGGGCAAGCTTCCAGTACAGACATTTTTTGAGAATTTTTTTATAACTTTCTCCGTGGAGACAATTGCTGCTATTCACAATTATCTCTAGCTGTCTAACACTGCAGAACTTCTGGTTCTTTAGCCTATTTTCTGGAATTCTGGTGCTGATTCCCAGTCACATTTGTGTCTTGTGCTTGTGTGTTATGTAAAGCATCTGTAAAACCAGATAGTGAGAGAAGCTAGTAGAGTGAAGTGGTTAGGAAGAGAATTTAATGAATATACAAGGACACATGAAGTATTGAATATGCATCCTTTAGTTGGTTTCTGTCATTGACCCTTTCTGGATCAGCGGAGCAAGCCTGAGATCCAAGAAGTATGGATGTGAGAGGTGAGGACGATTCTCCTGTCAAACCCAGCTCTGATAGAATGAAGACACTTTGCACCTCCCTGTTTTACTAAGTACCTCTGTAAATTCACCTTGAAACAGTGACAGTGATGCTAAAAGCCTCGAAGTAACTGGTGTGTGAGAGTCCTTTGTACTGGATTCATGGGATTGAGATTATCAGAAAACTGGTGGCACTTTGTATTACAATTAAATAGTTCCAAATAGGTGCCTATTAATCCATTCCCCTGTTCAATTACAAGTTATTTCATACAAAATAATCTCCAGCTTTTTTTTTTGTCTCATTAACTATTCTAACTTAATTGTGTTCTTCAGCTGCCTTTCAGGGACAGTCCAGAGCTGTGATTGTAACTCCAGCACCTTTAAAAAGAGAGGGGATTTTGACGCCAGCCACGTCTCAGTCTAATGTTGCAATTGCACCAGCTGGAATTGTCAGAGTAAGGAGAAGAAAAAAATATGTATATATTTGTTTTCTAGGCCTGTTATTTGCAAGTAGTTTGAGCCATAATGTGCTCAGGAGAGTAACTAAATCTCACTAAATCTTACCTGTTACCCAGCATATGCGTGTTTGCATTCAGCATTATGTTTGCTTATTTTTAATTTAGCTACTGTATGGGCCTGGAAGCACTATCTAGTCTGCACAGACTGTCTCACACAACAGTAAGATTACAGAGAGGCATGTATAGACAGTACTATGAATGGGGATGGTTTGTGCTTTTTCTTAATTGTGCAGAAGCTAGAAGGAACCCAGGATAGTCACCTTTCCACTTACATATGGGAAGGCATGCCTTGAGTATATGAGTGGGTTTCTCAATATGTTGTATGCAGGAAGATGGAAATAGATTTTAGTATATTATGCGGTTGATGTGTTGTAATACTGCTTTAAGTTATGAAAGGATGCTGGTCTCCTGCCAGAAGTCTGACTTCAGTGCCTGCTAATTCCTTATTTATTGGCCCTTGTTTCATGTCATCAGATTGTTAATCATGTATTGATTTGTGACTTTTAGTGAAAGGCAAGGTAACAAATCTCTCTCTTTCTTTTTCTCTCTCTCCCCGCCTTTCTCCTTTCTCTCATCCCTTCTCTCCCTCTGCCCCCATCCCCTCCTTCCTGCTCTCTTTTTGTTTCTCTCTGTTTTTCTCTGTGCTATTTCTATGCTGTTCCCAGGCGCCCGGGGTGACGGAGTTCCGTAGTAACATTCTGGTTGGTCCAGCACAGCGAGCACCAAGTAGTCAACAAACCCAGTCCACAGTCTCACATCTCTTCTCTCCTAGTGTAGTCAAGGATGTGTTGGTGAAAGGAGAGCAAACCCCTTCCCACTGTAGCAGTTCACAAGTTCCCTCACCTACACCTAGTAAGTTAGAAAGCTGTAAGCGTTCTCTCTCCCCTGCACATGTAAGTGTGTTTCCGTTGGTTAGGCAGGCTGTAAATGGGCATTGAGGATCCCTGGATAATTTTTAAAGGAAGAGCTTTTTAGGCCCTTCTGCCCTGCAGCTTCGGTTGCATCCCGTCATTTGCAATTTTTCTCTTAAACTACTGTGCAGTGTTCCCACAAACTGCAATTCTGTGTAAGCGGCTCCTTTCTAAAAGTGCGTACTGTCATAGTCACCAAAAAATTAAACCTGTTTGAAAGGCATCTGTGCAGAAACTGCTGAATAGGTTTGTTGTTCAGTATCGTAACTATAATTTCGATTGGAGGATCTAAGACACAGTCCTTGTGAACAGTAGGTAAGTGCAAAGACTCCTTTTGCATGCGTGTTGATAGAGCGGTATCTGGGCTGGTTTTAGAGACTTATGCTGGTTTTGCCGGTGAATGGCTTGTAAGTGTTACCATCATGCCCCAGGCCATTAGAGCCTCGAATGGGGGAGTCTAGCAGGATGATGGAGTTGCAGCCGCTGCTTTCAACATGCCTTTGCTGAAACGCGCGTGTATGTGAAAGGAGTGTTATTACATATTGTTATTTGGGATGTATTAGCCTTGTGCCATGAAATACTAAGCTTTCCCAGCAATCTTGACATTTTCTAGCATGTGGTTGTTGCATCAATGAGTATAATTTGGTTGCCAACTGCACTTCAGTTCAGTTCTGAATAGGAACTTCTCAGCAGTTACATTTGCTACAGAAAGCTGTTTGTTAATGTGACTTGTCTTTCTTCCTTTTATGAAGGCCGAGACTGTCAGAATTCAGGCCAAGCGTCCCCCTGCACCTCTGAGCAGAGCCCCAGTCCACAGTCTCCCCAGAACAGCTGCTCAGGAAAACCTACCACTGACCCTAATGTGGCTGCATTTAAGGTGTGTGTCCTTTCCTTTGAGGTGCTTTTCTCCTTCACCTTTGTAGCTACTTTTCTGCCCTGATGTCTGAGCATGGACTAGAGAGTAAGTTGTGCTTCAGGAATGGAGTATTTGTGCCTTAGGCTTAGCTTTCACTGCTTTCTGTTCAATTTAAAATGTTAGACTTTAATAACCTGCTCTGCTCCTTAGGGTTGTATCACCAGAGGGGCCAGGCTTAACTGTACCGCTGCAGGTCCTTGAGGTCATGACAGCAGTTCCTGCTGCGGCTCACAGGAGTGTTACGACAGGTCTCAGTTTACTTGATCAAAGGTTTCAGGCTTAGTTTTCTAAACCGTGGCTTTTTGCCATTGTTCTGTTGGGGATCTTCAGGTCTGCAGGGCTCTGGCCATCGCTGGAGGGGGAGTTCTTGACCTGCTGAGTTACTTACATGTCTCCAGTGATGCTATGCTGCTCCACAGAGAAGCAGCTCCACAGACTCTACAAGTTACAGCTGTAAAACACTTCGAGAATTATTGGGGTAAGAACTCGGCGGTCTAGAGATAGCATCTGAAAGCTGGCTGTACCTCACACACAAGCTGACCTTGTCAGAACACTTTCTGTGATGGTATGAGGAGCTTCTCCGCAAAAAAACCAGCCAATGCAGGAAAATCAACTCTGTCTCATTCATTCTGTTGTGAAAGGGAGTGTAACTTAACAATTTGCAAGTGCCATCCTCTTTTTGGCTTTTCTGTCTTTGTATACCCTATGAGTTGGTGTCAGCTTGGTTACTCCCAGGGCAGAAAGGTAAGTGTAAACACTTGCAGCCTGTGATTGCACTCAGTTCTAGCTCTGTTGCACAGGAGAATCAGAACTGCCGCTATTTGAGTATGCTGCAAATTACTCGTAAAATTTTGCAGTTCTTTGCTTGGCATAGATGCTCACCATCAGTAGTTGCAGCCTGTTCAAGTTAAAGGAAGAAATTATTAGGACTGGTGGATGGTGGGAAAGTGGCCACTAGGTGGAGGAATGTTCTTAAAAGTAAGGGAATTGGAACAAGATAGGCTTTATAGCCATTTAAACTCACCTGCTCTGTCAGGAATCGTTTTGGATGTGTACTCTAAGTAACTCCTTTGTAAGACAAGAGTGAAACAGTGATGTTTGCCAGTCTCTAGTTGTACGTTCTTTTGTTCCTCTGCATTTTTAGTTAAGACTAAACAGTTCTGTATTGCTGGGTAACATTGTTTTTTCAGTTTGGCAAAGCATAGAGGGCACTGGAAATCTCAGTTCTGCTCATGAACCTGCATTTTCTGTGGTTTTGAGCAGCCACTTCAATGCTTTATTACATTGTTTTCCTCCATTATAAAATGGGGTGATGGTGAGCTACTGCCAGAAAGCCTAGCTCTGCTGAGAATGCATTCTTAAAGTGCACATTCCTTATTTTCTTCCAAGAATTTTGGTGGAAACAACTTTTAATGCTACAAATTAAAATGCTAATTCCTGACAAAGCCTTTATCCTCAGGGTAGGCAAGAGTTGTGCATCCTTTTCTCTTTTTTTATTTTTGTCGGACTGCCTGTTACATCAGTAGACATGATGTATGTATTAGGAATAAATGATACGTACTGTTTTAAACTTAAAGGCTTCAACAAGATCCTAACTAATTACATGCCTCAAAAATTGGATTTAGCTTCAGAAGAGGAAATAGTATAACAGTTTCAAGTAGGAATTTTTACTTTAAGAAGAAAACCTACAAGGTTTGGAATTGAATTTAATACACTGGACACTTCTTTTTAATAACTTAAGTAATTGTTTGCAAAATTATAGTCATATGGCTTTGACTGGGAAGACTATGAATGCCATAATTCAACAAAAATTACATGGTGAATTTGAATAGCTGAAATAGTCATAGCAGTAGAATGTTAAAGGAGAACTGCATAGACTGAGCTAATTTTATTTATGCAGAATCGAAGAATGAGGCATATTTCAGAACAAAAACGAAGGTTTAATATCAAGATTGGTTTCAGTACTCTGATCAGCTTGGTTTCAGCTAACTCCAAGTCGGTAAGTAACTTGGCAGCACTAACAGTTCGATGTGGAATGTAAGAAAGAGCCATTCTAAAAAGACTTGTTAATAAATTTAATCTCTTCACTGTTGATGGGGAATGCCGCTCTGTCAGTGAAGATATGTGAACTGAGGGACTTTGAAAGGGAACGATGATAAATCCATGGCTTAGAGTCAAAAGAGTATGTGGAAGCACTTCATCTTAGACATTGCTCTTCTGATGCAGCTTCAAACATTGAACGAGTCTTGTCTGATGAGATGCTGCAGCTTTAAAGCCAATAGGGAAGGAAGGAAAACTGATTGTTGCAATCCTTGCTCTTGGGACCCCAGTAATGAAGACTTTTGTTATGTTTGCAGCATGAGATGACTTTGCACTTACTGCTTTGTCACCTTTCTTCTGACATACTGGCTTTTTATATCCATTCTGGGTGGCTTCTGGTCCCCACAACTGGACTTGAAAAGCTGTGGTCCAGCCAGTATTGTAAGCTTATTCTGCCCGAACCCTGAGCCAGCCAGAAGCCAGGTAGATGCTGTTGGTACGATGCTGGGCCTGGCTTAACATACCTTGACGTTTGGCGTAAGCTGATGTACCCACCTATGAACACAGCTTGTTAGCTTAGGCTTCATGCCATGCTAACTACAGCTGTGCTGCGTTTAGTCAGCTGAGAGCATGGCAGAGCAACCTTGTGTGCCTCACGTGCTGTTGAAACATGTCAGTGAGGCAAACAAAGAACAAAAAAGTCCGGTGAAATTTCTAAAACTTCTTACACCAATGAGATCTCTACCTCCCAGGAGGAGTCAGAAGCCTGGCCAGTTCAGGCAATTTTGGAAATCCCTCTGGGACTCTTTATGCCTCGTATCACCCAGCTGCCTTTAAGAATTTGACCCTGTGCCCACAGCCCTGCAAATATTCTCAGGGCTTTTTTTTTTTTCCCCCGTCACCTGCCTTTTGTGCATAGATTTACAGATAAAAAAAAAATCCTAACTGACTTATCATCATCAAGTGGCTTTGTCCAAATTAAGAATGTATTCTGGCTGTACTAGTTAACGTAGTTCACTAAATTAAAAACAAAATAATTGAAGCACAGACCTGTCTGCACAACAGAATTCTAAATGTCCTTTAAATACCTTTTGAAACATGGAAAATGTGAAAGCTTATTGTGCCACATGTTGATTTGTTTACATAATTTTTATAGTTTTATAAATATAGGCCATAAGTCACTTCCTGATCACTTCCTGATTTGAATAGCCTATTTGAAAGGTAATCAGTTTTGAAAACTCAGCTTTAGTAAAATGTCTGATTATTTTATTCCTCAAGTATAGATTTTTAATTTGTTCCTCAGTACTGGAGAGTGTTTTCAAAAAGATGTGTGACATTGTTTCTGTCTCCTTTGGTGATAGCAAGATCGTGTTACCTTCTGTTTAATAACTTCAGGTTTCCCAAGCCAAATAATCTATATTGTCAACTTCAAAACGATACTTCTAACAGCACTACAAATCTATCAGCAGATGTGGCACATCCTTCAATAATTAAGTAAGAATTGTAAATATTTTTAAGAGGAGAGGTGATGAAATAAAACTTTTTAAGTTATTGAAATACTTCTTTCAACAAAGTAGCAAAAACGTAATTTGTGGAAGAAAACAACCACTGCAACCACATTTCTCTGGACTAGTGTGCAAACACGACACAGAGAAATGAAGAGCTTAGTATTCTCTTAACTGCTTTGGTCTGCTTGTCTGTGTGCTTTTGCACACAGTGAAGGCAACTTAAGAAAGGGCGCTGAACTGTTTTTCTGGGTGTTAGAGCAGGTCAGGGGCAAACTCTTCATCTGTCTAGCTTTGTTCCAGAAAGTGAGCTCTATGTTTGTGTTTGGTCTAGATCAGCCATGCAATCACGCTCCAGAAAACAGTAGAATATATCGCTAAACTACAGCAGGAAAGAACACAGATGCAAGAGGAAACCAGGCGCCTTCGGGAAGAAATCGAGGAGCTAAACGCTGCCATCATGTGAGATTTGGGGAAATTTCTGTAATGAAGCAGAGCAGCTTGAATGTTGCTTTGGCTAACAACAGGGGATGTTTGCCTCAGATGTCATGCCAAACAACAGATGGGTATTGAACAGAAGTAGAGTTGCTACCAACTTCCAAAAAAAAAAAAAAAGGCAGAATTGCTGTGGGATGGGCATTGGTAACAAACCCGAGTGGATTTTCAGCAAGCTCTGAGCATGAATGCACAACAGTGGCAGCATCAGAAAAGATGCATCAGGTCAGTGAGAATAATTCCTAGAAGAAGCCAGTGACAATGTTCTTTTTAAAGCTGTGCTCACTGGGTGATCGAATGTTCTTACTCTTCATGATGGCTTTGCTGCAGTTTTCTTTCCAAACACAGTCAATTTTTATAGGAAAATATGGTTGAGTATATAAGACAAAGGACTTGGAATCAAGGAGCTTGCCACTGACTGGATATAACTCTGAGAAGTCACTTCACCTTCCTGGTGCCTCAGTTTCCTCTGTGGGTTTATGATAGTCATGTACTATTGCAAAACACGTGGAGAACCCCAGTGGTTTTTCTTCCATCTACAGAAGTGTTAGGCTTAGGCATTACGTTAGACTTATCAGCAAATCAAAATCTTTTTATTTTTCTTTAAAAGTATGATGACATCTGTTTGGTTTTATTTTAAATTGATCTGTTTCTTAAGAATCTCCATAACGTTTTCTTCTGTAACATTGCTCAGGAGTAACTGTAAATTTTTCCTTGACTCCTAAGGTGCCATTTTCTAATTAGATGCCAAAACCTACTTTGTTGTATGTTACACTTTGTTTTCAGTTTTGTTGCTTGTAGTAAGAAACGTGTAGGAGCTTGAGAAATTGCTTTGCTGCATGAATATAGACAAAATTGATGTGAAAACAGTATGTATTCCTGGCTATAACAACTACATTTGGGGCAGGGGTGGGGGGAGCGTGGTCATGCACTGGGAAGCCACCTCGGTCAGGGATACTGGGGATACACAATTTTCTCTTGCTGTAATTTAGTATGGAATAGAACTGTGCCCTTTCTGGCGGGGATTCTGACCTCAGAAAAACATCTTTTCAGTTCTTGTCAACAGCAGCTCCCTGCTACCGGGGTTCCCGTAACACGGCAAAGATTTGACAACATGAAGAGGATGTTTGATGAGTATGTGAGAAGCAGGACCCTGCAAAACTGGAAGTTTTGGATTGTATCCTTTTATATTAACCCGCTGAACTGGTGGTTTAGTGCTAATATAACTAGAGCCAAAAACTGGGTTCTGATGCTGTGACTTTAAGCCAAGTTATTTAAATAACATGTGTCCTCAGTTTTCATTCACATCTGTATGGGGATGTTAATCCTTGCCTTACAGGCTGTCGTGAGGCAGAACTTGTTCAACTTAAAGTATGGGAGCTAACTTGAAAGTAAAATGCAATAGAAAGGCAGGGTTTTCTCGGTGGGTTATTACACTGCAAGAAATGTTTAATGGAGTGCTTCTGTAACTGTAGCTCTTTAGGAAAAACTGAACCAAGGATAAGAAAGATTTCAGGAAAAAAATATTGCAAACAATTACTGAAGCTGTTGTAATGGCGGTTTTAAAAACTTGAACATTTCTCTTTTTCTTTCTCTTTCTTTTAGCTTTCTGTGTGTCATTTGTTACAACACTGAATCAACTTAGTTTCTCTGCTTCTTCAGTGCCAGCAGCCATGCTTGTAAGCGAATGATAGTGCGGGAGGTAGAAGGGCACAAACAAAATGAAACCAAGTTAGCTGCATTTGTGCTCTGCTGTATAGACTTAACTGGTTTGGATCAAACATTAGCTTGAATCAGTTCAGGGATATTAGTGATTAGCAGCGAGCAGTAGTGCTAACCTTCCTTTTTCCCATTAAACTTAATATATTCATAGAGCTATTTATTTGCACTTTATGTTTTCTGTGTCTGTGTTCTGTGCTGGTTAGTTCCCTCTGCCTAGCTAATAGGAGTATATATGTTCATGCTTGTACATGCATGGAGTACAGCATTTTTAATACTTTGATATGTGAAAAAGCTTTCTTTGGTGTTTCCTGGTTCATGTTGGCCCTAGAAAGACACTCTCCCTTTTAGCATCCTTTTAGGAAACAATTCTTAGCAAGATCTCACGCAGCCTCTGGTAACTTAGAACTGGTGCAACTGTGGAACCTCTGGATTCTACAGCACTATTAACTCTGGAACAATTTCAAGTGAATTACAAAAATAGAGGTCTTTAATATAACAACAAAAACGGTTATTTAAAGACAATCCCCCACATGTTTTGTGACTGCATAGTGTGTTTATTTTATATTGCTCCAAGATGTTAAATAGCTCCAGAATTTGGAAGTGAGACACTTCTAGAAAGTGGCAGAGGTTATTGGAGATGAAGATGCAATTTTGGGTAGCTGGGTTTTGTAGTATTTGGGGAAAGACAAAGGCTTTTGTAGTTGGTGAAAGAGAAGACTGATAGGCAAAGGAATGTTCCTGAAATTCTCTTTACAAGTCAGAATGTAACTGTGATGGAACAGTTGTTCTAACAGCTGGATTGAATCCTTAACACGTGCTGACGTATTTCAGAATCCCTTGCAGTAAAAGCTGACAAAGGCCAGGGGTGAGTTCTAATAATAAAAAAATCTCCTCCTTATGAAATGACTGTAAGAGATAGAAGGGCGGTTTCATTACAAATATCAAAATACCATAGTTTCTCTTGCATATAGGAGGGAAATGAGTAATTTGGTCTTGGGCTACTAGAGATAACCCAAGAATAGAATACTCTTGAATATTAGAATACTGGTAGAATAATACCCATGTTGTTCTTCCAGTCACTCAGTAAAAGGGCATGCAAATCTCCTTGAGTATTCCAGGTAGTTGTTAGACCTATCTTGATTGTCAGCCACAGTGAGAAAGATGGGGGTGCGTGACAATGCTGAGATTGGTTTGGGCTGCGTTTTCACATACTGTTGACTGTAGTCAGAAAATCCCATCTGGATTAACATGGTAAAACCACAGATTCTGAGCCTTCAGTTGAGTTTTATCATCCAACCAGCTTCTGAAGTAAATGTACCTGTAAGCTGGAGTCTACTTGGTGAAGTATCATGGCAGTGTTGTTTTGACAAGCTGTTTTGAGTGCCCGTTCCAGGAAAGCTCATCTGAAAGCCTGGAAGCTGAGGCCGACTGAGGCTTGTGGTGGTGCTCTGTACATTTTAATACACTACAGGCTAAGAATTCTGTCTGCTCCTTTTCTGCCAGGAAGGTTATTGCCGACTCCAGGCCCATCCTTCCAAGCTGTGATGATAGAGCGCCAAAAGGAACACCTGATAGTCCTCGGCTTGCTACTGTTCTGGTCCACATAGATGCAGATCAGCAAGTCTGGCCCTTGGTGTGGGAATCCTTGCCCCACACCATTGATGAGCTCTAAGAATATGCTTATGTAATTTGGGGTCTTTGTTTAGCTGCAGTAGCAGAAAACTTGAGTGTTTGCTGAAAAATCTGCCTGAGAAATTGGCTGAATACTTGCACTGTTGGGCTGTGCTGGACTCACTATTGCCAGGCAAGACTCATCCAGGTACCCCGCCTTGGATGCATCGGTGGTGTGATTACACTGAAGCTTCTATATCCTTTTGCTATGAAAGCATCATTGTTACATGAAAAAGGTGGCAATGAAGAAATTGAACGAATTACATGTATGTGGAAGTTTCAGATACTCATGTGCTTGCAACAGTGCTACAGCGTGCAGTTGGTTTGTAGGAGATCAGGCGAGTTGTACAGGAATTTTGCAAAACATGATGAGCATCACTAGGAAATGATATTCAGTTTTTTCCTTTGTGTTACAGATTTCAAAAAAATTTTTTTGAAATGTTGCAATCCCTCTAGTAGTTGAAGTCCATTGTTTTCTCTGCAGACTGAACTGTAGTAGCCTTTCCCGTTGAATGTTTTGAACTCCTCCTTTGTTGTCTCCCTTAACGTTGGATGATTTTCAGTTCAGCATTATTATTAAGCCATTGTTTGAGTCCTTCAATGGGATGGTTTCCACAACAAGCTTTAAGGATCTGAATCAAACTGCAATGGCCTGGTTGGATCAGCACTGTTCTCTTCCTGTTCTGAGGCCAAGTAAGTGAATTTCTATCCATCAGTTATTCCAGATTGTAGGAAGTGAAACAATATATAATACCATTTCTTGAAAGTCAGATGATGACAAAGCAAGCACATGATGCTGAATATGATTTCCTTTTTATTATCTCAGTGGAAAAATAAGAGCCTCTTTTGACTGTGAAGATGCTCGGTTGCGTGCTTAACAAATTGCTGAATATAGATAGCAGAATTCAAACAATTTTAGGCTGCATTTAGATTTCAAATACTCCACTCTAATGGGAGTAAGTTTGGCAGTGTGATTTAACTCATTACGGAAGAAGACTTGCTGAGATTTGTATTCGGCTTTGGAACGATCTTCTGTTTAGGCATTATTGCTTGGTCCTTTCCCCCTTGCAATTCAGCAAGCGTTTACATTTACAGTTTTAATTGCAAAGTGAAAGTGGTACTCTTTTGTAGAAGAAATAGGTGGGCTTTTTTTAAAAGTCATAGATCTCCATTCTTTGTTCCTTGGGCACAGTTCTTGCACATCTCTGTTGATTGCTGTGGCTATGTGTGGAGGCTGCATGTTTTGCAGAAGTATTTCCCTAATTCTGTCATGCGTAACAGCTGTGCAGTACTTGCACGCTATCCTGTATGGATCTGTTTGCCGTCAGACTAATGGCTTTTTTTGATTATTTTTCTGACTTTTTTTATAGTGGTGCTGAACACCCTCCGGCATTTAAGTACAACCACCTCAATTCTGTCGGATCCATCGTGTCTGCCAGAGCAAGCGGCGGAGGCAGTTATCAAAATGAACAAAACAGCTGGCGAAACCTAACAACCAAAGACAATGAGTTGCTTATACAAGGGGTGGAGAACCTGCCAGTCTGGCAGCCTGGCGAGTCTCCTTTCAGTTGGTGCACTTTAGAAAGAATTCTCTCCATCACCCGAGACGTTGTTCAGGGCATCTGGCTCTGCCTTCAGAATACGTGGAAGTATGACGCAACGTTGTCGTAACGTTTTGATTCCTCTTCAGTGCTGTGCTGTACTCCATTAAGTGAGAAAACACCAAGCTCAGGTAAATTTAGCAGGTTTGAGTCCTGCAGGCAGCAATATATCTCCATCAATGCAGCATGCATCTATATGCAACAAACATATTTCTATGAAACAGCTTCAAGTACTAAGTTCTCTGAAGTGTAAATCTTGTACACCAAGGAATGTTCTCTTAAAGGGGAAATATACTTTCGATTTCATGAAACAAAATGTGCTTTTTATTTTGTTTTCTGGTATTCAGTTCCATTTGTTTTACTTGAATAGTGAAAATTGTTAAACAGGATCATATTAAAAACCAAAGGAGAACAAAAATCCGTCAATGATGTCAACTCGTGGCAAAAATACTAGAATTAAAATCTCAGGCTGTGTTTTTTGTATTTTTATTTTAATGAGTGTATCATTGCATATGATCAGTTTCAAGACATGCTTTATTTTCTAGCAAATAAAGTAGCTGGTTTTTATTATTTTTCCTGATACAGCTATTGCAAGTGAGTAGCAGACTGTGCAGTAAGTGCAAGAAAGCAGTTTTAGATTGCATAGATTCTGTAGTTAGGATAGATACATCAATTTCATACCCCTTTAATCTATGAACTGTTTTCTTGTGCTCTGCAGAGTTCAGCTGCCTTCCTCATAAAATGTGTGCGTATAAAAACACATCCGTAGATAAATGTAGTGCTGCTTCAGAGAGAAGAATTGAGTTTGTAATGTTAAGAAATTGAGTTTTTTGTTATCTCAGTAACTATATCAAGCCACATGGACTTGTAGTCAGTTCTTTGCTTCTTTGTCTTTTTTGCTTGTTCTTTTTGCCTTCTATCTGAAAAACCTGAAGGACTTAGCTAAATTTGGTCTGTATGGGAAGGTTATCTTCAACATGAATTATAAATGATAATATAAAACATATGAAAATATGTTTAAAACCCCAAATACTGCATAACATTTTCCTGTGACAGTCTTAGCAAGTACTGTCCTCTGCTGCAGATGAACTTAGTCTCGTTACACCAGTGATGATCTGTCCATCCTGAGACAGCACTGGGATATTCATTCCAGCTGATTGTTCATAGTCTGGAATGATCCTATGACCCTTGTAATTCCACTCATTACTTGATTCTGATTCTTAAGAGCTATGCAAACTGTGGGTAACGTTTCCCTTGTACCTCCTCTGAGACGTTTTCTTCCAGTTTCCAAAGCAGGCTGCCTGGAGGCGATCAGCAGACTGTTACAGTGCTAAAATGAGCAGCTAAAATATTTGGGCGTTGCAGAAGCTGAAATGGGGTCAGTAGGTTCTCCTTCGGGGGATGTCATTTTTCTCAGTGTTGCCCCCAGTCCTCTCTACTTGATGGGACAAAGCTTAAAAAGAAACAATAGGCCTGAGGAGAAGGACTAAGCACGGGGAGAATTTTCTTTCTTCTTTGTCCTGAGATTTTGCAGCTAATAGCTTTCATTGCAGAGTTTGCTTATGTGTGAGCAGGACTGCAGCAAGAAGAAAGCATGAAACGTTAACCCAGGGCCCTCTCCCTGAGCAGAGATACTGTGAGTTGAAGAATTGGGGGCTGAAGGGGACTGTTGGGGGGGCAAAGGAGCCGAAAGGGAAGACAAAATGGCGTGATCTGCCGTCATACCAAAATGCCTTTCTGTAGCTGTGCAGACAAACGAGGAGATGCTCTTTTTTTTTCTTTTTTTTTTTTTTTTTCCCCCCAGTAGATCTGATACATCATTTGAAGTTTGTGCACGTGTGAAAACCTGTGTTCCTGTGGTAGAACCAACAAAAATCCAGGCCTCAGCTAAGGAATGGTTTGTTGAAATAGTGTATAAAGGTTGTCGTAGTAATTAAATAGTGCGTAGATTTTCTGGGGGGGAAACTGTATCTAGGTCTTTCGTACATAATGTTGTAATCAACTGAGCAATATTCTTCAGAATGCATCTGGATAAAAAGTGTCGAGTAAGTGTAAATTCCTTTTTAAATCAGTGCTTTAAATCCTCCCATTTTTATCATGGATTGTGAACTTGATTCCAGTAAAGTCATTTAACACTGTGATTAGCTGGGGAGCATCCCTCAAGTTTTCTTTACAGGGCTATCTCATTGAGATGCATAGATATCTACATGCATATTTGCATGTTAAAAATATGTATCCGGTTTTCTAGAAAGAAATCAGTAGGCAAATTGTGCAAGAACAGACCCACTTGTGTTTTTGCTGTACTTTTCAGATGAACAGATTCTGTAATGCCTCCACTGTGGTGTGGTCTCCTGCTTGTCAGGCAGTGATTGTGCTTGATTTTTACCATTACTAGTATCAATGACGTTGGCATTTTGTCTCAACAAGCAAAGTGCACTGCAAGCATACTTGAAAGCCCAGGGAATTCTGGCAACTTCTAAGCTTAAATCCTAACATCTCAGATCTCACTGAATGGATTGGAAACTGAAAGGGACCTTAAAGGAACAGGAAGGGCTAGTGTGACAGAGCTGTTAAAATTTTGCCCATTAGCAGTTTTTAGCCGGATGTTGATGGAAAAAATATCATGCTCATTGCACCGTGAACTGGTTATGACTGGGGGGAAAGTGCTTATAACTTGTGATGAAGAAGCAAGCTCATGGCACTATTAAAAGACTGCAAATCTTAACATAATAAAGAGAAAAAAATTAAAGATTGCTTACTTAGACAAGAGTGTAGGAGGGAGGGAAGGAAAAGTGAAAAGATACTTTCCACGTAGTGCAGTTATCAGAAATGATGTGGCTGCTCTTTGAAGCAGTGATTCAGTGTATTTTCTCACCCTATTGTTGCAAATCAGAATTATTTTATCAGTCAACCTTTTGAGATGTGTGATTTCACTTCATTTGGAAACACAGGAGGAAAAAGCTGTATCATGTCTCACATCTGCACAGTAGAAGTACTGAGGATCAGTATGAAAAGAGATTGACCACATATGTATTAATTCCTGCATAGTTTTCCACTTTGGTTTATATTTTAACTCCTTTGTCTATCTGTCTTACCCATTGAGGAGTCTAAATACTATATTTCTTTAAAAAAAAAAAGTTTGGTAATGCTTTCTCCCCTAATTTAAGCGGTCCAGTTTCCTCAGTGTCACCAAAGTATACTTAAGCAAGCAAAACACATGGTGCCTGTACTCTGCACAGAATCACAGATGATGCACAGCTGTCTTCAAGGAATTGGTGCTAAACTTTTAAAGAATCCCCATATAATTGAATACAAGTCATATTCAGTCAAATCCAACGTATTTCACTCAATAAGGGAGTGGCTGGATCAAATATTTATGGCCTGTGATATGCACAAAGTCAAACTGAGATTGTCTAGTGGCTCTTCCTGACCTTGAGTTCTATTAATCAATACATTGTAGATGGCCCCCACCCCAAACACAAGTTCTGGAGAACTTTTGCATTATCTGATGTAGTTATTAGGCTTATTTGATGCTCCCTGTTAGCAAGAGGAATAAGTGGTGAAAGTGCAGGAGCAAACTAGAATTGAACGAATTAATGAGCAGTAGGAACAGAGACAAGCGTATGCTTCATCTTGGCAGTCTGATTTCTGCACAAAACCAAAGGACTCTTTATTAATACCATTTGACCTGATGGGCATATTCTTCCATGCTTTTCTAGACCCCTTGGGAAGGCTTCCTTGAATGGAGACTTACTAGAATGTTTCCATCTGTGCCTTAGATCTTGGTGTCCTGTATGCATTTGATTTATCTGAAGTTGTACATTCTTCCCTTACAGTGCTATGTGGAAAATTCAGTGAATTGACAAAGTGGGGCTTCCCTGGGTTTTAAGAGGATTTTATCTGAATGACATTACTGTGTCCCTTTGAAACTGAGGTTGTGAAAAATTGTGTGTATGTATGGAAAAAATTGCGTCTTTCCTGCGGACTTCACCGTCCTCCCCTCCCATGTACACAGGCACATACACACACACGTACTTTACTGTCATACCAGAAGTTTGACAGAAACCCAGTAAATATGAAAATGCTTAAATCTCTAAATATGGAATGGCTCGAAAAGACAAAGGGCTGTCAAATTGCATTAGAAAATAACATCCCTTTACTTTGTATCTTCAGGAATTTTGTACATTCCCTTGAGAGTATGTGTGTGTGTGTGTATGCATGTGTTTCTCTCTCGTGAGCTGAGAGAGGCAGGTAAATTTTTTTTTTTGTTTGCTTTTAAAACACAAAACTCCTGCAGAGTAGTTTGAGATCAGGAGAGCAAAGCTCGCTGCGGAAACATTCAGTAAGGTAATGTTCTAGTAGTACAAAATATTTGAATGTTATTTCACTTTCGTTGTTTCTGGAGTAATTCTTGCCTTGATGTTACCAACTAGAAGATACGGTTGCAAATAGAATGTGTTGTTAACTATTTGACCTTTTCCTTTCTTCCATCCTTTCTTTTTTGGTTTCTTTCCACCTTTATTGCATGGCAAAAAAACACCCCAAATCAAAAGGCTGAGGATACCTGGTTTAGGTGCTTTAGGGATTCAGTCGTCTCAGTCTCGAAGGCTATGGACAACTATTGGTGACTTTTTTGGAGGTTTTTTGATTAGGTGAGACAACAGGAGTTCTCCTACTGCTCCTCAGTTTATACGCTTGAGTTTCAGAGGAGAGCATTTGTTTTGGGGTGTTTTCTTTTACAGGAACCCAATATTGTTCCCACAACATCAGTTAAGGCATCAGGTTTCCTTTTCTTTCATTCTTGGTTGGATTTTATGCTCATTTACTGCGTTAGAGCAGAAGTGGTAGTACCGAATTGTAGATTGAGCTGTAAAACTTGATTCAGTTACAAAGAAACACATATTAGATATACAACAGTAGAATGACTTTCTAGCCACGGTCTGAACTGCTTTTATATCTGAATTTTTACAACATGAATAAGGTTTTGAATCAAAAGATATCAATGTTAGGAGCAAGCCTTTTAATTAACAATACAGTGAATAAATTGCTGTTTTTCTTCTTCTAACCTTGTATTTAAATGTGTTTTAAGTGGAGTTCATTCTTGTTAAAAAAAAAGGAAAAACAAAAGCTTGGAGGTATGAGGACTTCAGGTTGTGCTCTTGCTTTGCCTAGGTTTCCTGTTCTGTTGCATGACACAACTTCTGTTGTGCTGTTGATATGTAGCACTTTTCAGTAGGTCTGTTAAATTGTGCAATGCATTTTTTATATTTACAACCAAAACAATAAAGGTTATTTTTTGGAAGAAACTGGGTTGTAATGCCTTTATTTTCTAACTGGATGGGGGGAAATGCTAAGAGGAATTGTTCCTAGACCAGGACCAGCACCTGCCATCCTTTTTGCCACTCTGAAAGGTGACAAGGGCTCATTTCGCTATTAGCAATGCCGAAGTCACCCCTTTGGGATCGGTGTGTTTGGCTTTCCCATTGCAAGTCTTGTACCCGCTGTTGTGCTTCTGAAGCTTGGACTCTCTTTTAAGAAACTTGGTGCCTCTTGAGCCCTTTTAACTGAAAGAATCAACTCACTCTGAGTCTACGAGTGATTTCCTTTTCTCACGCATTGGCTGCCAGGCTGTATTTGCTCTGTGCTGGGTTGTTCCCTGTCTCACCCGAGTAAGCGTTAGCCAGATTAGCAAAAATTGAAAATTACCCTCTGTTTTCAACTCTGCTCCCCTTCACTGAAGCAGGTTAGAGATTGGGAATGAACAGGTGGGCTAAAGTACCATCTCCACAAGTCCAAGCGTCTACAGAAAGTACATGTTTCTTCACCCTAGGTAACCATAACTTTCACATTTTGCATAACATAATTTTCCAATTGTATTCCTAAGGTGATAGGACTAGTGAGAGGGACCTCTTTTCACGAAACTAAGCAAACATCTATTTATTTTTACACCTACTTCTAACAGGCTAGTAATTCAAAGGTAGACCTATTATTTCTCCAAGAAAGGTAAAATTCTTAAGCCTGTAGGGGCTGCACCAATGCCTTGAGCCCTGATGGTCTTATTTCCTTGCAGACTTGGATTTGGGGCACTTGGCTGACATACTGCCTGGACAGTGGACCTCACAGAGCAGCACTAAGGTTGGACAACATGGTATTCCCATGGAATTGATGGCAGTGTTAGGCACTGAGCTGCTTAAGTCCATTTAAAAAATGGAACAAATAGTGTTTTTCTTTAATGACTGATTTTTGTTTTTCCCTGGTAGGACACTTCAGCTCTCTGGGCTTCAGTTGTCAATCACCTCATTGGTATATTGGATTTTCTTGCCTCGTGGAAGCAGCATTGGGTGACTGAGACTCTAGTTGAACTGAAAGGTAATAGATGAGTGAAAAGAGAGATTTTATTTTAAAATCATTGCGCAAGAGCTGATGCTGGTTAATCTCATCCTTGTGATTGGTGGCTTTGACTTAATACAGCTTATGAGAACTTCTGATGAGTCAGGCCTGTGGTTCCAGGAGAAGGTATAACAGTTTTCTTACTCTGTTTGCCTTTAGTTTTTTTAATATCTCTATCTTAATGTCACATAAAGCATTTTGGCAGAAGGCAGTGATTCTTTACTGCTCTTTAAACAGCGATAAACCAACACTGCAATCTGACTTCACTCTTGACCAAGCACATAAATGCCAGTGTTACAGCAGCGATGCTATCAAACCTTTCTTGGAGGAACAGTGCTATTTAAACAGTGATAAACTAACACCTCAGCCTCAGTTCGCTCTTGACGAAGCATAGAAATGCCAATGTTAATGCGATGATGCTATCGAATTTCTCACGAGGAAGCTGTGGCTGGACAGAACTGTTTCTTTAATACTGATTTTGTGGTGATTTCAGTGAGGCTGGTATGACTGTAGCTGATATGCCAAAAGATAGTTATTGAAATAGCTTATTTTTGTGGCTGATTCTGCTAATCCTTTAACAGTGCCAAAAGTAGGCCTACATTTGTTCTATGGAAATTACACCAAATGAAATCACTGCTGTCGAAGGGAATTGGCACTTAGGGCTCTGTTTGCGTGTGAAAGAATGGAAGGCTCACTAGATTTTTATTATTATTTTTTTTAAGCTGTATTTACCCTCAGGAGCTCTTCTATGCCTGTCTGATCCCTAAGGACTTTCTCCTCCTGAGCATGTGCATCACCAGGGGGTGGGCAAACAATGAACAGCCGGGAGTTGGGGAAGTTCCCTGTGTGCAAACACAGAACAGTCACTGGTGTCACCCAGAGCGATGTTTAACATCTTCCTGTCTCAGAACAAGGTGTGTGTATCGCAAACCCCAACACCTTTCCATCACAAAATGTGAAACAAACCCACAAAAGATTAGACTCATCGTGTCCTTAAATGCTCCTGCTGCCTGCCCTTTTGACGCTTACAAAGCCCGTGGGTGACTCCTCCATCTCAACTGGAAATTCCTCATGGGCCTTGAAAGCCAACAGTGTTGTTTTCAGTCAGGATAAATGGGGAACTGCTTGTCAAGAAAGCTTTGCTGGTGACCACCTCGTTATCTCACAGCAGAGATGCACTGTGTGGTGCAGGTGTATCCCCCCCATTTACAGCCCTGAGGAGGATTTTTCTAGCCCTGACAATCCTGCACCAGGAGAGCTGCAGATCTGTAGATGTTCTCGCACTGTTCTGTCTGGGGCTGGCAGCCGCCTCCTCTTGGGACTGACTTGTCTGAGCCTTTTTCTCTGTGAATGCTCAAGTCACCTTTTGAGAACCTGTGGGCTTTGGCATGAATTTTTGAGCATTCTGCCTTGGGCATGGGCAGCAGAGGTCCTGAGCATCTCTTGCGAAGGAAGCCACACAACCCCCTCTGCATTAGGGCTGGTGTTGGCTCTTCATCTCTTTGCTCTGCAGTCCAAGCTCAGTCATCCGGCGTGTGACTCTAACCTGTTTAATGTCCCTCCCTTTCTGAAGCTGACCCATCTTCTCAGAGAAGCGCGAAGAGCTTTTCAAAGAAGCAGCCTCTATGTCTACCCAAGGTTGGCAGGGAAACTGTAGCGGGATAGATGAAAGGACAGTACCTGAGCAGCCACACATCCATAGGCTGCTTACAGAACCTAAATAAACTCGGCCAGACAACATCAGTGGCGGTTTGCTGTATGAGCTTGCAGAAATGAGCATAATGCAGATGTCAGAAGTGCTTTAGTGATACAGTCGTGTCCCTTTGTGCATCAGGCTATCTGCTCTTGCTGTCTCGCTCACCTAGGCATGCACTGACACTCTCACCCTGACTCCGCAGTGAGGTGCTGGTCATCACTTCCTGACCTCAGCCCTTTGCAGTCTGATGTTCTGGTGTCAGCCAGCCTCTGCCTTGCTGCATCCCAAACGCTTGTGGCAAAGCACCGTTCCCTTTCAAGTATGTGTGAGGAGGACAGCGGCTTGCCACGGTTTTGCGTTAAGCTTGTGTCTCCCTGTTTGAAGCGTGCATCCCGTGTGGGTGAGCTGTGCCCCTGTGGGGAAGAACAACTCTTCTTTTTCAGGTTGCACTTCCCATGACGTGAATTGGGACAGACCATCTGACTCACCTGAACATCTTGTTTGAACTTTTGAGGAAATCTGTTTCCCTTTCCAAGGAAAACACTTTCATTTAGCTATTTACATATTCAGAAGGTGGAAGAAAAGGTGTGCATGAGACAAGAAACTGCAGGGAGTGGCCCTGTATAATCCGCTGGTTTAGCAAGGTTTAAGTGGTTTGTGTCAGCTATTGGAAATGGTGATGTCTAAGCCCTCAGGATGTAAATGTCTTCCTGCTTGTGGTGGTTTGCTGACCCTACCTGATAAGGTCAACAGATGTTGCTTCTGCTTTGGGGATAAGCACATCCCCAGTCAGTGATCCTTTTCCATTCATTCTTCTTTCTCTATTAAAAATTAAGGACATAAGGTTGGAATTGCACTTTTGGGACCCTGGAAAATTTGTTAGACCTGGAACTAAGCAGAGTAATTTCAGAGAGTGCCCCAGCCACCAGCATATGTCTGCTTCTCACAGGGGTTAGCACTGAGACTTCCAGGAGTGGCAGGTGCCTTCCTGATGCAGAAGGCATCATGAGCAAATACCCAGTTTTGGGCTCACCATGTTTGCACGAACCTCCCACGGGTCAGAGAGGTGGTTTATTAAAACATTCTTTGAATTCAAGGTGTGCCAGTGTGGCACTAACAGAGAGAAAGCTTGTGTTTACATCAGAAACCAGGGTAACGGGCTCCAATCTGCCCGCATCCTTCTGCCTGTCACCACTATGTGACATCTCCATGGTGGTGTCTGAAATTGGTTCCATTTGGGAGGAATTCTTCCCCTGGCTCCAGCAAGGAGCTTGGTCCCTCTGTTCCTCTTAGGAAACTAGAATACTTTTCTAGGACCCCTCTGCAGACTAGTGCTCTTTGGGGACGGGCAGTGACTCAGTTGATGTCAAGAAACCACCCTTCCTGGAGAAGTCTGGGCAGAACAGGGACGGTTCTCCAGCAACGGGAGGAAGAAGAGCTACAGCTGCATTGGCACTAATGGCACCATCTTGAAGAACCACTGCACCAGAAGGGTGAGTTGGACACTGATGTATTTGCGTTGCGATGATTTGGAAGGAGGGTGGAGGAGATGAACTGGTACCAGACTCCCTCACTCCGGCTCCCCTTGGGCTTTTCACAGCCTCGCAGGGAAGGAGCCACGGGGGTGCGGGGGGCTCAAGCCAGCTGCAATTCCCTGGACATTCAGAGCACAAATATGAATACTCCTGAGCAAATCAGGCCTGCACAGGGCTGTGTGCTGGTATGGACCACCAATAATGAACACAGGGGATGGCAGCAGAAAGAGGAGCAATCCTTTACTTGTGTTTTAAGTGGGCGTTTCAGTTCAAATTACTTTTTTTTATATATATAGATAAATAATGTTATTTTTTGGAACCTTTATTTTTTTATAGATAATTTTGGAACTGATTCTAATGCTTAGGCTGGCTTGAACTTTGGTAATGTAGACTAAAATAATTGTATTATTGTTATTATTAACCTTACCATTACTTATGATAATGAGGAGTTGGTTAAAAAAAAAAAAAAAAAAGAAAACAAGTATATGACAAGTCCTATTGCTCCCAGACCATTTGAGTGTTTTTGCTCCAGGAGCGATAATTAGCTCAGCCGCGTTTGAGTGCGGTGCTTGCGTCGGAGGTAATCCAGCATGTTTCCAGCAGAGCTGGTGCTGGCCATGAACCAACGAAGACTTGGAAACCCAAAGCAGACTCTGGAGCTGTGATGCAGAATTCACCCTTCAGAAGAAGGGGCTAATTAGGAAACAATTTATCCCCCGGTAGGTCCAAACGAGAAACCAGTTGGTATCTTAAGAAATAAAACTGCCTCGTGTCTATGAATCAAAATGGACGGGAAATGAGAATATGCGATGTTTCTAATATCTTTAACGTAAGGACCAGAAACAACTAGTTAATTTGCTGTTTAATAAAACACTAAGTTTTCAGTGCAAAAATATTGTAAAAAAGAATAACATAGTAAAAAAATAATCCAGCAATATTAGTTTTATTTAATCTTGTTTTAATTAAATACCGGGTTTTATCCAAAAATAATGACAGAAAATGAGTAAAACCATTCACCTACTAAGTAGCAAATACATCATTCATCCCTTTCAGCATTAAAATATAAAAGTTTAAAATCTGAATAAATATATGTAAACTATATCATTGCTTAAATAAATTTATAAAAAGAGATGTATTACATAAATTCATAAATACAATTCACTAGCAAAGAAAGACGTAGAAAATCAGTCTACTGACAATCAGCTTTTCTTTGAAAAAATAATTGCAAGATAAAAATATAAATAACATTAAAATTACTGAAATCATGCTATCCTGTTTGCTTACGTATGTCACGATTGGTTAATTAAATCACCCTGAGTTACATCAGTCCATCCTTTTTATATGCTGTTGCAAATAAAACAGTATAAATAATTTTATAATAAATGGAATCAATAACTTAAGACATTCATCCTTTAAATATTAAATTAAACTAGATGATATAATATGTAGAACAGAAATTACATTATCAATGTTCCTGGTACCAAACTGATCACGTAACTACTGATGGGTCACATTACCCGAGTCTCTAGTATCTTAAAGTTATATTTTCATCCTGGCATATTATATTTCTGCTGAAGAGTACTTTTTTGCTGTATTTTTCATAAGTTGTTCATATTTCTGAAGAATCCACCAGATATAAGTCTTCTTCTTTGCCGTTTTCATCCTCTGGACCTGGCTATGATCCATCTGCAGAAGGTCTTCGTTCTTGCAGGTGTAAAGCGCAGCTCGTTCACTCAATGGCACATTTAGCTGATGGATATTTGCATCGACAAACTGAGTTAAATTCTTACCACAGATTAATTCTATATCGCTTTTCAAGTTTTGCAAAATGTTGTGGAAAATGTGGAAAACGCAGCAATCTGCGTCAAAAGCTGGGCATTCGGGTATTTTCTTCACCATGGCTTGGGCTTGGGAGTTGGCAGTGAACCAGTGCGTGGTTTTGGGCGTTACAGAGCTACACACGTTCTGGAGGGGAGGAAGAGGAGAGAGAAATTATTAATGTCTTCGTTTACATCTTTCCTGGTAGTCGCTTCATGTTTGAATGTCTAGGCACATACACACCTGTCTTTCAGTTTGTGTATGCTCGGGGATTTTTTGTTATTCTTCAATAACCGTATAAACACCTATGCTCCTTTTATCAAGTAGGTATTGCACGCTATCTGTGGCAGGACTTTCTATCTTAATAGCTTGCTTGGCTTTGTTTTCAGCTTTTCTAAGTCTCTCTTTTTTATTTTTTTAATCTGCCACATGGGCAAAATTTACTCATGCAAGAGGTTTGCTTTGACCTGAGCATATTTTCATCTGTTTCAGCAGAAATGGTTTTGATTTCAAGAATGGATTCAGGGGAAACTTTTACATTGATTTTTATCAATGTACTCTTGGGAACACGTTCCCAGAAATTGAGATTTGTCTGAAGCATTGACTCTTGGGTTCAGTGCACATTTTGCCATTGCCAAGGAAAGGATGGACTGAGTGGGATTTTCAGCAGAAGTGCTCCTGACTGCTCTAGTACTAGGATCAGACCGAAGAGCAAGGTGATTCTCTCCATGTTTCTAATGATCTGACCAGTTCCATTCAAAAAGATGCCTTCTTCAAGCCTAGCATGGCTCAGGAGACCAAGAAGGAACAATTTAGTCTGGAAGAGCGTAGCTAGCAGGTAGCTGAGACAAAGTTGCCCAAGCTTTCTCCAGCTGTCCTAGACATTGCTCCAACTCTGCCCTAAAATAATGCAATGTAAATGCTTTCCTTCTTGTATGGAATACAGAGCAGAGACTATTTTAGGTTCTAACCCAAATATTTCTTTTCTGATAGTCTTTCTAGTATTTTATAATATTTCAAGAAATTTCTCCACAGACATAGACACAGCAAATGCAAAATAGTACACTTACGTAGTTTTTAAACAAGATTGTTGCTTGCCTTTCTATCACTGATGCTAATGGCTTTAGTGGGGTAGTAAAATGCTGCCGCCTCTGTCCTGTAGTAATTTTGCTTCCTTCTGAGGTAGCTGTTGGTGCCAAGGAGCCCAAAGGAACCAGTGCACAGAAGAGGAAGATTGCGAACCTGTTGATCTCTGCATTCGAATGAAGAGGGGGGAACAAAAGGAAAAAAAAAAAAAGAAAGAAAGAATACAATGATTAGTCTCAAGCCTCTGCATCATTTTTGCAAAACTTCCTGGTTTTGTGCAGCGTGCTGCATTTCTAAAGCGTATGACATTAAGTGGCTGAGCTAGCGATGAGCATCAACCAACGCAACCTTACAACGTGTTAAGTCGCACCCACCTGCTCGGCGTTTCATGGCGGGCTTGGAGAGCAGCTTGACTTGGCCGAAAGCGTGCTGGAGGTTGGTGTTCAAGCTGCTTGTTGCCTGGACTGCTGTAGACGTGGACAGCCAAGCTGCATTTAAGTACCATGGAGTTTTGCGTCAGTGGCTCCTCCGTGGTAATTTTTTTTTTTTGTGGGTGATAGTTTGGGGTTTTTTCTTTTTTGGAAGATTGCATCAAAAGTTGGTTCAAATGAGTCTTCACTGATTGTGATCTAGATGCAGTTTCAAACTGACACAGAAGGTGTCCTGTATCGTTTATTTGACTAGGAGTTCAGGACACTTGGCTTAGCCATCCCATCTAAATCCTTGGGCTCTCCAAAATGTAGGATTTAGAAACATAAGCTCTGTTGGTTTGTTTTTTTTTAAAAAACAGGGTTGGAGCAGGCAAGCACATCATTGGTGCCCAAAGCCAGCAACCTTCTCCTGCAGGGTCAATATAAGAGTGGGCTAACGCAGGGAGGGAAAAAGCCATGAGGGGCTTGCGTGCAAGGCAGGTCAGGCCTCCAGGCCAACATATATATGCATATATATCCTTTTTCTGGATGTCTGTAAGACCCTGTCCCCAAGGTGTGACCCCCCCTCACATAACCCAGCAGAGGATGTCCAGGATTCCACCTCCCCATCTCGGTCACCCTTCCCTCTAAATCCCCTGAGGCTATTTTCTGTTTCCAGTAACTAAATGCAGAAAATTCTCACGCTCACCAAAACAGAGAAAAATTGTTCCTAGGATTTACAAGTTTGAGGCTGTGATCAGGAGAGGACCTGCAGAACTACTAATAGTTTAGGACAGAAAGGAAGGCAGAGGAAACCTCTATGAGCGTACCTTTGTGAATACGCAGTGACATAGACACACTCGTGCTGCCATCTCTGCAATAAACGATGTGCCTGAAAGGTAGTCATCGATTCAGAGACAAATGTGTCTCAAGTCACCAGAAAACTTTCAAGGAACAACAGCTTGTTGTCAAAATAATTAGTTCTGTTTTCTGTGTGAAAGAGTCTGGTTTTGAACATAAAAAGCTTGGTGCGTGTATGGACTCCAGTTCTCTGGGCTGAACTGATTCCCAGGGCCTGAAATGGGAACAGACATTTCCCCTGGGCCGTGTTGCACCGGGGTCCCACCAGCCTGTAACCTTACGCCTCAGTTGTTTGCTTGAAGCCACGATCATGGAGATTCACAAACTGAACGTGGTTCTGCCACCGTGCTGTGAGGAAGCCCCGGACAGCCAAGGAGAGGGGTGCAGCCATCCCACAGGGATGTATTTCTTCTTGCACAAACCATGGTCCCAAGCGCTAAATAATGCTAAGGAAGAGAATGAGTTACCATGGCCTACGGCGTGAGGCAGCAGACAGCACAGCAGAGTGCTGGAGAAGAACCAGAAAAGGACAGTTCTGGGAGGTGCTTTTTTTATTTGAGGTTTTTATTATTATTTGGGGGCAAAATGGAGAGAGAAAGGGAGAGAGAGATGTTTCTTTGTGCAAGGTGTTCTTTAGGAACATCCCTACAAAGACAATGATGGGTACAGGCGGGTAGAAGGGTGATCTTGGTTGCTTGTTTGGAAGCACCAAAAGAGCAGAGAGGTGCAGCTGGTTAGTGCCCCAGAGCGTGCTGCGAGATGTGTGGATGGTGCGTGAGCTTGGACATCCAAGAGACCACCAGGAATCACAGACGGTCTTCCTCCGAGAGCAGGGAACCAGTGTGCAGCACTCATGGCAACGGGGCCCGGTTAATTGTAACGGTGATACAAATAAGAGAAGCGGCATTCTTACAGTTTGGCTTTTCCACAAAACATGATTCAACCACTGGTGATGCTTTTTCAAAGCTTTCTAGAAGACTTGACTTCGTTTTCTACTGAGCTGGGGATAGCAGTTTGCCTGGTTATTCCACTCCATGGCATGCCGCTGTCTCTCAGCGTGTGCGTGCTCTGCACATCCTTTCCTAGCTGTACACAGCTGTGATAAGCTGCTGAGCTGATAAGGGAGCAGATCGGCATCTGTCCTGTAAAACCCAACCTTAGTGGAAGTTCAGCTTTCCACCACGTAACCTCCAGATGCTGCAGAGCATCTGCAATTCATTTGGTGAAATTTTGCTGACACAGACTCCTCTGTAGGCTCCCTAAAATGGAATTTGTAGCCATTGCCTCAACACCTATCACTGGAAAAAACAAATAAACCTCGGAGCGTAGAGACCTGAATCTGACCTGAGACAGAGATGTGGCTTTTGTTCCTGGGTCTCATCTACTTTTTCCAAGTGTAGGAGCTGGTATTTTTAGCTGTGAACTTTGTTTTCCGATGGCCTTGTGCTGCTGTGGCAGCGGCTCCCTCCTCGCAAGTGAACAGCAGTGCTTTTACAGCTAACTGAGAGCCTGACTGCTTCCTCCCCGAAACTTGAGTGACACTCAGGATGTTGATAAGTGAAATGGCAAATGCCATGTCACAGGTCCTTGGCCAGGGGACAGGGCTGATGCTGCACCCTGCGAATGCTGCACAAGGCTGCCTGCTGTTTCCCTGGTGGGGAGCAGCCCCCAGAACCCAGGGGGAGATCCAGAAAAACAGGGATTTATTCCCAACCTGGGGAGCTCAGTGCCGTCCCAGGCTCACTCTGCGGCTCCGCTTGCAGAGCTTGTTTCCCTGTCCCCAGGGCATCCACGTCCCTGCCATCTCCTAGCAACGGGGACGCATTCCATATAATGGCAGCACCCAGCCGCTGCAGCGTCTCGGCTGCTTTTTGGGAGCACCTGCGGCGCCTGGGTCTGCAGGACTTCCCCTGTGGCCTTGGCAGCTGGGTAGGGGGGCCATGGGGGCACAGTCATGGGACATGGTGGGGGGTGTCTGCGGTCTGCAGGGCTGTCACTGCCTCTCCCCTCTCCCTCTCTGCAGAACAAGTCCCGCTTCGATGCACGCAGGAGCCCTTGCAGAGGCCGTCTGGGGCCGGGGGCAGACCCAGCCAGGCAGCAGGAGACCGTGCTGCTGGGTGAGGAGAGCCCCGAGACGCTGATGGACCTGCTGCGTGACCGACACAGCCCCTGGGCCCTGCCACCGGATTGCAGTCCCCAGGACCAGCATCTGCGGGAAATGGCGGTGGTGGTGCCTGAGCTCGTCCACAGCTCCAACATCTTCCAAGTCTTCAGGTCCCTGCGGATCATTGACAAAGGAGTAAGTACAGCTGCCTGGTGCCTATAAAGCTACCCATCACCAGGCCAGGAAACCACATCTCCATGCTGGGAGGGAAAACATCCTAGGAAAATGACACCTTCCCCATCCCAGGATCTTCCCAGATGCCACTACTCCCCCCAGCCCCAGCCCAGTGATTTGAACCTAATCAGTGTTACACATAGGTCATGTGGATCAACACTACATGGTCGATGTCACCTTGGCCATGAGGTGGTTCGGGAATGCATTGTCCAAACCCAACTCTTTGCAGGTGGAGGAGGTTGACGAGGGTCTGTTGCAGTTACATCAGCTGGAGGAGCTCATCCTCAGTGCCAACCACATCAGCAGGATAACCTCGGCCAACCTGCCCCGGACATTGAAGGTGAGTGAGCGATGCCTTGTGACGGCAGGATGGGGAAGGAGGTCCCACCTGGGAACACAATAGCAGACAAACAGCTCGAGGGCGTGCCAGGAACAGCTCATTGCAAAGGGTGTTTTTTGTTCCCTCTGTCCCAGGCAGGTCCTGGAGCTCTGCTGCAACGCTGTGGCTGATCTGCAGGACCTGTGCGCTCATCCTCCTCCAGAGCTGCAGCACTTGGGGCTGGGATACAACAGGCTGTGTGGCCCTTCGCAGGACAAGTACCTCACTGCAGCCTTCTGGTAACACCACAGGCTGAATGTGGCCTCCTTCAAAAGGGAGGTGGGCAGACATGAACAGATGATCTTAAGGCATCAGCGTGGCCTGTGTTAAGAAATTAGAGCCTTTTAGCGGAGTTGTTTCTTTGCTCTGTGCCCAGCGCCTGTGCAGAGCGCTCTGTCTCTGTTCGATGTCTTCTGTCTCATGCTTAGAGGGTGTCTTGGTCTGTGGCCAAGGCGTGGAGTGGGAAGATCACCTAGGGAACTGCCTTGACACCCTGCTCACCTCAGTTCCCATGTCCCTGGACGGCTGCCTTTTTCCATGCCCTTCCCAAAGCCCCTCCTGGGAGTCTGCCCTGGGAGGGATCTAAAGCTTAGGCTGCATCACCAAATGATGCAGCGTGATGGTTAACGGATGCTAAAGGAACATGTTTTTGAGTTGTGGGGCAGACTGGCAATGGACCATATGGCTCGGGAAGTTGGAACTGTCCTCTTGAGATTGTACCATTGGTTTCCCGGGTTTGACCCAGTTTGTGCTGGGGAAACAGAATTTTTCTTTCTATTTTTGACCCAGGGCAGTAGCTCTCTATCCTCAGACGGATGCTGTTTGCCTAACCTTCTTCTCTGGGTTCTCTCCTTAGGCCAAATCTTGTCTCCCTTGACCTGAGCTTTAACAACTTCACAGATCTGCTGGGGCTGGTCTCCCAACTGTCCAGTCTGCAGAAGCTCCGCATCCTGGTGCTCCAAGGGAACCCACTGGCTCTCATTCCCACTTACAGAGGCTTCCTTGTGGACAGCCTGCCCAAGCTCTCCATCCTCGATGACATCCACATAGGACCTGATGAGAGGCACCAATTCCGCAGTTTGGCAAAGCAGCCAGGTGAGCCTTCACCTTTGAACCTGTCTGTACTGACCCTGTGATTCAGGAGGTGGTTTCATCATGGTTGAGCTAGGAGTCCTCAGGGCAAACTCTGGATCCAGTGTTGACTTCTTGTCTCTCCTCAGTGATCTTTCCCTGTGCCTTTTTACCCCACCAGTACAAGTGGGGTGACAGGCAGAGGACCCTGCAGCAGTGTAATTGCAATCGAGGTAATTTTAGCCTTAATCAGATCCAAAGATTGCAGGAAGAACCCAACCCTAGCACTGCCTGGCTGTCATGGTTTGCCCCCATCTTTGCTTTCTAGACACTCAGACAGTGCATTTCCGTCTTGAGCTGCTGGAAGAGGAACATCTCCACTAGGGAAGATGCTCATGTGCATGCCACACTGCCAGCAGGAACCAGTGCCACCTCTGCAGCATGGCACGTCCCCAACTGGGATGAAGGCAGGGGCCTGGGGACACCCAGGGGTGGGAAGCTCCTCTTAATGTCCCCTACTCAACGAGCTTGTGCGCTGGATGTGCTCCTTGGAGTCTAAAACGTTAACCAGGGAGGCAAAGCAACCAAGCCAGGAGATGTTTGCACGGCTTTGGAGTGACCCCATGTGGCAGTGGCGTGTCACAGCGTTAGCTGTGGCAGGGAAGGATGCTAGGTGGTGGGATCATGGTGTCCTGGAGGCTTCCGCTTGCTGTGTAGCTTCCTCGCTCTGGAAGGAGCATGCTGCAGCTTCATAGCAAGATTGTCTTTCTTTTAGAGCTGATCAGGAGCGAAGCACGAGTGGTTGTGAGCATTGGGAAAATCAAGGGAGTCCCTGATCCCAGCACTTGTCAGCAGCTGGAGGTTGGCTTCGAGGCTCCGGTGATCACCTACAGCTACTGTGTGACGTATGAGTTTGCCCAGGGCAAGGAGATGGAGGAAGGTGGCAGCGCTGAGGTTTGTGCTTAACCAAGCTCCTGAAAGCAACAGGCAGTGGCAGGTCACAGTCAGGGGGACTTCACCTCCAGGCTGAGGAACGAGGCTGTTCATAACAGACCTGGTGTGGGCAGCAGCAGTACTGGGGACAGAATTCATGCATGGCCACATCTGGCAGGACAAGTCCCTGCTGTCCACGTTTCCCTGTCCTTCTGAGGGATCCCAGCGCTGCTCGGCACATGGGAGTGCATTTACAGCCCTCCTCCCGTAGCAGACCCCGTCCCTGGCACTGTTGCCCCTTCTTCCAAAGAAGAACAGGTCTGGGGAACAGGATTTTGGAGGCAGCTCTGCCCCCGGGTCCTGCAGATACAACCAGACATACCCTGACAAGAGATCCCTCTCTGTTGCAGGTAACAAAAATCCATCAGAGTCCCACGGTGGCCACCATGGATGTGGACAGCTCTGCTCGGGACACAGGAGAAACAAAGGGCCAGCAGGAGCCTGAAGCCATGGAGGAGCCCAAGGCCCACTCTGGTAATGAGGAATTACAAATGAATTGACACTGGTCACGTCCCGGGGGCCCTTCCTGTCCTCGGGAAGGAGAGGTCTCTCCTCAAAGTTTTATTGTGTCCCTGCACAGCAAAGGTGTTTGTCACCCCTGGAAAGCCCTGGGCAGACACCATCGACTGCAGCTACAGGAAGGAGCACACTGCTAGGGACTTAGTGGGGCTGAAGTCCTACCTGGCAGCTGGAACCATTGTCTCGGTCATGGAAGAGAAGGTGAGTGTGTGGCAGAGCTGGAGGAAAGGGGAAAGACCTGCTGGGAGGCCCAGCAGTGGTATTGTATTACCTCTGGGAGGCAGCCCAGGATGGTGGTGGCCCTGGGCCAGCGTCCTCAGGTGTCTCAGCCCCTGCAGCTCCAGCTCCTCTCTCTGGGCAGGTGCTCTCATGGCCTGTCGATGCTGATACAGAAGAAAATGCAGACACAAAGGGGAAGGCAGGACAGGGGCTGCAGAAGGACAGTGCCAAGGTAGGGCGCTGGGAGAGAACGATGTCTTAGTAACATCTGAGTTGCAGAAACAATGATGGGGGAATGAGGGCACTTCTCCTGGGCCAGTTTGGTGTGTCAGAGAATCTCTGCTCCATCCCAGACCTCTCACCAAAGTCCCCCCTTGCTATGGGAGGAAGGCAGCTGTGGTTTTACACACGTCTTGGTCAGGATGCAGTGGTGGGCAAGGGGCTGGGTTGGGTTTGCTTGCTGTCTCGTAAAGGGACCCCAATCCTCTGCTGAGGCTTGTCTCCATTCTGGTGCCCTGCAGGTTCCTGCACTCAGGGACAAGCAGAAAAAGAAGAAGAAGGAGAAGCCATGTGAACTCCGCAGTGACCCTCCCATTCAGAGGACCCTGGGCACCCAGCGAGTGACCCTGGAGACCCTCCTGGCCACTGAGGATCTGCTGGCAACTGTGTGTGACTTTGGCATCCTGATCACTGAGCAGCCGTTGCAGCCACCAACTCTGGAGGAGAAGGTAAGGAGCGTGTCCTGGGACAGGGCTGCCAGGGATGGGGAGGGCTGCAAGCTGGGGTTCAGCACGCCCTGCCCTGCAGCTGGACCAGGCATCCCTCCCCTCCATCCCTCAGTTCTCCTCTCCATAAAATGGGGGTGAAATGATCCTGACAAAGTACCATCCAAAAAATACCGGTATTGTTATTTAATGTTGATATTAACAATAAGTACTACTACTTTTAATGAGCCTACAAAAATAGATGAGTTTATTTTTCCATTTGAGAACATGAAAGCAACCACTTGCTCTTCCTCTGATGCGCTCGCTCTCTCAGCACGGCAACGCACACTGGCTGTGCCGACACTTTCTATTTCATAGAGTCATAGAATCCAGAATTTCCTGGATTCTCTTCTCCAAGCAGCCCTGCCACTGTGCTGCTGCTTCCCCTGCCCTTTAAATCCTGGTGACAGAACCCAGATGGCAATGGCTGTGACAGGACTGAATGCGGGCAGTGAATTTCAGCACGGCCTAACTATGGAAACATTTCTCTCTGCAGGACAGGAAAAAAGGCAAAGAGAAGAGCAAAAAACCAAAAGCAGAGAGAGAAAGTCAGGCCGGCCGGAAAACCATGGCATCTGCCAAAGGTGATGGAGACTGGAGCTGGCTGGGCAGAGGGTGGTGTGTAGGAGAGCAAACAGCAGTGGTGCTCGGCCGGGAGGCAGCCACAGGTCCCCGTCACCCTGCCAGCTCCGCCGAGCAGGGCGCTTACTCACATCCTGAGCTTCGGGCTCTGAATGCATCCATTGACTGCGGTTGCTGGAGGGTCAGACACGCCCGGACACCTTGTTGAATCGGTGTCTGAACAAGCACCGAAGGTGGGCTGTCGGCTGTCCTGGGAGCGGCACACACCTACCAGCTCTGTGTGCCAGGGGAGAAGGGCAAAGCAGATTTTCGGGTGAGAGAAGTGCTGCCCACTGTGTCGGCTGCCAAACATGGCCGGTGGCGTGGGGCAGCGCGGGCAGCTGGGGGCAGTGCTGTCTGGGATGCATAATAAGGTCCTCATCCGTTTCCAGCTCACATCTCCAAGCACTTTGCAGAAGGGATTTATTGTTCTTTCTGGTTCAGAGATGAGATGCACAGAGCGCCCCAGGTGCCTCAGTCAGCCCACGGCGGGGCTGGGAACAGATCCCAGTCTGCTGTCACCCATGACCCACCAGGACCCCTGACGGGTGTCCCCTGCCTCCCCGGTGCAGAGCTCTCAGCCTGCTCAGCCAGCGGCGTTGCTTAAACTGCTGGAGACAAACCTCACCCTGCCTCTTGCAGGTTATTTTTCCAGCAATCTTGTTTTGACTACAGAAATAGCAGTGCCAGCACATTGGAGGGGTAACGCAAGAGCAGGAGGAAGTGGGGGAGGGAAGGAGTAGCAGGGCGATGCCGAAAAGCTGCTTGAGGAGCAGCTGGGCCAAGGAGAGCAGGGAGCGGGCCAGCCTTCCAAATGAGCTAACAAAGAAGCCTCGTGTTACCAGATTTAGTTGCTAATTTAAAAGAGCAATTAACCCCCTTCTCCAAGAGCCCTGGGGCGCTTTTCTGTGACGGGGGCCCACAGTGAGGTCCCCGTCTTTGGGGAGGATCTCGGGGCCCTGCAGTGTCTGCTCAAGGAAGCTGATGGTCTTCCCAGCTACCTGAAAAGAAGAAAAAAGCCTTTGAATTATTGTTCCCCACAAGATGTGTATCTGCAATATACGCTCAGACTGTTGCTGAATCAGGGAGCTGCTGTCAAACAACTGAAGTTCAGCAGCGGTGTTTTTTACTTCCTTTCCAGCCCGGTGCCTGCGGTCAGTGTGCATGCAAGAGGTCTTCCCTTCAGCTTGAGCGAGAATGAATCCTTTCTGCGGGGGGTTGTGTGGCCGGAGGTGGTGTTGGGTGCACAGAAAGCTGCTGCTGATGCAGGAAACCCAGAGTGATTAGACTCTCATGCAGACTGGCCGGCTGCACAGCGAGGACACTGAGTGCATATTTCAAAAAGATGGTGTCTAAAAATCGCTGTCCCCACAGCTTGATACAGCCAGTGCTGGCAGTGTCCCGTGTCTGTGCGCTCCGCAGTGACTCGTGACTCACAAGGACACCCCGATGGCGGCCAGGGTGAGAGACGCCGCTGCGGGAGGGGCAGGTGGGCTGCTCGAGTGCTGCTGCACGCTGTAGCTGTCAGCCCTGGCTGCTCCATGAGTCACCAAATCGTGGTCGTTTGGCACTTGCTCATCACCGGGGTACCATGCACCACCTTGGAGCTGCGGCGGTGATGCTCTGGGGCATGGGGGACGGCTCCCAGCCCTCGCTCCGCTGCAGCCTGTGTAGGGACCAGCACTCTCACAGCCGGGGGCTGAGGCTGATTTACATCTCCAGTCGGCAAATGCCCACAAATAATAAGTCCTCTCAGAGGAAGTGGGATCCCTTCCAGACGGCTCAAAGAGGAATGGCAGCAAGCTTTGTCTCGAGCAAACAATTTGCCCAGACATTGAAGGATGTCTTCTGAAGTAGTCTCACGTAGGTCTCATTTTACCCCACACTTGTTTTTCCAGGATCCTTGAAATGATTTATTTCTGCATCTTTCTTCTGTCCCAGGAATTATAGGCGAACTTAACAACAAAAAGCAAAATTGCACCCAGGTTGTTTGCCTGCTTAAAGATGCTTTTTGGGCTTCTTACCCAAAGTGATATTCAAATAGATTTTCACTCAAGACCCGGAAGTCAGTGCTAATATGGTGGGCAATCCCCCCCTGCACACTGCTGCCTTTAGGGTGACTCACTCTGTCAAGCCAGTGACAGATTTACTTCTTTCCACAGGAAAAAGAAAAAACAAAGACTCTGCTGAACTGGAGGAGGGTCAAGAACTCCAGCCGGTGCCACTGACGGTTCAATTCCAGATGCAGCTGCTTCGGTGGCCCTCGGCAGCCAGTACCCAGAGCCAGGAGAGTGTGGCCACAATGGTGGGGAAGACTCAGTAACGCGTCTGTAGGAAAAGAGTGAGTGGGAAATAAAACCCGTGGGGACACTGCGTGGGTCCTGGTTCAGCTGAATCGCCAGGGCTGGGGGTTGCCACGGGGCTGGTGATTGCCCAGGGCTGCTGCTGTGCTTTGTCAGGACCTGATGTGCGGGTGCAGGGTGGGGGGTGTGCAGGGTTGGGCGTATGATGTGTGGTGTGCGACGTGGGGTGTGGGGTTGTGCGATGTGCGGTGGTGCAGGGTGAGGTGTGCAGTGTGGGGTGTGTGATGTGGGGTGTATGAGGTGCAGTGTGCGATGTGCGGTGCGGGGTGGGGCTGTGCAATGTGGGGTGCGGTGCGGGGGGGTGTGAGGTGGGGTGTGCGATGTGCGGTGGTGCAGGGTGGGGTGTAAAATGTGCGGGGTGTGTGACGTGCGGGGGTGCGGGGTGCGCGATGCGCGGCGCTCCTGTGCGGGGGGCAGGCTGGGGTGTGCGGTGCTCAGGGTGCGCTGCCCGGGCAGCGCGGTGCCCGGTGCCAGCCCCCCCTCCCCACCCCTCCCGGGGGCGGCCCGGGGCCGGGGCGGGGCGGACCCGGCCTCCCCGGGCGGTGCGTGGCGGCGGAGCGGAGCGGCTCCTGGTAAGTCTCAGCGGCGGCGGCTCTGCGGAGCGGAGCGGGGGATTCGCACCGGGGGGCACCGTGGAGCGCCGGGTTCTCCCCGGGGCGGGGGCGGTGCGGCTCCCCGCCGGCTCCCGAGCCCTCCCCGGGTGCGAGCGGCCGGCGCGGCGTTCCCGTCCTCGCCGGCAGCAGCTGGGCTTGGTGGGAGCCGAGAAAACAACGGCGAGGGGAAAGGCAGAGACCCGTCCCGGCGGGTCCCCCCCTCCCCGGGCCGGGTCGTGTGCTCCGTCCCCGCATGACTGCGAGCGTGGGAGTGCTGCGAGCGCAAGTGGAAAGTGTAAGTGTGCGGGTCTAGTTCATCACGAACGGCTTGTCTTCCTCTGACCGCACAGGGCCTGGGTTCTGCACCAGATGCTGCCATGTATCCCAGGATTAAAAACCTCGCGCTTTACGCCTTTTCAATCACGCTGCTGGCCTGCGTTTTTTACATGAGGAAAGAGGCAAAGTTGGCAGCATCGTCAGCAGACCAGAAAGTGGATGCAGCGAATCATAAACTGAAGTCTCTGGTTCTGGACAACGCTGAACCCAGCCAGTGTTTGCCAAACTTGACCCTTGCCAATTCTTCTCTCACTCTCCCGGAGCTTCACCGCGTCTTCTTAACATACAAGCACTGCCGGAACTTCTCCGTCCTACTGAAGCCTTCCAAGTGTAGCAAAAAGACGTTCCTCGTGCTGGCAATCAAGTCTTCCCCAATCAACATAGACCGGCGGGTGGCAATCAGGAACACGTGGGGGAAGGAGGTCTCCATTGGTGGCAAGCACATCAGGCTGGTATTCCTTCTAGGGCGCTCGGAGGCCAAAATTAATGTACAGCCACTGCACCAGCTGCTGGCTTATGAGAGCGAGGAGTTTGATGACATCTTGCAGTGGGATTTTGTTGACAACTTCTTCAACTTGACCCTCAAGGAGCTGCATTTCCTCCGCTGGTTCATGGAGGACTGCCTGCATGCCAGGTTTGTGCTGAAGGGCGACGATGATGTCTTTGTCAACACTTACAACATTGTTGAGTTCCTTCAAGAACTGGACCCTGAACAGGATCTCTTTGTTGGGGATGTGATCACCAACGCCCGGCCCATCAGGAACACCAAGGTCAAATATTTTATTCCAGAGTCCATGTACAAAGCCTCCTTCTATCCTCTCTATGCAGGTGGAGGGGGCTATGTGATGTCTAGAGAGACAGTGCGCCGCCTCCAGCGCACCGCAGAGGACATGGAGCTCTTCCCAATAGATGATGTCTTTGTGGGAATGTGTCTGGCAAAGATGGCAGTGACCCCAAAGAACCACGCTGGCTTTAAGACTTTTGGCATTCAGAGGCCTTTCAATCCTTTTGATCCGTGCTTGTACAAAGAGCTGATGATTGTGCACAAACTAAACCCAACCGAGATGTGGATCATGTGGACACTGGTAAAGGACGACAGCATTAGGTGTGCAGTGTCAGTAACGCACAACTACAGAAGGAGTTGGAAAAGGAGCTACTGATAAGCACGGCAGGATTGTGACTGGTGACAAATACAGGGTACTTAAACTAAAAATCAGGTTGTGGTAGAAACGTGTCCTCTACTAACGGGCTGTACGTGAGCCATAGGGGTCTGTTTTGCAGTAAGTCTTTTTTTTGTCGGTGGGTTACTGAAGCTGTTGAATTGTCGCAGGGTGGGGAAGGGGCCGGTGCCTCGGTGAGACCCGGCGCAGGGCACTCGGCTTGGTTCCTGCCAGGCGGACTGGAGCCAGAGGAAGTCACGACTGCCACAGGGATGTGAGTGACGTGCCACCTGCTATGGAGGCTCTGCAACTCCGAGGGTGGTGTCTGACCACCGGATAAATTCAGTCTGGTGTAGGAAAGCTGATGATGACTAATGGGTGCCAGAGCAGTTGAAATTAATGAAAGGGTGGAAGAAAGGACAGTGTGTGCTGCTGGGTCCACTGCAGCGCAACTCCACGGTCCCTGGCCAGCAACCCCACAGGTCCTACCAGACAGCAGGAGAAAGGGGAGTGGAGTGGGGGGGGAGAAAAAAAAAAATCCTCAAAAACGTATTGCCTTAACACAGCAGGATGATCCAAGGGACTGGGCTCCGACTCAAGCCCTTTGGATTTTACAGAAGTTTATTACAGGTTTACTTGCACTGGCAGCTTTTGCACAAACACTTTTTGATGGGGTTTGAGAGGAGCAATGTGTCTTGAATCATGACGGTGGTAGTTACAGTGGCTGTAGCTTTTTGTGTTGTGTGGGAGGTGTGTGGGTTTTGTTGTTATTGTAATGTTGGGTATAAATAAAATACAGTTTTGAGAAGTGTTTTCACAGCAATATTCTTGGGTCTCCTGAAAGCTAAGAGGACTAAAAGCCAGAGAAGGCGGAGCTCTGGGGCTGGGTATTTGCATTGATGTTAAAGAGGATAAGGTTTTGTGGAAATGGAAACTTGCCACTTCCTTTGCTGTGAGCAGCCGCCTTTCGCTGTCCCTGTCCAGACAAGGTGTAGTGATACAGACGTGATGATTAATCTATGAGAGCGCTGGACTCGCCCATTTGAGGAAATATCAAATATGAAACTAAGACTTAGTGGTACTTTTATGAAGCTTACCAGCTTCAGCTCGATCAGAAGCTGCTGTGCCGTGCGTGAGCAGGAAGCAGCCTGGAAGCTGTAGAAAGAGGCAGAGGGTAGAGAGGAAGCGTGTGATTGCACAAATCAGAGCAATTTGTGTTGTGCTGTTGTAATTGCTGTCCCTACTGCCGGCTGCCCAGTGTTCAACGCCCACCAGATGTGAGCTGGAGCTTTCGGAGGTGCCCGGATAGTGCTCCCAGGAGGTCCTGGCTTGCCCTCCTTATGCAGAGGGACGGAGGGCATCCCGAGACCAGAGGTGTGAGGAGCTCTCAGGGCAGGCTGGCTGCCCTGCCTTCCAGCGTGGTGCCGCAGTGCTGGGCAACCTCGGCACTCCTGGCAGTACTGGTGGTCCTTCTTTGATCCTGTCCCTTGCTGCCTGGGCTTTCAAAAGCACCAGGTGTCATTCTGGCTTAGCCTTAGGCATGACACAGACTCTTCTGGGAGGTGTTGCCGCTCTCGCGTGAACTGTTTCTGTGCCAGATGCGAGTAGATGTTTGTCTGAAAAAATTGCTCTTGTCCAAGCTGCTACTGTGTCTTCTCACTGCAGCCTTAACAGGAATTAGCTGCATTAGCTGTACCTGAGAAATTGTCTCCGTGTAGTTTCAGATACATGGGCTTTGTAAACAAGGCTGAGTATCAGCAGCAAAACCTAGATTCTGGGCTCTGCTGCTTGTTCCAGATAAGAGACGGGACAGAGCGGGTACTGTGGTACCCTGTGAACTGCTGTGGCAGCATTTTTCTGATCCACTAGATGATTCCAAATGCAAACTCAGTAACATAACGTAGAGCGGGATGTCATGTCTGTTGTGGGCTAACTCCTGATAAGCAACTCTCACTTCCTAATAAATGCGTGGGACTATTTCCACCCCATTTTGGAGATAATACAGAGCCACTTCTGCTCCTCGCTCCCATTTTGACTTGACTGAGCTGACTAATTGGTTCCTGTCGTATCTCAAGGTTAGATGTGTGTGGGTATAGCCTGTGTCTTGGGCAGAGCAGGGCGTACAGTGAAACAAGAAGTGTGGGGCAACAAGGGGGCTGGGAGCAGGCTCTGAATGGGCTGCTTTGTAGACTCCTGTCTTAAGCTGTACCTCTGCCATGCCAGCATCTGAGTAGAGTTATTGTGGCATCCCGAAAGGAAAACAACCTGTATGTGCATTTGGGCCAGTGGTTTGGCAGATGTTGTTAAACTGCATGTCAGCGTTTGGGCTGGGCGGGCTACTAAACGAACGACAGATGCTCCCTTTGGTGCCCAACGTGGACTATAAACATCAGACATTATCTGCGAGAAGCAGACACTGTCTAAAAAATATGCCGTTAATTTCAGAGAGTGCTGTCACTTAGAAGAGACTTAACTGAAAAGTAAAATTACTGGAAAGAAAATTGGTTCTGTTCTATCTCAAACCAGGACGCTGCAGCATGTAACAAATCAGAGCAGTTGTGGTCAGAGGCTGACCTGAAACTGCATTTGGCTCTTGAGGGCATGGTGGTGCCACCGATGCAAATAATCCTCTTGTGATAGTTTTTTTTCCCCCAATGCTCCAGCCCAAAGCTGTGTTTGGGACCTCCCGATACTGGCACAGCAGGCACTGGCATCTTCCCGTGAGCTTGAATTCCAGACTCTGCCATCCTCCTTGGGTACAGCAGCACCCAGTGAGGAGCAGGAGCGTGGAAAGGTGGTCTGTTAATTCCTTTACTATTTAATCAATAAACGCACAGTGCTGTGCGTCTGAGATTGCGTTTGTTTAAAAGGCAAACAAAATGAGATGCAGAGAGAAAGGCTTATGCTACAGCTGAAAAAATTCCTTGCCAAGCCCAACTCAATTTAGCAACAGCAACTTCGACACAGATGTGCATCAGATACTAATTTGTGGTGAAAAACTTAACGATTAATGTGTTTTCTAACAAGACCCGATGAATGGGGATTAACTGACTCAAATGAGTAGTCCTAAAGTTCCAGTGGATGCTATTCTACAAAGCAATCTCATCTTTACATTGTCTATACGGTTAAGATTGCAAATTTCACATTAAGCTGTCAAGTTAGAAAGTGAACACAGTGAAAGACACCTGTGGTTTTGAAGCCTGCAGCGAAACATCAAACTTGCAAAAAAAGAGAGAACTAAGACTCTTTTCCTGAAACTTATGCTGAAAAGCATTCAAATTTGTAAAACTCGCTTTTGCTCACTGCTTTGTAAAGAAGTACGCAGCAGTTGCCACAACAACTTTGTTTATAACCACAGTACCTTGAAAATCAAATCTCCCTTTGCTTCCTGGGGAAGGCAGATGCGTTACAAGCAGTGACTCTCGGGTGAAAGAGGTTACTGCACTGAACTGCAAAACTTCACTAAGAGCAGCCTGGGTAACTCCAGAAAGAGTTTCCAGCTGTACAGCAAATGTCTCCCCTGACTGCAGAAAGTGTAATTTGATGCAGCTGTCACTCAGCTCTGTTATAAACTTTTAAGTTCAAAGAGAAAACAGTGCTTAATCTCTTACCCAAACAGGCACCGTCGCAATGAGATGCTTTTGCACAGTTTACTAACGGTATCTCCTAACAGACATAATTTACTTCACATGTTAAAAATAATGACTTTTAAATACACTTCTTTGGCTGATACCTACTTAGCCTCTAAGTGAAGAGAGCTCTCACAAATATGTCAAACAAGCGGTAGGATCCTCCCAGCAGAGAGACAATTAACAACAAGCTATCCTTGATAGCAATTTTCACATTTGCATAGTTAAACACTTAAATAATTGAATCCCTAAGTATTACAAACATGGTAATTTACAAACAAGATCAAGGCCTTTCGGATACCTGGAATTGACTTGATTTGTAAAGCAATCCTGTTTGGGGAAAAATGGAATCATAGGCTTATTTCAGCAGTTCACGACTATCCCACACTTAAAAATTTGGGACCCTTCAATTTGCAATCGACTGTCACATATTCTATGGTGACACTTAAGTTCTTTTCAGTCCTCCCGAAGGTAAGGGTCTTCTCCTGCCTCTGTACTTCCTAAAATGCCCTGTGGCAACGAAGATTCTTCTCCTTGAGCTTTTAAGAGCTCTTCTGTTTGAGCTTCAGCTAACTTGGTCTCTGCCTTCTGGGACAGCTGTCGCACTTCTTGCACCTGTGATTTCACCAGCTGAATGTGGCTGCGGGCTGTCACTGAGGCTTGGTCTGCACCTGAGAAGTAACATTTAAATACACTGGGTTAGAGAAGCACTCAGCAAACCTTCAATTAAGGAAGCGACTGTCTATACATCACCTCCTTTGCTTAGTGTTTTGATGGCTCTTGGGTTATATTAATGCTAAATGCATTTACTGTTCGTTTACCTTAAACAACAATAGGCCTACTTTGAGGGGGGTTTTTTGCCCCCCTGAAAGTGTATTACAGCCAGCACCTGATCAGCTTGTGCTAGTGGGTTTGAGAACTGAGCTCAGCCCAGCCATCCTGTGCCAGGAATTTTCAGTCCTTGTCCTGTCCTGGCACCTACCAGCAGCAGGAACGTCCGTGGCACTGCTGAACTTGGAATCCCTTCTCTTCCCACGTTCCTACAGATGTAGGTGTCCTTTTCAGGCACTTACAGAGTCAGGGTGTCCCTGTATATTCATCACTTTCTTCCTCATCTCCAATAACTTTGCCAGCTTACCATCAGTCAGCCCATAACTCAAGCTCAGATCTATCAAGTCTCTACACTTTTCGTGAAAGTGTGTATACAGGGAGAAAAGACCAAAACTAGTATCTTTGCTGAGTGAAAGGCAAACATTCTCACTCTCTGATATAAGTGAATCCAGCTAGAAAGACCTGCCGGACTCCCTAGGTAGCCTTATTTCTGTGGCTTCCAGAACCAGAGGTTATAGCGAGGTCTCTTCTCCCAAGTAACAAGCGATAGGACAAGAGGAAATGGCGTCAAGTTACACCAGGGGAGGTTTCAATTGGATATTAGGAAAAATTTCTTCACAGAAAGGGTTGTCAAGCACTGGAACAGGCTGCCCAGGAAAGTGGTGGAGTCACCTTCCCTGGAGGTATTTCAAAGATGTGCAGATGTAATGCTGAGGGATGTGGTTTAGTGATGGACTTAGCAGTGCTAGGTTAACGGTTGGACTCGATCTTAAAGGTCTTCTCCTAAACAATTCTATGAACACAGCATTTAAAAATGACTAAACGCTTCCCTCAAACATTTTTTGGCATGGTTGGTCTTGATCTAAACCGCATGTGAAGTTTCCAGGCCTAGTTCTCAGAACACTTCTACTAGAGCTGTAGCCAATATCAGAACATAAGTTCTCAGCAACTCTAAAAACCAGGCACTAGTTGTAAATGGGTATGTTAACTGAATGTATATTCTGTGTCTGTCTCAACTTTGTTCTCATTCAATAAATACTGCCTAAATGCTAGGGGAAAGAAATTCTCAGTATCTCTGCTTGTGCTTACCTGATTGATACGCAGCTTCTGCTGCCATCTCTGAAAGACGTAATGCTGTCATCCAGCTGGATTCCAGCCTTAGGTATTCCTGCTGTTTTGTTGTCATCTAGGAGTAAAACAAAGTATTACTTAACTATATGTAACAGCATCTGAATGCTCTTCCAAACATTGCCTTTGTGAAAAAGCCAGCAAGCGAGACAAGAGCTTTCTGAGCAGTGTGAAGAGGCAGATTGCTGACTGCTGACTGAAGGGAGACGATTGCTTACATCAACTCTGGCTCCTATTACCACCTGCCAGACTGCATCCACCTCTTCTGAGTTCATTTTCCCAAGAAGATTGGCGTATTGCTTGTAGAGAGACACCAGTGTATAAACTGCCTGCAAAGGAATAATTTCACACAATTACGTGACAATCTGCACATCTCTGATGTTGTCTCAGTGTTAACTGGTGTTAATTAGCAAAACTGCTGAATAGTTCCAAAGGTGCTTTGTTCTCAAGTTCACTGCAGTTTTGGAGGCACAGACAGCATTTGCTGCCTGCCTGCAGTAGTGCTGCGGACAGCATCTCTTTATATACTTGCCATGCTAATAAGGAACTACACTGGAATGCAAATGCTTTACTCAAATTGGCAGTTATTTATAAAATTAAAACTGTATCTTGTTGTTTCAGACTTACCTTTGTATACTCTGTCAATGCTTCAATCAACGCATATGTTGTTTGAGAGAGGAGGGTAGATGTACTGTCTGTTACCAAGGAAACTGCTCTTTTAATCAAGGCATCGTTACTGAGAGAAACTGAGTTCTGTTTCTGAAAGGCAAGACATTTGCATGATCTTTACACTGACTCTCCTATGGATGTTATTAATAACAAATAACGGTAAGGAAAAGCACCACGGTTAGTTGGTTGGACAGCCTAATTCTCTTTTTTTTTTTTGTAAAACAAGGCAACTAGTTTTGCAAGGAGTTACTGATGGTAGCCACTGTCTCACTTCTCTTCCTTAACAACTACATGGCTTAAACACCTGTGATCCCCAAGAAGAAATACAATCCTGAGGGTAAGTACTAGTTTGTAAAATGCTAAGCAAGTGTTTTTGAATATTAAACTGCTTCTAATGAGCGGGTGCTCTATGTATCTTGCTCCTGATACGTTACCTCCACGACTGGGACTGCACACAAGGCCACTCCCAGCCCCACGCCCACCATTTGGTGCCATCGTCCGTTCCCGCCTGAGAGGCAGCGTCTCCTAATGTGGGCCAGAACAGGGAAGCCTTGTCTGGAAATGCAAGAAACAAAGTTAAGCGCCAGAAATAACCAGTGTGTGGTGGGAAACAGGTATCAAAGAGGAAAAGAACACTTAGAAGCTGTTCTAGGTGACCTAGTCTCTACCAAGCTTCCGTAATGCGGCTGCATAACAGTGAATTAGTAAGTTTGTTTTAAATTCTGTTAAATATATAGCAAGAAGGCAAGCACAGTAACTAGTGCATTACTAATTCTTTGAGACAGGAAATGTATCTTATCTGGTACAAACACACTGCTAATATTCAGTAACACTGAAAAAAAAATTAGAAAGCATACTTAAAAGCGGTGTATAGTACATGCAGATGAGCAATGTGACAGGTACTACTTTGCTGCAATCCAGTGACACTTAGGGTCTCCGGTAGTCAGTTTTATTTACATCCAACGTTGTGTAAGTGTCCACAGGGTCGGGCCCTATCACTGAAATACTCCAGCAGAAACACAGAAGCACTCTGTCATGATAATTTTTTTTTGTTGTACAGCAATTTTTTGAAAATAACTGATCAGTTTTCCTTCTTTTATGCTGTTTACTCTTAAGCTACAGACCACCAGTAGCTAGCCCTGTATGGATACCACAGCTCCTACTACTGCTTGTGCCATTCCAGCTGCGCCGTGGCAACTGGAGGCAGATGAGGGGCGTTATGGCCACTTCTGTGGCACAGGCCGCCGCTCCAGCCGCAGCTGCCGTGATGATATGGGGCAAACCAAGCGGGCACGGCGCTTAGCGGCAGGCAGCCCAGCCGGGGGGCTGACTACAGCCCGGCAAACCGCCGCCTGGACTCCACTGAAACGCCCCCGGGCCCCCGCCCCGCCCCGGTACCTGAGGAGGGAGCAGCAGCCCCGGAGCCACCGGCTGCCCGCAGCCATCTTGGGAGTGGCCGCTGCGCAGGAAGTGACGTCAGCGCGTCCCGGCGGGGGGGGTGGAGGAGGAGACGGCGGGGCCCGTCTTCCCGGCGTAGCGCATGCGCAGAGTGCGGGCACGTGAGGGCGGGGCGGTGGGTCTCGCGCGGCGGCCGTTGGTTGAGGGCGGGAGCGGCGCGAGACTGAGGCGGCGGCGGGCGCCCGACCGTCCCCTCCGGCCGCGGGGTGAAGCCGCTCCCGGGCTGTCCCGGCGGCGGCTCGGCCCTCCAGGTGACGGCGCTGAGCTGGGGACACGCCATCACCGGCCTTTGAAGCGGAAATGGCGTTAGGAGTGCTCAGCTCAAGCCGCACTCGGCCGGTTCCTCTGCGTTACCTTGCTCAGGGACACCTGACAGCCCGGCTCAGCAGAGAACAGCCCTCGGCTGTGTGGCAGGTCACCAGAAGCGTTGGCTGAGGTCGCACTGACTGGCTGCCACAGGTTCTGCTCCCTTCCCCTTCTCCCCCCAGGTTTACTGCATCTTTGTGTTTCAAGAATATATGATGCGGCTTTGCTTTTGGCTAGTTCCACACTACTGATAATCCCCAGCTTCTCCAGCAAAGGTTTCCTGTGTAGTTCTACGTGAAGGGCCTTGATCAATTAAATCTATTCTTTTGTATATACCAGAAATTCCCATCTGTTCTCTGTGACACTCAGTTTACTCGGCACGGTTTGGTTTGAGCAAGGCAGTGCTGTATCACAGGCACATCTTTCAGTTAACTCCATGTTTTAAGCATTTGTTGAAAGGCATTGCACACTTGAGAGTGCCACATAATAGGCCTGTAGATAATGTATTGGTGCCCCAGCCCCATGATGTGTGTCTCATAAAACTGTAGGAAGAGGGAAACCTTGTGCTGATTTGCAATGTCTTTTCCCAGGACTTTTGAGAAAAAAAATTTACAAGTAATCTCTGTATCTCTGTCTTCACACCCTTAATGAGGCAGAGTTAGACAAGGCAGGACTTGTTTACTTGAGATGTCGGGCATCTTTGAATCGTGCTGCATCCCTTGGGTCCCTCGGCTGTGAGAGACTGCCGTGCTCTTGAGGTGGGCACAGGGTGGGAGTTGCGGGAGAAAACCACTGGGAGGCTTCTAAATGTTTTGGGGAACAGGGCCAAATGTCTAGGAGACACAAAGAATCTGCAGGAGATACACTGATCAGTAAAGTGCAAGCATGTAGATACTTTTTTTTTTTTTAAACCTTTATTCTTTTTACATAAGAAAATAAGATTGTGATTAGGCAGTAACGAAACCAAACGCTTGCAGAGTCGGGGCAGGAGGAAGGGACTGCCATCCCAGAGGAGCCTGGTGCCTCTGCCCAGCCTGCTGCTGTCAGAGCAGAAGAAAATCTCTCATTTAAGCACCAAGAAGTAGGTGGTCCAGCCGGCCAGCAGCAGCGCCCCGACCAGCACGGTGTAACTGAAGAGCACGAAGGCCAGCAGCTCCTTCAGCACCTTGAGGAAGTGAATGGCGAAGGAGTCGGGCATGGTTCACCCCAGCACGGTGGCAGGTAGGGTTTCTGGGGCTGGCTGCTGCCGTCCTCCTCCCCAGGCTGTAAGCAAAGGGACAGGGTGAGTCTTTCTGAGCAAGGAGAATGCAGAGACGACGGGGTGGCTCTGTTGTGGGGAGAAATGGCAGAGTTCAGGAGGGTTAATGGCCACCTGTCCTTCTAAGGAGGTCGTTAGCGTCAGGTTGGACTTGTATCTGCTTGTTCAGAGTCCTGTACAGGGGTGCCAAGCTACGCAGTGTTGAAAAAGAGTTCGGGATCTGATCAAAGTCTCCAAATTAGCACTGGTAACTAAGCAAATTAAAATATAGACACACAGGCAGTGGACACTGCTGTGTTGGTAAGGGCCAGAGGCTCTTGCAGAGTCCAGCTGGCTCCTGGTATCTTTCCCTCTGTGTCAGTGGCTGTGCATCCAGGAAGCTTCACAGTCAGAGCGGCCGCTGATGGTGCATTACCAACAGTGTGTTCCGATCAAAGTGGTCAATTCCTCCAAGCAAGCCACCATTAATATTTAATGATATAATTGCATCTAATGGAGATACTGGCACAAACTGAGCCTTTTGTTTAAGAATCACGAAAACTGGGCTTAAATATAAGTTTGCACAGGCAAATATTTATATCTCGTGATAAAAATAACCTTTAAATGTGAGACGTGGGATAAGATGCTTTAGAATTTCGTCTTCTAGCTGTATTTTAAAGTCATACTTACACATCACTTTAGAAGTGATTGCTCATTTGTTGGTTTAGTATAAAATCTGAACTCTCTCACAAAAGTTGTTGGCTTCTTAAACTTAAAGCTCTGAAGATCTATCTAAAAAATTCTACCATCTTTCCAATTTACATATTCTTTTTAATTTTGATCATAACTGTGCCTGATCAAAAAATACCCACACTCTTGGTCAACTACATAAAAGGAATTTAAACCCAGCCTTAACATAAAGCTAACCTAAATGGATTATTTCTCATCTAAAGAGTCTAAAGCCTGCTAAAGTAAACTGAATTCCCATCGTACCACTTAGAATATTTTTTAAAGAAGTCTTGTGATAAAGAGTTCTCTTTTTGGTCTTACTAAAGAGTTCGATCATTTCATTCTAAGCTCAGGCACACGCATACATTATAGAAGCTATTGTATTTTAAAACCAGCTATGGTTTCCCAGTTGTTCAAAGCATTGATGTTTTCTATTTGTAAGCTTTATGTGATTTCTGGTTGCCTAAAAAGATGTTGATAAAGAAATAAACTACTTACCCGGGCAGATGGTGGGCTCTACTTCGTAAAGTTCCTATTTCTCTCACTAGTTTTGTTCTGCAGCTGTCCCTTGAATTTCTGGCTTCTAAGCGGTTTGTGCTGTAGTTTGATCCCTTTCTGATCTGCTCGTCCGGGAGCCAGGAATAATGAGGTTGTGTTTGCAGCCCACACGAGGACTAATGCACTAGGTGTGGTCAGGACCGATTATTATATGACATAGCGCCTTTGCGCTCTGTGCAGCACGGCAGTACAGAGCATGCCAAATAGCTCCCCTTCCCCACAGTGCTTTTGTCAACGTTATTTTGGGAGTTTAAGCACCGTGACTTAGTGTTACCAGGTGAAACCCTGCATTTGTTTAAATGTAGGGGGGGTTTCTCTAACAACATGTTGTGTCGTCTTATACTTTTTATTCTGCAGTTATCTGGAAGGCTGTTGTGCCTCTTGCTCCATTCTCCGAGAGCCCTGTGCTTCTATGGGCCACTTGGGGAGGAGGGTGCTCACGTACAGCTGGGGATTGTCCCAGATCAGCAGCATATTACGGGATGGAACTGTGCAGACCGAATAGGGCTCTTTTAGCAAAAGCAAGTGAGCGCTGAAGACAGCCTAATCGCTGCTCTGTCACTGGTCCACTGCTCTAGCTTCACCCTTGCACACCCAAGTTGTCCCTACCTTTTAGAGAGTGAGAGTTACAACTCCTTTGCAGCAAGGGGGTAGAGGGAGGAGGGAGGTAAGCTATATGTTTATTTTTAGCAAAGCTGCTTTCCAATAATGTTATATGAAAAGTGAAATTCTTTTGGGGATGGAGGTTGGGTAATGTTTTTGGTGGGGTTTTTTTTTTTTTGCTTGTAAACCAGACAAATGCAAACAACAGAGAGAAGGAAGAGTATGTACTGCAAATCAAATCTCTTACCTACAAAGATATTATGATTCAGAAAATGGCCCCTTAATTTAATTAGGCTCTTGTTATCAAATTATTACCCGCATGGTCAGCAAGGCCTTAGACAGAAGCAGAACATAATAAAGCTACTCAGGAAGCCTGTTAAGTAGTAATTGCTCCTCCAGAGAATTGATCAACGTCAGGATGGCTTTTTTTGTTGTTGTTGTTGTTGAATAGTTCCAGGAAGAGACTTTGTCTTGTTTGCGTGTCCACATGGCTCTTGCTTGGTGGTGGTGCAGGCTACAGTTCGCAAAAAAATATGCAGCAGTGTTGTTGATAAATTAGAATTTGCCAAGTGTCCAGCATAAACTATTTTCAAAATAAGTTTTGCCTCTAGTGTTACTAACAAGCGCATTTGCGGGTCCAAGTGGTTACCCTGGTCCAAGGGTAAGCAACCTGTTCTGTTGGCACTTTGCGTGGTTTCCTTTATTCACTGTTGTGCAGCTTTTACCTATCATGACCTTAGTTCACGAACTAGCCTGATCAGTACTATTCATTTCCTTGTGATTAGTTCAATTTTTAAGATTTAAAGAAAAATAAAAAATCTGGAAAGTGTGATAGTACAAAGAGCCTCAAGGCCGAGCCAAGGACACTCTGTAAGGCTTGCACTGACTCACGTTGTTGCTTGTTTTTCTCTGTACAGTAACAACTAATTTTTGAGCCAAAACTACTTCAATTTTCTTTTTAAATACTGTGAAATTACTTACTTTACAGTGTAACTGGGGAAATAATGCAGAGCAAAGCAATCCATGTTTGTTCCTTGCATCAGTGTCAAAGTTGCAGCACACGTTCTGTTTTTTTTTTTTAAGAGTACTCTGCAAGTTGCCTACCCACTTGAAGTAAAAAGTCTCAAATGATTAAAAAAAAATAATCTATTTTTCTTTAGACATCAAGAAATCCCATAACTGCCCATAACTGTGTCTGATGTAGCATGTTAAGTGGCACAACAGAATGTAATTAGTGCAGAAGCTTAAAGAAAAAACATCCATCTGTTAGAAAAATGTTTCAATTTATGTAATTCAGCTATTCTGGGGCAGGCGAAGAAGGATAGAGCTACCACAATCCAGGGTTTTATTATTTTTTTTTTTGGTATTCCAGAGCGAGAAAGTGAGCAAACACTTTAAAAAGAAAAATCAAATACATTTTTATTTTATTCTAATAAGCCAAGTGGAGTTAAACAGAGAGAAGGGTTCTGTGAAGGGGCTAGTTTGACAGAACTCAAGCTTACAAAACAAAACAACAGACTGAAACCCACAGTCATAACTGTAACAACTTGGAAAAATGAAGGGTGGGTTTTTTTGGGCCATATTACGCATTATGCAGGATAACTAAGAACAGAAATGTTTGCTGAGAGTGATTTAGGGGATGGTGTAGGGTTTAGTAACTAGTCAAGAGTGACACAGAGTCACAGTGGTTGCTGCTGAAGCACGTGAGTTCACTGACAGCGAGCAGGGAAAGGGCTGAGGCGCAGCAGCCCAGGCTCTGTCAGTGGGCAGCTGCACAGGCATAAGCAATGACCCTGCTTTGCCTTCCCAGCCTCTAGCAATTAGCGAGGCTGAGTCTTCTGGAGCCAGAAGCTGCCTCTTGCACACACTGGCTCAGCAACACTAAGGGCCCAGCCACCAAGACCATGGAAAATTCCATTTCATAATTTTGAGCTCTACAACAGCTTGTGGCAGCAAGTACCACAATTTATAACCTGAACGGGGGGGTGAAAAAAAGAGTCTGTTTTTAAACGCACTGTTTACTGGGTCACTGCCATAGCTATTTTTGGGACAGATTCCCTTGTGGGGAGTGTCTGTGTGTCTTTAGACATAACGTCCTGAGACACTGATGTCATTCGTACTCTGGAGTAGCTTTCCAGAGTCCAATGGGTGTACAAACAAGCCACCTGACACTGATCCCTTCACAGGGCTATTGAAGTAAAAGGCTCCAGCACCTCCCTTGTAATTTGGGTGCAGTTGGTTGTATTCATAGTCAGTGCTGATCACATGCATGTGGATAGTTCAAAGTTTAGCTGTTTCTGTAGAAAACCCAATGAACGCCTTGGCCAAAGCATGCAGGACAATGGACTCAAGTATGGCCTACAGGCAACTAACTGTAACAGCTTATTACAGTACAGCACAGGCTAAGCAGGTCCTGCAGGTGCATTATTCTTGATGCCCGAGAGCAATGAAGTTTCTAAACCTATGCAGTAAAAAAAGTTACTACTTCCCCTTTATAGCAGTTCTCTTCCCATTGTACAATCAGCTTCCAAGAATGTGAGAAAATTTAGCTACTGGGGCCTGGCCTTGCTGCTGCCTGTTGATGTGAATGTGCTAAAGCTGGGGAAGCAGAAATTCCTTGGCCTTCATCAGAAAGATGAAGAGGAAACTGAACCCTGGGTACCGCAGAGGTGCATCTGAATACAGATCTCTAACAAACAGATCCAGTGCATTGATGGAATATATCAGGCACCAGAGAAAGAAAAACGGACTGGGAAACATCCTGCCTCCTCAGCACCTTAGGAAGGTAAAAAGAAGCAATCGCATCGCCCACCAAAAATTAATTGAGAAAAAAAAAAAAAAGAAGCAATTTGCCAAGTAGAAGGACCGGGGTAATCTCTGCTCCCCCTGTGCTTGTTTGCCAACTCAGACCACAAGCCAGGATCTCTCTTTCTCCCATTGTTTATTTCATCGTTAGTGCCTTTTAGCAGTACTTGTCTAATAGGAAGTTCCACAAACAATAGGAACAGCAGTGCAGAGGGGGATGAGGATAACTGCATCATGAGCTGGTCTCAGGAGAGCTTCTTTCACTGTTGTCGTTTCTCCGACGTTCAAGCAGTCATGCCAGAAGACCAGAAGCTGATGTGCCTGTGTCATAAAGGGCCTCTCACTTTTACTGTCTCTGGCCAGAGACCCTAGAAAGGGGCAGGCTCCAGTTTGTCCATCAAGGATTTGATCCAGCTTGTTCCATTGATCAGTTTTGTAGTGGCAATGACGTACTCTGTGCCTCCATCTTCCATTTGGGACAGAAATCTCAGTGCAGCAATTTCTGCGTATGTCACACCTCCCAGGAAGAACACCAGAGTGACTCGGTTCTCACCGTGTTGACCTGTGTATTCAGAGAAATTTACAGGTTGTCTTAGTTGTTTTTTTTTTTACGTCTCCTATCCATCAACTGTCAGTCAAACTCAAAATGACCTAAAACTAAAATAAAGATAGCAGCTGAATTAGAGGAGAAACCTATCGGGCAGAATACCGGACTGGGGCCCAGAAAAGCAGACACTACTCCCAGCTCTGGAGTCTTTACAGGACGTGCTTCTGTCTGCCCAGGCTTAATACTAGGAGAGTGATTCTGACCTTCTGGGTAAAGTAATTACAGAATCACAGAATGGTTTGGGTTGGAAAGGACCTTAAAGATCATCTTGTTCTAAGCTCCCTGCCATATGCAGGGACACCTTCCAGTGGACCAGGTTGCTCAAAGCCCCATCCACCCTGGTCTTGAACGCTTCCAGGGAAGTAATGTTACTTATTAAAATCACAGTGTAAGGTTAGGGTTTATTTTAGTACTCTGATGAGAAGTTAAACAAAGGTACAGTGCACGGGGTGCTGTGCATTAATAGCAGGCTGAATGTGACTGGACATTTTAAAGAGGCCAGAAAGCTATCTGTCAAAAATGGGTTAGGTGTATCTAATACTGCAGTGGGGGAGGGAGATGAGATAGATGCCTGGACCCTGCCAGCCCTGATTTCAGTTTGCCTTATTCCGGCTTAACAGAGATGCATCTCCCTTTAAAAAAACGGGAAAACAACACAAAACTTACGCTTTTTCTGAAGGCCAGTAGGTAACTGCTGCCTCTCCTCAAAATGGGGACCTGGAAGCATCTTTAAAACCTCCTCTATGCTTCGCCACCCTGGCCGAGCCAGTAGCTGTGCCAGGCGTACGCTCAGTGGAGCGTAGCCACTGTACACATAGGAGATATCGTTGGGGTTCTGCAGGAGAGAGCAGAGTGTGAGCAGCAGGTGAGTGCTACTTCATGTTACAAAACAACATAATGGAAATAAAATGAAAAAAATTTGAAGGTTTTCCTGCTGCATATAATTCTATATTGTTAGATATAATGTTTGCTGCTGAGGTGCCTGTTTACCTGTTCATTAACATCATCCATCCATAAGCGCAGGGTTTTCCTGATCGTTGGGTAGTTATTCCTACCACTTGTTTGAGGTTTCAGGAGTCCAGCCTTTTCTAAGTTGTTTAAGGTCAATATATGTTCATAGCCATAAGTCTGCAATATAAAGAATTCACCTTTAATACCATGTCAATGATCCACGACCAAAAAGTGTTCAAAAAAAAAAGAAAAAAAGGCAAAGATGTTAGTTTAAAAAAGTTTTTTCGTTAAGATCTCTCTAAAGTGTATCTCATTTAGAGTATGTTTAAATCTTAATAGTAAAAAGTACAATAATATGAACCTCTCTGTATCTATATGTTGTAAAACACATATAAGCATGTCCTGAGTCATTGCTACCAGCTCAAACAGAAGCCTCCGTGCTCCATCTGTACACCCAGGAAGTCAACACTACCCATGTATAAGATGTGTCTGTCTAGAATGAGAGTGTTGTAGAGCTGAGGCTTTGATGTGGATTGTCTCAGAAATTTATTGATCTTTGATGTGGATTGTCTCAGAAATTTATTGATCCAAAAGTTACAGACCAACCTGGAGAATCTCTCTTTTGTAATGGTCCAGAACCTTCTGCTTCAGTCCACTATTGCACACAGATTGCAAGCAAACGAGACGCAAGATCTTGATTAATGGGTGTTTTTGAGCTATGCAGTCTTCAATATAATTGTTAACCTATTAAAAAAAAAATACATAACCAGTTAAAGTGCTTAGAGGACCTAGAAACACCTGCTCAAGACCCTCTGTAAAACAGTGATCCAGCACTTGTTCCACCTAGTGTCTTTCTAAAGCCTGTCTATTCCACAGTCAATAGCTAGACTTTGTCTGATGCACTGAAAAAATTCTGATTAACTGTCTTCAATCTTTCACTGATCCCTCACAGCACGTAGTGCCCCTGTACAAGTGAAAGCACCACAGCTGTATACATCTGCATTACAGGCAATGACAGGTAACTGGAGCCCGGCAAAGCACACAGTACAGCACCGGTTCCAGGTACATTCAGCAATGCATTTCACTTGGAAAAAAACTGCAAACGTGCAAGGAGACACATGTGAGAACTCAAAATCCTTCTACTGGAAGGAGACAGACATCATCTAAATCAGATTTTTCCTCTCTCAAAAAACTCAAATGGAAAAAAGCCCAGATAAATACATTGGGGTTTTTTTGAAGACTTAAGAGTCACTAATTGTCATTATCTACTTACCTTGTCTGTGTCTATTCCAGACATGAACTCTTGTTCCACTGTTAAATTATCAAAGAAGTCTTCCGATGCTTTGGGAAAAGAATGAAAATCAATACAATAGCGACTGTCAGCTTATTTTCTACATTTAGCATTTCAGCAGAGATGCACTGGATGGAGCAAAGCCAATTTTTGCCAAGCTGAATGATGTCCATCAAGTTGTCCTGCATCTTGCTATATTTCAATCAGTTGGAGAGACTATTCAATGAATACTCACTGGTGATGTCTTTGATGAGTTCTGCAATGGAGGTGTGGTTTGCTAGAGAACTTCTTGCTGCCTGCATGTGTGGCAACTGTGAGACAAACTGCTTAATCTCTCCAACGGTTTTCGCATGGTGTCTCTCCTAAAGAAATCCATTGCTTAGGTTAAGTGTTGTTCAGCTTAATAACACCAACAACTAGACCATTTTATCATGAAAAAGTTTTTACTGTACTCACTGCAACAGCAGATACTGTTAGAGATATGCAACCGTTTAGCCAAAAGACTTTAAATGCTTATACTAAAGTCACAGCATTACCAGTAACAGCACTTTGATCATTATAAGAGGCAGGACATAATACAACAGGGTCATTAGACTGTTTTTTTCCATTATACCAGGGTTGCCAATCACTTTTCTCCACCTTTGTCTGACTTCAGCCATCACTACTTGCTCCTCAGTCTCCCTACCAGCAAAAGTACTTTTTTCATGCAAAGATGAATTACTTTGCTAGCTGCCAGAACTGTAGGCAAATGCAGTCAGCGATGGGGGACATTTCACAGCAAAACAGCAATGAAAGGTGCTGAGGAACTGGATTGGCAGAGTCTGCATCCCTCGCAAGCAGAAGCCTGCCATTCACTGTACCTGGCTGTAACAACGTCCCAGGTTTTGAGCAAGGACCTGATGAAGCACAATGCAGACTTCGGCTCTCAGAGCAGTCCGGAGGTCTGTATTTCATTTGGGCTACTTGCCTCTTGTTGCAACTTGGAATAAAAATAATAATAATTTGACTCATATGTGAAGGATTTAAACGGGCAAGTGCAGGCAGGAGAGTGATAATGATGAAGCCTGCAATTTTAGAAGTCCTCTGCTGCCAGTATGCTGCTATTTCATTATCACCTATTACCTCCGACAATTTCTTAAATTTCTTCTTTTTTTTTTTTTAACAACCAGTATGAATAATCCATCTTTAGCACCTTCAGCACCAATATTGCAGTAATACACATCTACGAGGCGATGAGGCTGAGCATGTGGTATTTCAGTTAAGGCACGGTAACCTCGTCTTAAATGTGGCAGAAGTGAAGAGGCAGAGAAAACCCCAAGGAAATACAATCAAAATGTAACAAGTTCTATTGAGAATCACCATGAAGTCTCAAAGCAGAGATATGGGGTCTCGGTTTCTTTATGAATCATCAACAGGATGTTTTCAAACAAAACCACAAACACACCCCATAGCACTCTCCAGCTTTGTCTAAGGTGACATAGGAGCATGAATTTACAGGTCAAGCCTCCTGTAAGACAACTGTCTTTTTCACATTCCTACTGTTTTTTATGCCAGCCATATATCAATGTACATTCTGGAGTTTTATTTCTTAAAGCCTTTTTTCTGCATCCTCAGTGAATACAAAGGGAAAAGGACCTTTCAGTTAACAGCTAAAAACAGCAACAAAATGGGATTGATCAGTACGCTAAAATTAACCTTTGGCCTCTTGCACAGGGAAGCAGCATCTGACCGTTCTGCAAACTGAAGAACGCAATTCCTCGTAAGGGAAGTACAGGCTTGCACAGCAGAAATGTAGTTTAGGCTGGCCCAAGACAAGCTTTTAACAGTGAGGATTGGAAAAGCCCCAGAAGAGAGGTGTGGGGAGAAGAGATCTGCATTACTACAGGATTCTTAAGAGGAGATTTGACCAACACCTACTCAGAACAGTCAAAGTGACGCTAATCTCATCCCATGGCAGGGGAACAGACTGGAGGGGCTTCTGAAGACTGCCTGTTTTTCCTCTGGATGGGGGATTACTCCATGGCAACAGCTCGAGCTGCCAGTCACAGCCCTGCTGAACGTAGACTGTGACTTACGTGATGACAAGAATGCCCGAGGGATGCATGGTCGGATAGAGGCCTCACCTCAAAGGCTGCTGAGATGATCTTAGCTTTCTTGCTCAGCACTGACCCCACAGCATTGAAGTTCTTGTCTCGGATTTCAGCGTACAGCTCTTCAGCAGAATTCAGCTGGAGCTTCTTGGGTTCTGTGGGGAGATCTTTCCCACCCTCGCCCTGCTTCTTTGGGGCAAACTTCTCAGGAGGGAGTTTCACATAAGCTACCAAATGCAGAGAAATAGCCGTTACAAGGACTGGAACTTCACCACCATAAAATAAGCAGGCTGCAGAAATGTGTCCCCTGAGCTGGGAGCAGTTCCGAGCAGCAAAGCTAATATAAATGCCCGGAAGGCTCAGTGCATATGTGTTAATTAAGGAGAGTCTCCCTGTACTCACCCAGGGACCCAGAGACATACACACATGATCAAAACCCAAGTGCTAGCTACCCTGCTTCCAGCGAGCATTGGAGGCAACCTTCCAGTCTTCAGTACAGCAGGAGGGATTAAAACCCATAAACGCCCCTCTGGAGTTCTTCACGCTACCTTCTGAAGAGCAGGAGAGGGCCCTGAATAGCCTTTCACAAACTGTTCCTGTCCCCTCAGTGTGGCACATGAGCCAGCCAGGCTGGAGGGTGAAGGTGTACACTAACATTTCTCCGCCCACACTACATGTTCCGTGTCACTCTGGCTGCACCCAGCCAACATCCAAAATACACCTGTTCAATAACCATGCACTGAACTCAGCTCCCCTTCCTAGGCAAGAAGAGAGCCAGAGCTGATCTGATGGGCTCCAGCTAGGGACTAAACCGTCCCCACACTAAGTTCAGTGAGCTGCTCCCACGTCACGGTCATTTAGCGAAGCAGAAACCCACCTGACACACTGCAACCTGCTCCAGCATGCCGGAGACTCCCCCCTTACCCGGCGGTACTCACTGTTCTGAATTCCGTAGATTTCATCTATCAGCCCTTCATAGGTCAGCTGCGTAGCTAATGGCGTCAGCAGGTCAACATTGCGGTCCAGCAACAAGAGGGTATCAAAGACGGGAAATATCGAGTTCTGGCTTCCAGGGAACTCGCGCTTCATCCTGATCATCATATTAGCCACGTGCTGAAAATAAATCATGTTGGTCTGGTTATGGTGCAGGCCACAACAGATGGATTTGACTTCTAGGCCCTAGGAGCACATGCTTATGCACGTATGGGGCGCAGCCCTGTGTAAAGGAGGAGAATGGCAAGAGGTACAGACCGGCTGACAGATGGGGGCAGGACAAGATCAAAAAAAAAAGGTACTTCTCTGCTGCTCTCTGCAGCTTTGCAGGACAGTGACTGGGACTTAAGCGCTGGGTTCATCTCAAGCCACTCCCTCATTACAAAAGGTACCAATTAAACTGTAGGTTGATCAGAGAGAAGAAAAAAGGGTAAGTTATAGGGAGACATGAAAAAGCTAAGGCATGAGCAGTAGGTTACACATTTCCTGCGTTCTTCAGCCCTTCTGATAACAACAGAGTGGCTCACTATTAAAACTCCAACAGAAGTGAGAACTGTTAAACCAGAAAGGCAGCGTACCTATGAGCAAAAAGCATCTGAAATCAGGTAAATCCTCCTGACAGGAAGACTTATGTAACAGCAAAGATAGTTCTTTTGGCCAAAGATGACAAAGACCTGATGGCCATAATCCCGAAATTCCAATATGACAAGAAGGGTCCGTGGCTGGATTCAGAAGACCCACAGGTGCATTTAACCAAACACTCCTTAAAGCAGTTCCAAAGAACAACATGCAGTTTTTAAGCAGCAACATTTGCCTCACCCGGGCACACTCGCCCTTCCCAAAAATCTGCGGGATGGTTCCGTAGAGAGCCTGCAGCGTCATCAGCCCCTTTGCCGCATGGTACAGACTTGTCTGGTCACTCTCCAGGTAACATTCCTAAACAAGAAGAAGGATTCCCGATGGAAGGTGTCGATCCAACACAGCTGCTTCCACAGCAGAACGTGGTCCATGTGAACAGTTCAGAGCAGACATAGGCTGGGGAAAAACTACGGCTGTTGGCAAATATGGACCTTATCTGTGCTATCAGTACATCAAATCATTTGATCAGACCAGACAGCGTAGTATTTCTGAATCCCACATGCTAATCCCAGTTTGATAGAGAGGAGTAAGAGAGCCAGAAAGCGACTGCCAAGAGCCTGCCCCACGTAATTAGGCCAATGTGAGAGCACAACACTTCAGCATAGCTGCTGACAAGCAGCTGCAAGCCCTGGCATGTCACCTGGGCTATGCTTAATAAGGCAGAGATGGCCAAAGAAACTGTCAAACCTTTCTGTCCCCAGACACAGCGTTCTGAGAAAACAGGGGACACAGCTGGTATGTGGCAGCTGTTAATTCCTGGTGCAGCTTAGTGCGCAGTGTTACCCATTGTACATGGCTCTTCGGCTGTGCATTGACACAAACTGTGCTGGCTGTTTATAACGACTAAGTATTTTAAACCTCATGAATGCTCGATTTGTGAAAATAACACCAGCAGTGAAAGCTGAATGAAATGGGGTGCGGCTCGGTGTAGCGACTGTTCCTTCAGAAAGCACACAGAGAAGTTCAGACTCAGCTCAGCGCTCAGGATCAAGTCACATTTCTTCTGCAAGGCCCTTCCCTGCTGTGCGGGTCACCGCCAAACCCTCCGAGAGCCTCCGTACCAAACGCCGGGAGCCAACACAAAAACGCACAGCATTCCCCCTCAAAGACAAGATGAGCGCGTACCTTGAATGCACTCTCGGACTCCATAGAGAGCAGGTCTCCGTCGAACGGTATCAAGTCCAGGCTGTACTGCTCCCGGTGGATGAAGGACCCCAGCACGCCCTGCTCCTTCAGCCACTGCTCGCAGAGCAGGCTGCGGCGCGGCACGAAGAGGATGTGGAAGTCCCTCTGGGGAGAGCGGCCTCTGTCCTCCCTGGAAGAGTCACAGGCAGGAGCACAGCAAACGGTAACTCAGCTGCGCAGGCAACCGCTGCAGACCGTGGGCTGGGGACACTGAATTCAGAGGAAATAGGAACACTGCACTTGGTTATTATTATTATTGCCAACTTCCATCCCTAGCTTTGCATTTCAGAATGTTTTTTCACCCAGCCACAGGCACCCACAGCCACAGGTCTGAAACCAGGGCAAGGCGGCTTAGTTTCGCTGTGCTTCTCAGGAGGGTCAATCAAAGCATAACTCATTCCAGCTAATTAGAAAGTATGCACATCTTAATGAGGAATGCACCCCTCTGCATCACCAGCTGAAATGACCCCCCTCCCTTCCCAGGGTGCCTCACACTCCGACTCGAGCCCCAGCAGCTTTGCTGTCTGCCCTGCACGTAGTTCCCTGTTTTGAGCCCACACATGACAAACCACAGGACGGTTTCAGGCCAAACCTGTCCCCGCATGGGACAGACCCCGACAGGCGACCCAGGGGCCGACCCCCCGCCGCACCGGAGCACGTTGTCGGTGATGATGTCCATCAGCTCCAGCTTGGGCCTGACGAAGAAGATGATGTTTTTGACGTCCGCTGGCGGCAGGCGGCCCGGCTTGAGCGTGAACATCTTCTCCACCTCATGTTCCTGCGCGGAGACAAGGCCGTTAGCTGACAGGGCCCCCCAGCCGAGGGACCAACCGCCACCCCCCGGCCCCGCCGCCGCCTTTACCTTCAGGAGCGAGTACTGGGCGATCAGCCCGAAGGGCCCGGTCAGGTACTCGTCCCACACGATGGCCTGCGGGAAGGGAGAGAGGCGTGGGTGAGTCTACCGGTCGGTGGGAGGGCCTGGGCCCGGCCCCCGCGGCCCCGCTCTCACCTTGGACCCCGCGCACTTGTCCAGGAACTCGCGGAGCTCGCGGCGCCCCGCCTCGCGCAGCGCCGTCAGGTTCACGCGCCCCGAGCTCAGGTGCGCCGCCATCGCCCTCCCGCCACCGCCCCCGCCCCGCTCACGTGACACCGGCGGTCACATGCCGCCCGCCACGTGACGTGTGACGCCAGCGCGCACGGAGAGAGGCGGCGGCGCGGGGCAGCCCGGAGGCACAGCGCCCCCTGGCGGCACCGAAAAGGGTGAGAGGCTGAGCTGGGGCCTTCGGCTGCGGGGGGGCCTTGTGGCCTTCCACTAAAGGGGGCGTACGAGAAAGACGGGAACAAACCTTTTAGCAGGGCCTGCTGCGATAGGACGAGGGGGAACGGCTTTAAACTAAAAGAGGGGAGATTTACACCAGATAAAAGGAAGAAATTTTTTTTACAATGAGGGTGTGAGACTCGGGCCCAGGTTGCCCAGAGAGGTGGTGGATGCCCCATCCCTGGGAACGTTCAGGGTCGGGCTGGACAGGGCTCTGAGCCGTCAAAGATGTCCCTGCTCAGCACAGGCAGGTGGGACTAGATGGCCTTTAAAGGTCCCTTCCCACCCAACCTATTCTGTGGTTCAAGCCCCTTGTCTTCTGCACCAAATTCCTCGGCTTCCACACATTTGCTGATGCCAGCAGCATTCCTCGCCCATTACCAAGAGCCTGCTGCAGGAGGGTTCCTGTGAAACTAGGAAAAACATCCCACAATGCTGGGGTATTTTCCTTTCTGTTGATTTACAGTGCAGCCACGGGGCATGTTTGTCCCCACGCACAGCCCCTTACATTCCTAACAAAACAGAAAGATACAAAAGAAAATGCACTTTTTTTTTCCAAAATATAACTTTAATATATATATGCATATATACACACACACGCACACTATATAGAAGCTGAAAGAATGCAAAAAAAAAGGGATGTCCCACAAACTGTTTTAGGTGTGCACAACATACGGGTTTCTAAAAAAACCCCACAGCAGCTCCGTTTCTTACCTGCTTCGTGATTTCATGTTTCACACTGTCGTCAAACCACAGCCCAGAGCCCGGGTCCACTGAGCGAAATCACAATCAAATGAGTAAATGAAAATAAAGATGAAACATTTCTCAACCCAGTCCAGTGTCAAAAAAAGCTTAAAAATCTAAATGTACAAATTCAGCCTTAAAATGGTTTAGTGCAAATATGAAAATTAACAGCATAATTTTAAGGTATTTAAATAAGCTTTAATATAACTATAGTGCTTCGTTCCTATACATGTTTTCCCATCAATAGATGCAACAACATGGGGGCATTTCTTGTTAAAAGTGGGGACAAACCCAGAACCTGGGAAGAAATAGCATAAAGTCTTTTGTTAAATCATTTATTTATATTTTACTTAAGTTTATTAAAGGAGATAGGGTATTTATTAGTGGAGGAGCAAAATATTTATCAATTTAACTGATTCTGGAGTGGGTGGGCAAGGGGAATGGGAGCGAGGGGGTCAAGAAATGCTGTCCCTTTTCCTGACATTCAGCACACACAAATGCTGGTGGCATAAATCGTCCCATTAGGGCGCACAGACAGTCTGTCCTCCTGGCCGCACGCCGCATTAGAAGGTCTCATCGTCATTGCAGTCGGCCGTCCAGTGCCCGAACATCTCGCAGGTATCGCAATAGGGGCGCTCCTCTCTCCTGCTGCCGTGGTACGCCGAGTGGGGCGGCTCCTCCAGCATCTGTGCCTGGGTCGGACAGTCTTCAGTGTCGTGAAGGTCAAAGCAGCCGCAGATATCGCAGAAGAGACGAGGTTTCTTCTTTGACAAGCTTTCTTCCTCACTGCAAGATCAGCACCAGCGCGAGTCAGGCAGGGTACTTCTCCTTCATAAAGGAGACAGGCCTGCTGCCCTGCCCTGCCCTGCCCTGCCCGATGAGCTGCCTCGTAATTATTGAGACTAAGGAAACACCACAGTGGTCAACACAACAAATAATTACAAAACTCTTTCCGGAAATCTTCTGCCATCTCAACTACCTTGCAGTACCCCCGTAATCCCTTATACTATAATGTTTACTAAACTAATTGTTCTGTTGGTGTAAATATTTGCACAAATACAGACATTATTTTAAACCCCCCCACATGTAAACTAGTTTCTCTTTTCTCTTGATAGCACAGATCTGAAGTCACAATAGATCAAGTAGGTTTTAGCTCTGTTTCTCTGGACTGGATCTCCCCGCCTCAATGCAGCTACTGGGGCCTCTTGAGAACAAAGACTCTACTTTGGAAAGGGCCACACTCAACCAAGACCAACAACAAATATGTTGTGATACATCAGTGTTTGTGATCGATAACTACAGAGGATCATTTTGCATCACCAGATACACTGTGGTAATGGACCTAAAAAGAAGGCTGGATTCAATCACCCTAAATTCAAGGGAAAGCTACGTTTGTCTTCCCTGACAGCAGAAATCGGGCTGGTGCGTTGTGCAGATGACAGAATCGACTGCTACCAACAGTTCCCAAAACACAAGCCAAGGTTTTCCTTTAGGATTTATACCTGTCATAGTTATTTATCTCCTCTTCGTTGCCATTGAGGGCCGCTTCACACATTCTTTGTATTTTCAAGTTCAATTCTTCGTTTCTCCTTTGCAGATCTACTATGACGGAATTCAGGAAGTCAATCTGTGACAGTCAAGAACAAGGACAGTCAGCAGGGCGAGGACTGCACTTCAGAGAAATCCAGCAACAAAGGAATAACCCTCCAACTGACACGTGCAGATCTGCATTAACTCTTACCACTGGATCGTTGTATTACAGAGAGCACCCAAGGACACTGAAAGAACAAGGGATACGAACATCCCCAGGGACCTCTGGGACCCTCCGGGTGATTTCTGTCCAAGGAGCTAGACAGTTCTGTCCAGCCAACACATCTGAGACATCGGTGGGTCTCATCCCACCACCAATAGATCGAGTTCTTTTTCTACTGTTACATTTTGAACACAAATGCAGTTGTGTAGCTCTGATCAGGACAGCGTCTCTGTTCCTCTGAACCTGCAGCTCTAGGGGATACAGCACAGAGCACCCGTACGACATCTCCAAAGCTAGTCTGAGCCGCAGAGATCAGCAGGCCAGGACTGCAGCAGCACTGCTGAATGTCATCAAGTACTGCTTGGCAAAGTAACACAGTGAATAAAATAAAGGAAGCCGAGAAGTGGAACAAACCTCGTGCTGATCAGAAGGAAGGGTTGCCATCAGCAGGTGAATTCAAGGAGGCAGAAAACCAGAAAAAGATTGGTGATTAGTGTGTGTTAATTACAAAACTTCTAATCTCTCTACAGACTAGGAAGGCCATTTTTTAATCAACATGACTGACTAATATTAGAGATCTGACAAGGACTTTTATATGAGCAGAAGGTGCTTCTATTCTGTATTTCCTAGGCATTTGTTGTCACAGGCTGCCGGTGGCACAGCAGCGCTTCACACGTTCATTATGATTATCGTACTCTTTGGCACACGTTTTTCCTGCTACCAAGCACATGCCAACTGAGCAAATTCCTTGCCCCACTGCTGCCAACCCTCATTCTGAGTAAAGTTCTGCAGATAAGAGGCAAAGATCAACATTTCCAACTGCAGAAGCTTAGACGTAGCATGCGAGATCAGGTAGACCATTTCTCCAAGATGGCAAGCAGCACAGATTCAGGTGGGCCACACCTTATTCCTTGTTCACATCCAAGAAACCCTTTGGAAAGGATGCCAAGGAGCAGTTTGCGCTCTGCTGGGCTGCAGGTCAAAACTTGCCACCCCTGCTTTCCTGCCTGCTTCCTCGTATTTCAATAACCTGAACTATTTCTCCAGTATCGCTCACTGTTTGATTCTTAATATTTCCTGCCATTAGTATTTCCCTTCAGAAGCAGGTGGTTACAAGGTAAATCTGCCCATTAGAATTCCGATGTACAAAACCTGATTAGGAACTGTCTTTGGAAAAATATTTCACTCTGCCTGTAGACACGCTGCTGTTCTAGCATGCTGATGTTTCGGATCACGTACCTGCTTCTCTTTTGCAATTTCATCTTGAAGTAGATTAGCAGCAATGTCACCTTTAAAGAAAAAAAAAAAGGCAAAACCAAACAAAGTATAAGTATCCAGTAATAAAAATTATAAAAGTATAAGTATCCAGTAATAAAAATTATAAAAAAAACATACAATGGCTTAGACAGAGACTGAAATAATGTAATAGCATCTTGTCTCCAAAATGTTTTATTCTTACTGCTTTCTAATCACTCTAAGCTGTGGTAAGGGTGACTTTTGGGGAGAATTTTTTGACTGGTGCATTATAGAAGCATATTCAATATTAGGCATAACTTACTAAAATACAAAAAGTGTACGTACAGGTGACATCTGAATTCAATAAATCTGCAAGGGAGTGCCCCTCCGCTGCAGTGATGAGACTACAGTGGTACAAAGCTTAAGCAGCTCAGCGTAAGGTAAGCGCGAGTGCCTAGAACATGGGGTTCCCAGCCCTGCGCTCAGGTGGGTGGGTTTGTTCCGTCACTCTGCAGCTACAGCAAGGAAAACCAAAACCAGCCTAAGAGAGGCTCTTACACAGAAGCCACGCCATGAACAGGATAAAGTTTTATGGCTTATGCACATGTTTCACTTCAAGTCGAACTGCCCTCCACCCCGGTGTAAACTGCCCGTGTTGGCAGCTTGCCCATTTTGCCGCTGGTCAGAGTGCCTTCATTCAAGACTTATGTGCGTCCTACAACAGGAAAGTCATGTCTCAGGAGGTTCAGTTAGTTAAAACTCCTTTTAACTATCTGGTTAACAGTTGCAGAAATCTAGGAGATTAAAGCTGAAGGCACCGAGACAGTAAAGAGGCCGTCTCTTTTACCTGAGGAGCTAGTTACAGTTAAAGGCTGTTCGTTGTTTTCCTTGAGTTTTTGCTCCAAGTTCTTCACCTTTTCCTCAAGTTTCAATTTATCAGACTCCAGTGACTTAACCACTGACTGCAAGGTTTTTGCAGAAGCGTTTTCTCCACGGAGCACCGTGATCTGTAAGAATTATTTAAGAATGCTTAGACCTTCCAGAATGAAGTCAGAGAAGGGTTAAATAGCCACCAAAAATACATGGCAGAAGTCACTTAAGTAGGTACAGATACCTAAAGACTTAATTCTAAGGTTTAACTATGCTAAATTAATAAAGAATAAGAATTAGCCAAGTCTTTAATAGCAAGCCTACAAAGCCATATGCTTCTAGCCGTAACTTAATCCGAAATTAAGAAGCATCCCACTGTTCTTCATTTACCTCATTTCTGAGTTTTTCCAGTTCCTCATCTTTTTGTGTGATCAAGGCACTAGTAGCACTGATGGATTTTTGTAAAGATGCTCTCTCTTCATCAATTTCTTTTTTTAATGTTGATTCTCTAAAACAAAACCAAATACAACCAGGAATCATTTAAAGAATAGATTATTATAGTCGCCTAAAGAAGTTTAAATTAATATCAACTATTAAGACTACTGTAAGAAGTGGTTCTTAAAAAGCAAATTTAAATTCTGAACTTGACTAAGATTTTACGTATGTATAAACATTTCAGATGTTACAACTGCGGAAACAAAGCAAAAAGTTTACCTAGGTAGTACATGCCAGAATCTGCATATCATCGTAGCCATTTGAATTTAAAGAAGCAAGTTAATAGACTGGGGAGATACAGGATAAACAAACATGTTGCACAATGTTCCACAAAACCTAACTTCAGAGTTTTGTTACTTCTTGAAAATTATTAGCAAGCAACAAAACACACATGCAAAGCTCGTTATACAAGTTGTCATGCAAAGCATTGATGATGCTGGAAATATCAGCTGGTCCTCACTAATTTCAGTGACTTCATTATTTGCTGAAACACGTACTTTTGAGAGTTTCTGGGCCTTTAAAACCTACTGTTTCAGCACAAAACCATGTGGGATTTGTTTTACTTCATGGAAGAAGGGTTAAAAAGAAATCCTCCAGAGCAGGCACAAACCCCTTCTGTGTACGTATGTCCAGTTTTCCCAACCTTTTCAGCTGATCTAATGAGAGACCTGACTTCTGCCTACAAATCCTGTCTCCTGACAGTGATCTTAAGGCGTTACAGCTACGACACCCTCAAACTGATGCTCATGAGTCTTCCTGATAGGTCACACGTTACACGCGGATGAGTAACTGTCCTCTGATATGAGGACTACTGCTGTAAAAGTTCTTAGAAGGGGAAAGGCTCTCGTTTGTTTAAAAAAAAACTTTGTTACTCCAAAAATTTATGTTTACTTGTCTGGAAGAGAAACTTGCTTTTCGGAACACTAAGCAGTGCCCAGCAACTAGGCGTCAACTCTCCGAGCTTCTGCAGCTGTAGCCCGTTTTCCGTGCAGTTCCATACACCTCGGTTTAGACGATTGATCGTGGTCTCACTGCCACAGCAGGGACCTGCTGCTCTTCTTGCTCGCCCAGAGCGCTGACGACAAACTAGGCTACCTGAATGCATGCCTGCTACGCAAAGCGGGGAGTAGCCGGTACTTCAAAGACACCAAATGACATAACGATTTCATTTAAGTAACTGAACTACGCTACGCTCTCTTAGGACTGTTCAAGTCATCACGAGCAGAACACGTCCTTGTGTGACGATGCTCGGTAGGTAGGGGATAGCTATTAGGTTCCAATGGAAAAGTTTTCATATCCACAGTATCTACAGTTAGTGAGAGCCACGATACCCAGACCACAAAATACAATAAATCTCACCGACTCAAGATAAGTAGGAAACTCCACAATGAGAGCACAATTAATGCAATTCTGTCATTGTTAAGGTTTTACTCGGGAATGGAAGCAGCAAGTGGAGAATCTGGGGTTTAGAAAAGCTGATGCAGCTACCAAACAAGAACTAAAACACTGATTTTGGTGGTTTGTTTTTTTTTTTTTTTTTTTTTTACAATGAGAGAATTAATATAAGCAGAAACACAATAAATTGCAGACCGCACAATCTTGCCTTCAAATAAAAGTTACACTCCTGTTAATAAAAACCAAAAGGGCAGTGGCATTTAATGTACCTCCCTGCCAATGCTGATTCAGCAAAGCACTAAAGGCACAGCAGCGATCCGTGTTCTTCAGCGGGATTACGTACACGCTCTGGCCTAACCCATCGCGTTAAATACTTTGCTGAACTGAATGAAAAGCGCAGGGTGGTGGTGCGGGAACGAGATGCGCCACCACTGCATGGGACGCTGCCGACAGAGCACAGCTGCCCTCTGCAGTCCACCGAGCTGCGAATCCAGCGTTTACTTAAGGCTGGGGAAACGGGAAAGAACATCTAGAAGATGCTGCTCACAAGCTCTCCTGTACCTGAGACTTCACCCGGGCTTCCCTTTGCTATATACACCGCTGCGAAGGGCAGACGGAAACCTCAGTGATTCATCTCAGGTTCAAGAGCTTGTTAATTAGCAAATGTTTCCATTTTTTTGGTCAGATCTTCAGCTTAGAGATCAAGACCAAACATACGCTTTTTGTACAAATACGGTTAACTTGCCATTTATTTGGCTTGGTTTCAACCACCACAGGCATTTAGGTGGTTGAAAAAGGCAAACAGTTTGTAAGCATATAAATATATATTTACAAATTCAATACAGGAGTCTAGAATACTGTAACAGAAGGGGAGAGAAACGAGAGAAGAAAAGAGGAGAGAAAACAAGAGGGGGAGAAAAGATCCCTGTACTGTAGCATTGTTTTTTTCCTTTCACAGGGCAGTCTCCAGATGCTTTACAGCTCCAGTCGGAGGCCCTCAAAAACGTTGGAACTGGAAAACCTACAAATACAGCAGGTACATGTCACTACTTACTTACACCTAAGTGTGGATCACAGCTCACTTCCAGCATCAGCTGAGAGTTACCCCACTGATGCTCTCAGCTTCAGCATCGTTTGTGGCGTGATTCATGCCAGAGAGAGTCAACGTCAGGAGCATATGTTGAATGTTGAAATAACTACATAGTGATAACTTGCAAGAATTATCTTGTGGAAAGTATTTCTTTTATCAGGAAAAGAAAAAAAAAAAGCAATTGATTCAGTGAACTTAAACTTTTTCCCTGCCAATTCGAGTCCAAAATAACCGCTTGCCAGCAGGGATTAAAAAAACCCCAAGAATAAAAATGACTTTGTCATCTCACATGCCATTTTAAAATTTCACTTTCTTTATGAGGTTAAACCATATTTTGAGCAGCGTGTTGAAGTCATGGGAGAGAGGTTTTTGTTTTCTTTTAACATTAAAAAAATATCACCCAGATTCTTCCCTTACTACAAAAATAAGAAATTCTAAGAATGAAGCAAATACCTTAAACTGTTACTGGGCAAGCTTTAAAAATGCAAGATAATAAGAACCACATGTTAGAAACATGGAGTAGAAATGCGAAATACTGTAAGGAAGAACTAAATTTGCATCAAGGGGCTTTTTTGTTTTGGTAAAAAAATATAGACTTTTTTTAATATATATACATATATATATATTGCTGAGTATTTTACAAAACAAAAGCAAGACACCAAGGGACAAAGGCAGCCAAAATATGTACAACAACTTTACTTAAAAAAAAAATAATAATTATTTATTGTAACGTGGATAGACTTTCTTGAGTCTTACCATTAAAGACACACAGATATAGCAAAGGAAGCAAGGGTAGGAAAGGGAAGAGAGAGGAATGAAATGAGTATCGATAAATAGCGCAAGCTCCAAGACAGTAAGACAGTTAGCAACCCACAATGAACCTCATGAGCTGAAGTAACACAGAACCCCCTCGGATTCACAAATACCAAACTCCTGTCACTCCTAGCCGGACCATTTCACAGAGGGGGTTGCTAAAATAGAGAACTCCTGTGGGTGGAAGGAAGGGGAGAAAACTACTGCTAGAGATTTGACCTAATTGAAACAAAAAGATGTCTCTCTCTCAGTATCTCAATTTCTTAAGACAAAAGGAAGAAGTCACCGCTCATCTCACCATCAGCTTCAGTGGAATATGGGAATTTAGAGACACTCTTTTTTATTTAATTAGCTCTTCATTTAGCCTAACTTTTTTTGTTGCAAATAATGTCATGTGTATTTTAACCCCTAGTGGCCTGCAGCCTGCATCAGTGAGGTCAACTGGTTTTGCTGCTTGTTTTACCCCTTCTATTGGAGTTCATCCAACACTGTTGAGAAATGCCATTAAGCCAAACTTGGGCATCTCAGTGTAACCGACTGAAGGTGAAGTAATGTTAAAACTCACTTTAATGATTTCAGAAATATCTAGGTTATTTCAGGCAGCTCACGCGGAGCAAAAACAGGAGAAGGAAAAATCAGAGCCACACACCTTGCTTTTTATAACTTACTACAGAATTTGTCTTTTAATTTGTATGCTATGAAATAGAACTGCTGGAAAGTACCGAATGGATCTTGGGTCCCCTCTCTTTCCTTCCTTTCCTCAAGTAACTTTTAAACATGTTTTAAAACATGTTAAATAACAGGCTGTGAACAGCATTCTAAGCTGTCGGCAGCACTAATATCCTCCTTTTCCCTCCCTTCCTCCACATCAAGTATGCTGGAGATGATCCTCAGTCAGTGTAGACATACTAATTATTGTGGATGTCAAATGGCCTTTAAAGATCTCTCTCCTTACCTTCTCCCTCACCTCATCTTAAAAAAGCCCCGACCCCACCTGTGCTATTCTCTGCAGCTAAAGGCTGCGTGACCCAGCTCACGAGGCTGGTTAAAGCTGAGGTTCAGCTGTTCTCTTGCCCCTCTCTGCGTAACAACGGAGCAAACTCTTCCATTCTCTGAGGACGCTTCAGCTGGCGTAACACCCCGTGTGCCTGCTCTCCTGTAGAAGAGCATGAGCTATAACAGAGTATCACCCACCTCCCAGATAACAGATTATTAGGGAATAAAAAAGGGATCGGTGTATGATACTGAGTAGCTAAGGATGCGCATGAACACCAAAGTGCCACTCACTGTTCTTTGCTGTGACCGTTACAAATTCAGGAAATTTAACAGGGGTTTGTTTTTCCTGGAACACGCTCAGTGTCCTGGAGAGCTGCATCTTTTTTCTAAGGATTTATATAACTGCTTTTGAACAGCCCGCATTTTCCTAAAGACACTGTGGCACTCAGCCAATTAGCTTTCCACACATGTATTGCGGAAAGACAGTAAATTTTGTAACTTGGGACCATTTATCGAACAGCACAGTTTACAAATGGATGCCCCAGTCACCCTGGACAAATCTCCTGGCATTTAAAAACAGCGCTGAATGGACTGCAATAACTACCGCCACAATGAACTCAATATCCCAAAACTATGAGAACAATCCATTCAAGGCTGAATAACAGCTGCTTTTATTTTTTATTTTTATTTTTATTTTTTTTTTAAAATAACCATCCTTAGCATCACTGTATTTTTCCATTATTCCTTAAGAACTTGATGGGTCAGATCTGTATGCACACAGATTTATCAGACTGATGGACAAGCCAATATTCCAGAGCAGACTACGAACACTAAACTGGTTACTGAAAATAAAGAGAACTACAATGCAAGAGGTGCATAACTAAAGAGGAAATGGTAAATACCACTGCTTAACCTGTTCTTGTATTAATACAATTATGTTTCCGTCTCACTTTTAATAAAGAAAATGGGTACGATATCATCGGTAAGCCAATCTGTGTAACGACCTCAGGACTCTTAACTACGACACAACAGAAAAGAACTGCTTTTTCATAGCACTGTTCTTGTATTATGGTTTCTGTAGGATTGTACAGTTAAACACACATCAGAAAAAACAACTTACCTCTTTTTCATCTCTAACAACTGGTTATTGAGTACTGATCTCTCCTCTTCCAGCTAAAAGACAAGTACAAAAAGACTACAGTTAATACACTAAGGATTGTTTCCTTAGTATAACAGATCAGAGCACCATTATCATCATAAAACAAATGTGGGAGAGGGCAAAGAGCCTAAAAATCCTCAAAGTAATTGATTTTCTACTAGGACAGCACACGCACACAAACACAAATTGTTCAGTGACCAAGAATATCAGCTAGTGAGGGGCTATTATGGCTTTATATAGTATTTTCACATCCTGTACACCAGAGAGGTGTGAGGCTGGTATTGCCTTAAATGATCTTTCCAGGCTCTGTGCGCTCCAAAGAGAACCGTAAGCCTTTGTGCAGCTGGCTGTTGATATTAGCCCAGTATCGGTGAATTGCTGGATTTGCTGTTGTTCTGACCTGGATAATTGTACTACTGATCCGTATTTGTTACTGTACCGTTATTTAGAGATAAATTATTGATCCCTAAAGCTGTTGGTCTGGTTTTGTTACTGTACCCTGAACCTGTAACTCGGTGGGGCCACCTTAAGCCCTGACAACTAGTAAGGCTTCAACTGGAAATGGTTACTGCAGGTTCTTGTGGTCCAAACTGACAGGCAGGCATTGGTTTAGGAAAAGCAGAACAAAAGAAGTAACCACAATTTGTACAAAACCAAAACTGTAAAGCCCTACCATAGAAACACTAGGGTAACTGAACATCTGATAAGGTGAAAAAATTAAGTATTTTCCAGGCCAATTAATTATTTTTCACCATCTCCTCCTTTCTTCTGACTCAATGGCCGAAGTCAGCAATTATCGCCCTGCAGAACTGACTCGAACACAATCTCTGTTTAGATTTCACGAGCTCTCCGGGTTCATCCACAAGGTTAACAAGGCGTACATTTATAATGGAAACCTCACAGCCCCGGGAACAACAGGAAATAGTCTCCTATTGACTAAATACTTTCAGCACTTCGCAGACATTCAGGTTTGGCACAGACAGGCACAGAAAGCATTAAGCAATGAGAAGCAAGTTTGTTCACCGGCCTCCAAGACTAGGTTAAATGCAGCTCACTTAGATAAATTGTCTCCTCCGTATTTTCTGACAACTTACCTTCTTTCACGTACTGCAGCACTGTTAAGCCTTCCAGGTTTAAGATTAATCGGTATCATTTTGCTCGGGCTTAATCAGACAACTTTGTTGATATAAAAAATAGATACTAGAAGGATGTAGAGAGACATATATTAAGAAGTCTTAAAGCAAATCAAAATGTCTCTTTCAAGGGAAGTGAGCGCTGTACGACTGCTGAGCAGCCACAGTGCTATGGGGGTACGGCCACATTTTTCCTGCAGGCAAGTCAAACCCAGCAATTCCAGCAGCAGCACGAATTATACCCCGTTTCCAAGAATTTTTGTCTGCTTCCTACACAGAGGCAGCCTGTATGAACTCCTTACATCTGTACAGACTGATGACAAAAAAAAAGAGAAGGAAAAAAGAATACGAAAATTCTGAGAAATGTTTCCCTTGTAAATCCCAACGAGCTGCATGTTATTCAGCCGCCGCTCCAGAACCCCCTCTGACATCTATTTCATATGGCCCCTCTCCTCCCTCAGGCTCACACTGCAATCCCTTGAGCATCACACTTTTCCAGCTGGTTTTTTGGGCTCCTTTTCCTCTCCCAGCACTAGCATTTCTCTATGGTCACACTGTGCAGCATTAAACTGGCCACGTTCCACAAACAAATCGCTTCGTTTCGCCCTAGGCTAGCTTCACTTTCTGGTGTTTATGCTCTTGACTGACACTTGCAATTGGAAAAACCTTATACCGACATTATTCACCCTTTGCTCCCCAGAGGCCACGTCCACAGTGCTCCACGACACTCTTTCCCCCCCCACCCCCAAACATACACACCCCTCTTTTGCATGGTCTTTTAGGAAAAGATTGTGGTGCCCGTTTAACTCCAAAAATCCTTCAACATTTGTGGAACGCTCCAAGACTGCGAGCATAAACCCTGCATCTCTCCTCCCTTTTAGTTTCCTGGTTGGCTGTGCGGAGATGAGTGATTTTTGTACAGACCAAGATAGAAGTGGATTTAACAGAGAGAAAAGTAAAGGAGAAGATGTGAGGGGAGTTGTGCAGCTTCTGAAGTCACGGATCAAGCCTTGAGCAGCTCTGTAGTAGGGGAGAAAGGCCACCCCTTCTCTCATCAACATTTCTCCAGCAGTCTGCTCGCTCTCTCAGCAGCCTCAGAGCAGACTTCTCACATACCTTTAATAAAAGATGGACCAGCTGAGCTAGTAGGTGTTTCTGCACTTTTTCCAATGAAGTTAAAATGCCTGGGCAGGTCTGAGGCTACCGAAACACCATAACAAATAATTTAAAGCCAGAAAAGTTCCCCGAGCTCAGTATCTATCTGACTGGGAATCTTTAACTAATTACAAACAGCTAATTATTTATGGATCAATATAGAAAAGCACCCCTCAGCATCTTTAGCCCAAGACACTTTAACCTTTAGATGTCAGGATAAATCATTCATGAAAGAGTATTCATTAATTTTGCAAAGTGTGTCACATGCAACCACAGATTCACTAACCCAATTGACTAACACACTTGCTAGAATTTATATAGTCACCATGGCGACTGCTCAAAATACTTAAAACATGCGCCTGCTACCTTTCTTACTGCATTTTAATAGGCACATGCACAGAAACTCACACAGACTGAAGCACTGCTACATTCCGTGCGCTCCTGCCTACCGCCCAGTTTTTCGGTATCCACTGCATAAAATGCAGCTCCGTGAGCAATCCTGTTCTACGTTAAACCTCCTCGTTGCCACCACGGATACTCGTTCTCTAAAATCTAATTGAGCAATTCTTCATAGTGACCTTTTTTTCCACTCCCCGTAGACAGGAAGTGTCTGAAGCAAGCCCAAGGAAGCCCAGAGCATGCTGCAACCTGCTGCCCAAACAGAGCGTACGTTCACCCCAGTGACAGCGCAGTGGAAGTGGTGGTGGGGCTCCCCGAGACCGTGCTAGCCCGAGACAGAGCCGTCTGCGCGAGAGTCCTCGAGGCCGGCTGGTTTTCTTGTCATTTCATTACGAGAACCCAGCGGAGTCAAAGGTAAAACAAGGGGACTGTGAGTTTAGGCTGCGTAAGATCTAAAGGGAACATGAAAAAAGTCCTACTCCTCAGGGTAACAGCAGGTTTCTATCAGGCTGAAAAGGATGGTTGGTACTTTACATGCTGCAGAGGAGACAGGGAATGCTTTTTAGGAGCAACCAGGAAATACGACAGTTCTGGGCAGATGGACCACACGTCTCACCAACGAGCACTAAACGACACTGAACTGAGAAGAGCTGGGCTCATTAGTTATGTGACACTCGGCAGGAAACCTGCATTTTAAATGACACTATTTTGCCTTTGTTCCTTTTGCCACAACAGAGCTCCTGGAATGCCAAATGCCTCTTCCAGTCTTTTAGGAGGCCATGCAATTCACTAGACCTAAAGACACCATGGCGCAAATACTACGTTTAGAAAATGCAACAGATGGCATTCCACGTTTCCAAGATTCAGATTACACCCTCCCTGCAGAAGGGGACAATGCAACACAAATGGCTGAAGAAGGCAAACAGACTGTTTCTCCAAGCTCTAGCAGATCTTCCAGATCTTTGATGTTGAAGCCATCTACTCTCGGGCAGAAAAGGCCATGGTGGAAGTGAACTGAGAATATTCCAGTTTGGAAGATGACTGACTAATGCCTGTCCTTCACAGACAAAGCTCTCTATTCTGGCAATGAGAGGAGCATCCCTGCTGACAGATGCACAGTCGGCGGGACGCAGACAGCAGGACTCCTTCGCAAGGTCATCTGGAAAGAACGGAGGCCACAGACTGAGATTGCAGCGACCACTGCCAGCCTGCGCCCTGTGGGCCGAAGGGTCCCTTCCTTTGGGGACTTTCTATGTATCAACTCTGGCTATATACGATAGGCAGAAAGATTTGACCAATGTTGCCGAATGCTTTTCAAGTTACAACTCTTTCTGAAAATAACAGGTTGCCTCAAAGACTCTGAAATAATTTAAGAAAACATGTGGGAGTGGGGAGCAGAGCTCCCACTGGCTGTTTAGGATGACAGCGTTCTCCTACCATGCCACTACTCAGATGCAGCATGAGTCAGCGGTTGAGCCCACACGTCTGGGACTCTTGTTAATCATCTCCAAAGGCTCTTTAGGATGAAGCAGCTCGTGCATGACTCCTGTCAGCAGACAAAAGGATCTGTAGTCACCCATCCTCAGTATTTCCAAACAGGACCCCTGGGGAAAAGTCAGCCTCTTGGCTTTAAAAATATCAGGCTTTGTTGCAGGATGGAGGAGATCTGTTCCACTGTCACCGGGAACAAACATACCCCCCTTCTACACAAGTGCTATCTCAAAAGGCAATATATAAACCCACGTCTTTTACGCCCTTGCTTTTGGACTAGATCTTCCAAAGATGCCTTCCTGGTGTGGCTGTCACCAGAACTGCTCCACAAGGAATAAAACCACTGTATTAATGGCTGTAATTTCTTTTTTGACAAGTACCTGTGTTATCAGCTGTGTAACTAAGCCCACACTTTAAGATTCCAACAACATATTGAAACATAATAGTTAAAAAAAATATAATATTAAGAGTCTTTTTTTCCTCCTATAAACTACCTCCAGAAAAACATCTTCCATCAATTCTAGTCTTCCAGTACCCACTACCTGGCTGCTACACAGCATGTGACATGCACAGTATGAAGTTTAACAAGCATACACGTGCATAGTGCTATTTAGAGACAGAGTCCAACCCAGTAGTTTCAAATAGTATCCTGAAAAACATCCTAAATACTCTTTTTTTTCAGTGGGAAGGGAGAGCAGGGATCAGGAGGAGAATTAAATAGCTAGATTTCCTTAAGTACAGGGTAGATGGAGATTTCCACAGTTGTATAACAAAATTACTCCTGACGGAAATAGCAAGTGTCTGTTAATACATTTGGCTAAAGCATATTTAATTTATGCTTATTCCCAAGCCTCCCAAGTATCCCTCGCGGCTTATGCAACCTTCTGCTAGCCTGCAGTTCTGACCTCCCCGTGCAGGTGGCTTCCAAATATATTCTAAAACGTTTTCAGAACAACTCATCTTTCAAGCCCAAACATGCAGCGCAACGCCACCCAGGCATCGGCAGAAACAGGACGCGCAGCACTTTCAGCACAGACCAGGAAACCTTCCAGCCACTCTACCTTCTGATGACTTGTGACTTCGTCCCTGCTCCTGCCCAGCTCCTCGGCAAGTTTCACGTTCTCCTCTTGCAAAGCTGCGAGCTGCTGGGACTTCTGAGCTGCTGCCAGCTTCAGCGCTTCGCTGCGAGGACAGAGAGTGCATCGTTACCATAGGAACGAGAGAGGCAAGAAGAAACTGTGGGAGAGATTCAGCTTCACAGCTTGGAAAAATACATCTAGGTCACGTGTCTAACGGGATCTATAATAAAGGTGACAATCTATACCTCAGATGCGCAGGGAGAGGTTTAACCCTGAAATGCCGCAGCAGCACAAAACTCCTTTTCCTTTAAACCTATCAGATACTCAAAAGAAATGGAAGGTAACTTCCGCGTGCTAGTTCTGCACGCTTCCAATGGCCAGCAAACGCTGGGATTTAGAAACCCAGGGCAGGGTTTGAGAAGAGTGTTGGCAAGGTTTATAGCCTAAACTTTCTTGGAAGTGGACTTTGTAGCCAGAGGTAAAACATGAGAATTGCCTAAAAAGAAAAAAAAGGGTGAAAAAAGGAAAAAAAAGAAAAAGAAAAAAGCTTACAGTTCTACTTATTTAAATACTCCCTTCAAGGTCTGACATCCAAACATACAAGAATGTGCAAGACCACAGGAGGCAACACAGGGAAGTATCTTATCTATTCCATTATTTTTAATAGATACAAAACTAAAAACGAGACAAAACAAAAGCTGAAGAAAAAAAAAAAATAGATTTGCAAGTTTCATTAGCCTATGTTGCTACTAATATGTGTTGTTTCCTTAAAGTTTATTTTCAATGAATTTTTGAAAAGATATTTCGTATGCCTGCCTGCAACTCAAGTGACTAACACAAGTTTTTATAAGATTGGGCGTCTTTCAAAAAATAGAAAAGATATGCTTCATTTCGTCAAACAGAAATTTTTATGACTGTGTTTCGTTTTCATAAACCGGAGTCTCAGTAGTCCTGTGTGCCAATAATACGCAGAGTTAAACCCTGACTGGAATATTAAAAATACTTTTATGACTGTGGGAGGTGGAAGAACCCCTAAGTCAGAAACTTATTCAAGTGCTTCAAAATACAAGGATTCTATGGTCTGTTATTGGGCACATTTAAACAAAAGGAAGCCTGATTTATTTTTTTTGAGTCCAGCATGTAATTTGACTTAAGATTTTCTAACCATTTCTTCTCTCTAGTTTCATCTTGACTGATTTCCAATCCGATCCGCCTAGACTGGATTAAACAGGCTGCCTCACATCACCGAACATCGGTTCAAATTATCTTGGTACAAATCTACTTGCTGATGCAGGAACATACCTATTTTTAACCACAATTGTTTGCTGAACTGCAGTACTAACCAGTTCTCCTCTTTTTGCTTTTGGCATTAAGCGTAGATGAAAGCGTAGGGCATTGTAAAAAAAAAAAAAAAAAAGAAAAAAAAAGCCACACAAAACACTGGGGTCAATTTGTGTGAAATGCTCCCTTGTGCTTAGTGCCAAGGAACTTTAAACTGATAGCTGCAAGTGCACTTGACAGCATGCAGTACTAAATGAACACACAACATCCAGCCAGTATTTCTGCTTTTCTTCATCCTAGTTTTACATGGAAGGTTCTTTTCCAGAGGACGCCACTGCCACTTCAACACCTCCCGCCTCCAAAAGGTGCTGCTCCAAGAGGCAGCATCACATCCCTCCCTGCAGCCACAGCTCCTCTGGGCAACGTCTCCCCTCTGCTCTCCTTCGCCAAGGCAAAGGCACTCCCTTCATAAATGACCTCTCAAAGGTGTTCTCCCCACACACGGTACTGCCTATGGTCAAGCTAATTCCTTACTCTAATTAAAACAAGGCAACACACAAAATAATTATGACAACACAGATCAACGGAAAACAACTAGAGAAGCTTCCACTTATCCACAGCGTCTATGAGACCAGTGATGATTAGAGACCACGTTCAGCAGTAGTCTATGACTAAGATTAACCTTAAGAAAAAAAATAATTTAAAAAACCCCCAAACACAGAGTGATCAGGATCATGACAACACCTTTCAGTGCTGAAGATTTTCAAGGCAACATCTTCTATAAATAATTTCTGCTTGATAAATTACGGTCTAATTTATTTTGTCTTTCCACGATACCGAGAGTCTCCAGCCCCTCGCTGTTCAGGCATTAGAGCAACTAGTCTGGAAATAATTAGTTTGCTTTGGCATTTCCCACGAGCGCTCAGGCAGGTTGGAATCGCTCACGGAATGAAATCCTGCCTTTCTCAAAGGAGGCTGCTGTCCATACAAGCCTGCAGGTTTTTAAAAGCAAGCAGTAAAATCTGTCAGTCATACAGAAATTTAGTATTAATTCTGTGCGCTGATTTCCTTTGTGTCCCATCTTCACCTCAGAGCCGTGGTTAAGAACTGTCAACAAAACGACTTATGGAACTAACAGCAATTATCCAAAGCTGCTCCTAGCTATCAGTCCAGATTCCAGCTCTCTCTCCATGAGTCAAGAAATTATTTTCAGAGCGCAGGTAGGAACAGAGATTTGTGATTTAATGCATTATATCTCTGAAACTCGGGGGACGTGCAGCTACTGCCGGGTGGCAATAACTAGGCTGGATTTTTATTCACGGTGGCACACCAAAAGCTGTGATACAATGAGATTCCACGGGGCAAACTGCTTTGTATCAGATGCCTTGCAGTTAATTTGTTTGTATACAATCTTACACATCATTAGTTTGTAGTACATAAGAGGTAGTTTCTCAAATGACAAGCAATTAACTCTAGTTTTATATACTATATATGGCATTTGTAGTGTATCAGTTAGAAAATAAGTGCATGGGGGGCAACAGGAATAAACTGGATAAAGCCATCAATGAAAAATAAAAGCAGAACCATATTTTCTATAAACAAAGCCACTTAAGACTACTTAATACTCCAAGTGTACTTGTAATTAAATCCAAACAGAATTTCTTTATAATAAAGCTTTTAAAATAATCTAGTGCCCTCAGGTGGCAGGACTCTATACTTCCTCCAACAAACAAATTATTTCAAACGATGCTCGGAGCGAAGGATTTGCTTCTCTACCCTTCAGCAATTCAGGAGCAACATTCTGATTTCACGTTTTATACATGTTAAATTCATATTTAATTTTGACCTAATATCCACTTTTCAGTACTGGAGAGGTACTGAAAGATAATTTTTTAAAAAAACGAAAAGTAAATGTAAATACAAAGGAATGGTTTAATGCATTTAACATTGAAATACTTACAATTCTTTTTTAAGTTCTTCCACTTTCTTGTTCTCCAGACTTAGAAGCTCTTTTGATTTATTAAGTTCCTCTTCATTTTTCAGGTTGTTTTGTTTAAGCATGTCCAACTTAAAGAGGAAGAAAAAGAAGCCTCATTACACTAATGAAACTCTACAGTTCTTAAGGTAGCACTCAGAAAAGATATTCAGCAAAATGGGGGCCTGAAATGAGCTTTTCCGCTTTTTCATCTTTAGCCCTTAAATTAATCCAGTCTGTTTGTACTAAGAAGCATTTGTCTAATGGAAAATGTTATGAGACTTTCTGCATTCAAGCCGAGCAGCACAAAGAATTCAAAGTCCACGGAAGAGCACTGTACAGTAATCCGAGGTATATACCCTGATATAAAGGTAAAGCTCCAAAGCACCTCCACTCTAAATGCTACACAACTCAAAGCCTGTTTTTAAAATTCAACATTTGTTGCTAAAAATTAGCTGTTCCCTTGATCTTTATTCCCTTAAGATAACGGATAAAAGGTTCTGCTTTACCATACCTTAATTTCTGAGAAACAGCAGGCTCAAAGTTGTCCTTGCAACCATGAGAAATTAATTCCTTTTGGAATTGTTGTTGCATGGGACAAATTGTTGTCTATCTATTTACTGAGCTTGCATCCACCACGTAAACACCACAAGCCTGTGAATCTGATTTGTTCGCATTCAGCGACACATTATATTGCATAACAGATAATCTTCAGCCATTCTCATGGCATTACGGGACACTGGATTTTTTTTATTTTTTTTTTTTTAATCCAGAAAGTGAACCCCTGCCATTATTAACGTCACCGCATTTAATTCTCAAGTCATCAGATCTCGTTGGAAATCATTACTGTTTCAGCACAGGCTGTGGCATTTAGGTTAGCCCAGCTGTTCACTACCCATTATTGCCAGAGCTGCAAAAGGTGCAAGAGCCATCACAAAGAGGCCACAAGGGGCTCAAGATCTGCAGAAAAAATGCCACTTCAATGTTAGACTAGATACTTTGGGGCACAGGAGTGCAAGAGAGATTAGTGAGGACATTCTTCCCTTCTTCAAACCCTGAAGTATCACAAAGTGGCGGGGTCCTCCCACCATAAACTGGAAACAAGTCCCCAGAGGACGTGCTGTACGTGCTGGACTGTGAAATTCTGTGGGACCATTGTGCTCAGGCGTTTTACACCTCGGTACAACCCAAACCTTGTCGGACCACAAGTCTGATTAACAGAAAAATGGAAAAAAGAAGAAATGGTAACATTATACATGTCAAGATCACAAAGAGGATGTACAGAGCAAGGAGTGCCTTAGAGGTGAGACAGGGAGCGGTAACTTTTGTGGATCAGGAGCACTGTTACTCAGAGCTCTGCAGCACTTCATCGGAACGTGAAGTTGCACCCTATACTTGCAACCAGGGAACTGAAGCGCAGAGAGGTCACCCCTAAGCAACTTATCCAAAGCTACACAGCAAGACTGGCTAAGCCTCAAGTCAAACCCATGTCTCCTGGTGCTGTGATCTGCGAACGCTGCCATAGCGTCCCAAACTCCTATTATGTAGCGGTTGGGTTTTTTTGTTGTTGCTGCACCAAGATTGAAGGAACATGACCTTATATGCTGCACGGTATTTGAAGCCACACGCAGAAGACAAAAGAACATAGGTCATACGGGTATATAAAGCACCTAGATTTTCCATCAATGTGCACTCATTTAGTGAGTCTTCACAAGCCAGTCAAGACTGAGTATCGTGGTGGGAAAATGACAGAATCCACTCTTGCCCAAGCTGGTTCTCTGTTATTCAATAGTTGTTCCTTACAAACCAGGCAGAACTTTTCACATAAAAGCATTGAAATGTGATTACTTCATTCTGTAGCTTCTCGTTTGTCTGTCTAGAGCTCTCCAAAGACGCCAAGGTTTCAATCTTTTCTTTGTGAATGGCGTCCTTCTCTTTGGTCACCTTCTCCACAGTCTGGAAAACATCTTCTGCCATTTTGGCAGCCTGTATATAAAGGGGGTGGGGGAAAAAAAAAAAAAGTTCTTACCAAAGGGACCTCTGAAAGCAAAAGATGAACCACAATACTTTATGCACAGCTCCACAGTTTGCCAGCTGCTTTCCAATTAAATAAATACTTCAACTGTGAATTTATTTGCATTTTGAAGCTGCATAAAGTATAAAAATAAATGGACGTCAGAAGATTCAATTCCATGCAGAAATAGATCAGAACCCCATGCTTGTGTTACCACCGAGGAAGCCCATTTCTTCTTTTTTAATTCCTGGATTTCTAATTACCACCACTGTGATTGCTTTTAGACTTCTAACCACTTCAGACAGTAGTAGTTCAATTGATATTCACTGCCAACAGACCGCTCCATTTTCAGAAAATGCGGAATTATAAAAAGTTGTTAAAAATTTGAAAGAGAATTAAAAACTGAATAGGAGATAAAGCCAATCATTGCATTATTTCAGTGTTGTTCATTATGCCCTCATAAAAGGAAACACTTCACAAGAATATTAAAATACCTAGGTGGGCATAATACATTCCTATAGGATATTTTAATTCTAATTTGTGTTCGAAGTGATTTTATGGGCTTCAAGCCACACAGACTGAAATTCAAAATACTTTACAGAATTTGTCGGTAGTGAATACAAAACACTTCTGTGAATAAAAAGAACACCAGAACTGTCAATGTCTTGAACAGACTGAAAGTCCTATAATGTAAATTGAAATGGTTCTCTTACACTGCTTTTTATCCAATTACATTTACAGGAGCAGTACGTTGTTTTGTTTGGTTTGGGTTTTTTTGAGTAACTCAAATTCGTAGTTTGTTGTAATTTAACATAAAACAGCAGAAAGATCTAATCTAAAACCTTATTTATTTATAACCAGTCTTGCTTTTAAGCTGCAGAGTACTTCAACAGAAGGAGCTGCTCAATTTCTCCTACAAGATTCACGAAACAAAACTTCCTTTTATTCACAGTTTACGCTGTTTCCTTGCAACATTCAGCGACAACATAGGCTTTGATAATTAGAAATATTTAAAAAAAAATATTAAAGTGTTTTTCAGACTCACAGTTACAACTTGAAAATAAACCAAAGTAATATATTGAGAGGAACCATAAATTCCAGGCTGTTCATACTGAGCTGAAGTGCTGACTGTGCAATGAAGTGCAGAGAGGAAACCATTGGGTTAGTGCTCAGGATTAGTATAACTGTACTCGATTGTTCAACTATGTGTTTCAATACCTCCATTTTTTGCGCTACTGTTTGGGCCTGGAGAGTCTCAATTTCTTTTAGTTTCAAAGCCAGATTGTTCATCTCCTCCTGCAGCGTCTGATTTTTGCCCTCAGAGACCAGCAATTTGCCTGAGAGGGCACTATTAGTTTGTTCTAAAAGCGCTACTTCCTCGTGCAGTTTGTAATAATCCTTGGAGAATTTCTCCTTCTCTTCTAGTATTTCTTCCTTAGTGATGACCAGACTCTTCTGTTCAGCAAGCAGGCTGTCATTTTCCTGAAGTAACTGTATTCTCTCCTTCTCCATCGCCTCATGCCTGCGTTGAAGATCATCCAGCCTCTCGGAGACGCAGCTGTGCAGCTCCTGGAGCTCCACTTTTGATTTAGACAAGGAAGCAAAGTCGCTCTTCAGTCGTTCGATACTGGAAGCAAGCTGCTCTGTCTCTGCACGGAGGGTTTCTTTTTCTTTAACTGCTTCCACCAGGTTAGTTTCAGATTTTTCTTTCTGCTGAACTAAAAGTTCTTTCTCAGTCAGAAATTCTTTATTTTTCTCTCTCAGCTCTTCTATTTCCTTCTCTAAGAAGCTCATGTTGCTTTGAAGTTCCATCCGTTCCGACAAAAATGACTCCTTGTCCAGTTTTCTAGCTTCCTTTTCTGTGGTTAAGTTCTCTTTCATAATTGCAACCTCTCCACTTAATTTCTGACACTTATCTTGCAATTCAGTCCTCTCTCTGGTCAGCGCTTCCCTGTCAGAGGAACAGGTCTCGAAGGAAGCTGACAGGACCTGCTGGGCATGCGAGAGAGCAGACAGTTCATCTTCTAGTGTTCTTTTGGCATCTTGGGCCTCTTTCAGCAGATCTGAAAGGTCACATTTACAGGCTATTAGCTCTTGATTTTCTAGAGTCTTCTTACTTAGTTCTTCCTTGAGGGCTTCAATGGAATCTTGGAGCATGGCATTCTTTTGGGCCAGAGCTCTGTTGGCTGAGACATCCAGCTCATGTTCTCTCTTCATATCAGAAATTGCATTTGCAGAAGACTTGTTTTCATCAAGAAGCTCTGAGTATTTGTTCTCCAATTCATTCTTCTCTTGAAGAAGAGCTTCATTGTCCTTTTCAAATTGCAATGACCTACAAAAAACAGATTCCTTTTCTAAGTTCAGTTCATTTATTTGCTCAGTAAAGACTTTCTCAGCAAGTATGGCATCTGCTGTGGCTTTAGCAAGCTTTTCAGCAATTGCCTTATTTTCATTTAAAAGTTCCTCCCTTTCAGCCAAAAGCCTTCGTTCGGATGAAGAAAGAGCCTTTTTCTCTTGAAGTAACTGAATACATTCAGAACTGGATTTCTCTCTTGAGGCTTCAGCTTCCTCAAGAAGACAAGAGAGATTTGCAAGGGAATCCTTCAACTCCATATTGTCTTTCATCGCTTTTTCAAGTTCTTTATGTTCAGTCTCAAGTTGGGTTTGCACCTCTTCCGTTCTCACTTTTAATGCTTGGGTTTCACTAACCGTATTATCTAAACTCACACGCAGCTCTTCTATGCTTTTAAGGAGCATCTCCTTCTCAGACTGCAGGCTCTGGCTTGTCTCCAATAGACTGTCCCTTTCATTTTTTAAGGCTATATGTGTATTTTTAAGATCTGAGTGTTTTCCTAAGGCTGAATCTCTCTCTGCAGTCAGAGCTGACACTTCTTGCAGTAGCTCTCTTTTATCTCTGGCCAGGGCCTCACAGGAACTTTCCAGCTTCTGAATAACACAATCTTTGTCTTTAACGACTGCATCTTTCTCTTCCAAAAGTTTCTTCTGATAATTCTCCAGTTCTTCCCATTCCTTGATATGTTTCTGACATACCACATCCATGGCATCTTTGTTGGCCTGAAGTTCTTTCAACTGTTGGAACAAGGTTGACTCTGAAGACCGGAGAGCATCATTTTCTTGAGTTATCTTCAGAAGGTTTGCCTGTGCTGCCTCTATTTCAGAGAGTAATTTGCATTTCTCAGAAATTAGTGCTACCTTTTCTGTGCTTTCCTGCTGGCTTTTGGCCTCAGCTTCTTCCTTCTGCTTCAGAATTTTTTTATTTTCTGAATTAAGTTCTTCATTTATTGTCCGAAGTTCTTCTTGGTCTTGTTGCATTAATGACATCTTTGATTCCAATTCTAGAAGTTTTGATAACAAGGAACCTCGCTCTAATTTTAAAGTATTCCCCTCCTGTGCCAAAGTCTCTTTTTCTGATATCAAACCCCTCATTTTGTCTGACATTACTTCAATCTCTTTTCTGGCTGATGCTAACACAGAGCTTAAGGACTAAAGAAATAAAGTCAGGGAAGGGAAAACAAAAATGAAATCAAGCATATGAGAAATGTGGTTTAAGGGCAAATAGAGATATTGTATTTTAAGTTTTTAAAAAAAAGTGTATACACTGACACACAGTCCCTGTGCAAACTGAACTGTTGACAGCCACCCCGATATCTCATTACAAAACACCCACCACCTACAGGACAACTTTTCAGTAATTAAATAACAATAATTTTTTTAAAAAAATCATGGTTTGAAGGTTCTTCCATACAAGACTTCATCTTGTTTTTCAAACTATTCTCAATAAATTTTCTGAATGTAAATTACTCAGGACAAAGAGCCACAGAATGATTTCATGAGAAACTAAGTGAATTAAAATGCAGGGAGTTAAATTAGTTACTGACTTCCAGTTCTCAAATTCACCTTCTATAGATAATTCTCCTCGTGATTCTGTTCAAAATATATTGTCATAACCCATTTAATTCAAAACGCCACATCAGTGTGGTGTATTTAAAGTTAACTTGTGTGCCAATTTATACACTAAATGTTTTGCTAAAGCATAAAACAAAGATTATAGCAAATAACTAATGAGGGATGAAAGCAAGCAGCAGTGTCAAAGAAACTGGAGAAAAAATTACTAAAATCAAGCTACATACTAAATAGTTGCACGTAATATAGGATCATACTACAGAATAAAAAAGTGTTACACACCTGAAATTAAATTAAATAGTGCACAACATATTTTAAAATTCATACATTTAAAAACCAGAGAATAACATTTGTCTCCAATTAACTGTGCTGAGCCAGATACCTATGAACATAAAATGTTAACATCGAAGAACCATTATTTCATGGATTCTTGTGCAATCTAGAGAAGCCAACCCGTCAGTCACGTGTGCTTCTCCCTAACCAATATTAATCTACCCTGGAAAAGTCCAAAAAGAAACACTACAAAAATCTTACTACAAAATGGCGAAGCCAGGCAAAAAACAGCGATTCACTGAAACAGAAAGATTTAAACTTTAAATTTCTTGCAGAGTAACAAAGTATACATACTTTGGCCTGTTCCGCTTGCTTTTTCAGCTCCTCAGCCTGTGTTTCTAACTCTTCATTTTTCTTCTGTGCAATTTTCAGTGCCTCTTCTGCATCCAGTAAGTTCTGCTTAAACCCTTTGATATCTGCATCATGTTTAGTGATCATCTCAGAAGTTTCTTTTTCATGCTTTGCCTGAAGATCCTTATACTGATTTTGGCTCGTCTCAATTTGCTTTTTCTGACAGAAGATAAAACAATTGGAACACAGTTAAAGAAGCAGTGATCCAATATTCTGCACATAGTTAGCTACTGCTTTTTAAAGTTGTTCTTACCATGTCCGTTAGTTGATCCTGCATATTTTTCAGTTCTGCTTGATGAATCTTGAGAGTTTCTTGCTGACTCTGCTCAGCTTTCTGTGTTGTCTGCTCCACATTTTTCTGAAGCTGAACAGCCTTTTCATTTGCTTTTGTAAGCTCAAGTTGTATTTCCTCCAACTGCCTGGAAAGACCAAATAAAAGAACATTACTTTTTGCTGACAGCACGACAAGCACAGAGATGAAAGAGTCTAAATTATGCTGAAGTTCTATATTCTGTCCAAGTATTTAGAAAGAGATTTAATTATTTAACATATAGAGAATGTTCTGCTAAATTGAATATACAGAAGTGAGACCGAGCACTTGCTCATGTGCAGCGCAACACAGCTGCCAGTTACTTTGCCCCCAGTCTGGGGTTTTGTAAAGGTAGAGAACAACTATTCTACATACAATTTTTACTTGAAACAAAACACATTTTCTCTTGCTACACAAAAGCGTGACCCAAGTCTTTTATACATCCAAATAAACCAAGCTTATCAGGTAATGAAATAATTATGAAGCACGATCACAAAATAGTCTAGATTGTTAAAAAGGTCACTTACTCTGGGCAATAAGCAGCATGTTACATAAGAATTTCAGAGTTATAAATGTTATTTGCTCTTCAGATCATTCCAAGGAGACTGTTTTGATTAGTTTAGTTTGACAGATTAAGCTTACTTGTCATATCAATGTGACACTCGGGAGCATCTTGTTCAGATATTTACAAAAAGATAAAATGAGAAGTGCTGGGAGTGCTGGAGTAAAGAATTAATGTGAAAATGTTCTGACAATGCTGGAATACCTTTCTTTTAACCGGAGCTCATCATTCATTTTCATAAGCTGAGCAGAGCTGTCTCCTGAAGACTTCATGATCTCTGCAATATCATTTTCAAGTTTGGCTTTAGCTTCAATAAGTTGCTGTTCTCTCTCTTCTCGCTCCTTCAGTTTCTTCTCCATCACTGAGCAAGACAAAGGTCAGCAGTTTAGTAAATTTAAGAGAAAGGGTACACACAGACTAGCTAGAAGATAGTAAAGGGCTACAAGCAGAGAAATATTGCTACTGCAGAGCTTACAAATTACCCCTTTAACATTAAAAATTACAATTGTTTGACTTTTGAACTGGTAGCTGTAGCAGAAGGTTAAGAACTCTTCAGAAATAGTAAAAAAGCAACTGAGATTAAGATTCCCTTAAGTTCAGGCTCTGAGAAGCTGATATGAGTTCTACCCCTACCGGAGGGTAATCAAGCAATATAATGCGAGAGTTATACGCATCTTACAGGCGAGACAACTCACCAGCTATTTAGTAGAGCAGCGGAAGACAAACAATGTAAGCGACATAAAGCTACAGTGAAGAAATGACCCAGTGCAGGGCAGGCACTGCCACCAAGGGCAAGCGCAGCCCTTACGATGACTTCTGCAGTCCCAACAGTGCCTTGAAAGGCTTGGGTACAAGGGTACCTGGCGAGTCTTAATTTCTTTCTGTGTTGGTTTTAAATAGAGATGCACAACTAGAAATATTCAGCAAGACTCCCTCCTGTGAGATAGGAAGAAGCGGACAACCAGAGTAATGTACAGTTTTCTTGACGTCCTTAAAAAGAAAACACTACTTAGGGGCAAAGCTTCTGTGAACCAACTACCTTATTACACTTGTAATGCTTCAGTCTGGTCCCCAAGCCTTTGTCTGGGATGTGACCATTACCACAGCATGATTTTGTTGCAATGTCAAGCAAGAATTTAACTATTGATTTGGAATACACTCAACCAGGAAATCTACTGCCTCACCACACGATTTCCTTAACATCGTGGTCACCTTGCTGCGTCACTACACACAGTGCCACAAAAGCCATTTTCTGCCTAGAGAAAAGGCTTTCTTTTGAAGCCATACGCATTTGTGAAAGCACTATGATGCGGCGAGCTGAGCAGGAGGAATACGAAAGCATACAGCTGATGCATTTTTCAAAACGTTCCATTTTATTACTTCCTTACCAGTCAAACTAGACTTCAGCTGTTCCAGTTCTGAAGACATGAGTGCAAACTGCTCTTCTTTTTGGTTTAGTTTTTTAACTGTTTCTATGCAAGTAAAATTTTGAAAACAAAGTTAGTAACTACTTAGATGCAGATAATTCCACCTACTTGCAAGGTACGTTACTCTTAAGAAGACAGGCTGCAAGTAATCCTGTCCTTTCCATAGCTGCCAAAACTGCTGTACCACCAGGTGTAAATTTGAAAGCACAAGGATAAAACCCCTTTATTTTACATTTATTTTCTGCAGCTTTTTAGCTCTTTGTTTAATTTAGCAGCAGACATACCTTGCATAGATTGTTGAACTTTTTCTGCTTCATCAGCTGCACTAGTAAACTTTTCTTTCTGAAAAATGGATAAAAACCTAAGGTAAGGTTTGGTAATAGCAGTAGAATTCAACCACTGAATTTATACTAGGTATTTTTCAAGTACGAAATAGGAGTCTTCACTCCTATCATAAATAGAGCTGAAGTTTTTGAATTACAGTTTAGCATACATATATTCAACAACATAAAGCAAGATTGTCCCTTGCCTTGGTTGCGAGCAAGTCCCTAAAAATCATCCCAAGTCACTTCTCCACCAGCCAGCACAGCAACAGAACTGCGGCCACGGGCCCAGTGCAGGAGATGTGGCTCTGGGTCTCAAAGCAAGAAGCTGTCCGTGCTGCTCACAGGCTGCACAGTGGACCTCTGCAGCCCTGCCATCAATCTCATACCACTGTTTTCCAGCTTTATCAGCAGGAAGAGATGCTGGACTGTGAAGAAAAGGGAGGATATCGAGGAAGATAAGAAGCAAGACGCTTCCACCAGTTTCAAATATTTGCTATGGCCACGGAAAGATTTTACGACAGGGACGGTAAAACCTAGAAGTGTGTCTTTTTGCTACTAAGTCAGGTGTAGTTTCTTAGAAAAATCCAACCCAACTACAGAATACTTGCAAATTTAATTAAAATTGCAAAACGAGAAGCCAGATGAAAAATGTCTTCAGGAACCATTTGTAAGACACACGTATAGCAAGCATGAATTTGCCACGTGTTCCCCTTAATGAGTAGTCTAAATTTAAACTACATGCTGCTTCTGATTTGGTTTAATACTTTATCTGAAATCCATAAACTGGTGAGTTCTACTTAGACAAAACACCTGATAACACAGAACTCAGGTGAAACGCTCTTTTCATTCTGGGACAGATCCTACTGGTCGTGAGCCCTTGTCTTCTTTTCATGAGTGAAATAGCTTTGAAAGACTTTGCTCAGAGTTGACCCACAGATTTTAATTACACTCTCACCATGACAACCAAAATCCAAAGGATAAAGTCAAAATTTTTGGGTATTACTCACCAAAACTTGAAGTTCCTTTTCCAAAGAATCTTTAACTTGATTTACTGCACTCAAGTTTTTCTCAAGGTCAAGAAGCTTTTGCTCTTTGCCCTGCAGTTCTTTGGCCAGATTACTAGCCTAACAAAGATGATGAAATGGAGTAAAATAAAATTACAAACATGAATGAAAGAATAGGAAAATTAAAAGCTGAATCTGAAAGAAATAACTATAATATTAAAATCACTGTAAGATGAAAAAAAAAAAAGAAAAACCAACTCAAGAAAAAAAAATGTGATCTGTTAACTGAGTGAAGCTGATTTCCACTGATGACTACATACATCACAGTACTAATTGCATCTTGGAATATATTTGAAATCATTAAAATTTACTTCTCTTGGAAGTAATGGTGAAAACATTTTTTAATGGCAGACATTTTTTAGTACATTCAAAATTTCAAAACAAAGTTACAGCACCAGTTGAATTAGTCCTTTGGTTCTTTATTGTTTTAATTTTTTTTAACTGATCAATTTAGCATTTACGCTTCAACTGTCTCTTCAGACCAGTTCACGTTTGGGGATGTAATTTTTCAGAAGGCTCTGTCCCACAGCCAGGGGTAATGCAGAAACCCAGTGTGACACTAGAGTCAAAGGTCTGTAGAAATCTAGTATCTTGGCACCATCTGTGAAGGGTTTACGAAAGCTACTTCCAGTCACCTTCCCGCTGCTCTTACAATTAGAGCTCTAGCTTGTCTAGCTTGTCGCCCACATATTTGGGGTGCGGGCGAACCCCTGAAATGAAATTGTATCTTAGGACTTTTAATCCTAGCGGCAGTGGTGGAACAACTTTCAAGTACCGAATGCCATGCTATCAACTTTAAAGAGACATTTCGTCCAAAACCAAGAAAAATCTTGGTAAGTACCACCACATTGCAGTCTGTGCTTCAAAAATGCTGTGAAACGGTGCCTAACAACATCACTACCTTTCTCGTAAAGAAAAGTTCCACCAGGATCTCTTTTGCTTTCTTTTGTTTTTAATAGCCTCTTCCATCACCTTGTCTGATAGTGAAGGTACAGAGGAAACGTTTCCCCATTGAGCCCCAAGTCATTTTATCTGAATACTTCTATCACCAAAGGTTAAAAACATAAGGTGTGTGGATTCTTCTCCCAAATAAGCCAATAAACTAACTTTTCCATAACACGAAGCTTTCAGCAGAGGCATGCTGAGGCCTGCAGCAAGAACGCCTAGAAAGAATTTTTTTCTTTTGCTTAGTGGTACAGACCGAGCACTAGAAACCTGTTGAGACATGACCCAGTTAACACTTTCTCTAAACCTCCTCAGACGGTACTAAGATACACATTCAGTAAAACTAGTTGTTTTTTTCTGTGATGTATTTGCTATAGCAGATTAGAACAGTACAAATGTGAAATAAAAGCAAAGAAAAAAAAAAAAAAAAGGATGGATGTCGATACAAACCTTGCTACTTCCATCAACCTTTTCAGCCTCTAAATTCTGAATTTGTTTCTCAGCTGCCTCAAGCTGCTTGCTAAGTTTCTGGATTTCCAATTTACCTTCAGAATTGGCTTTCTGAAGTGCAGCAAGGTCCAAAAGCTTTTCTTCAGCAGCTTTGATCTGTGGTGTAAGACTATCAATAACTTTGGTTTGTTCATTGTACTTGGCTTGCAGTACCTCTAGCTCCTTTACCTTTATTTCAGCTTCCTGTAATTTGTTTAAAGTGTCTTCCATTTCTACTAGATGCTGATCTTCCACACTTTCCAGTTTGGTCTTCAGGCTTTCCAGGTTTTGCTCTTTCTCCTCTGTGACTGCCAACAGTTTTGCTTTCAGTGATTCGATCTCTTTTAAATAATGAGATTTTTCATTTTCCTGCTTCAGTTTTAAAGTTGACATTTCGTTTTCATAGTCTAATTTAATCTTCTCAATCTGAGTCTTTAACTCTGCAAATTCTGCTGTCTGAGCCCCTACGCCTTTGCTGAAAGAAACTTTTAGTTCTTCCATTGCTTGCTGATGGGAGGCGATTGCAGATTCCAGCTTCGATTTCCACAGCTCTATTACATCTGAATTCTCCTTGTTGGCGTGATCAAGCTTAGTTTTCAAGGACTCATTTTCTTTTGCCATTCTCTCATTTGAAGCTGAAAGTGATTTGATCTCTTTCTGCAATGCTTCTTCACTAACACCAAACTTCTCTTTCAGCGAATTCATCTCATTCTGATGTTCTTTGCTAACTGCTGCCATTCTTTCTTGCAAAGAACTTATTTCTTGTAACAACGAAAGAGAAGTGTCCACATCATCAATGTGTTTACTAGACTCTAATCTCCCTCGAAGCTCAGCTACTTCCTTCACCCGCAACGCTAGATCTCTTTCTAGTTCCATGATGCGAGATTTTTCTGATACCGTGGCCACCTATGATTAATAGCATTTTAAGAAAAGAAGAAACAATTACAAAAGATACGTTTAATACAAAGACACTTAGGCCTCACTGAAAAGACACCACCGAGTGTCGCAAACTAACATCGTCAGTGTATTCTTACCAGCGTTTTGGATTAGAATACCTTTGACTTTCTTTGCCAACTCCTATTTCTATCGAAATTCTAAAGAAACCTTAAGCAAAAATGCTGCTTTGACATAGAAGGCTGCGAAACAAGAGCAGCTGTTGTTTCACTTAGGTATAAATGGTTGCTTTAAAGGTATAAATGGTTGCTTTAAAAAAGGAAAAATATCCACAACTTCGTATTACATTCTCTCTAAAGGTGGAATTTAGTTAAATTCATTTTTCTGAAGTTACCTAGAAATAACATCTTGCTAAACAACTTACAAACTATGGTAATGTATATTATCAATGTTTAACAAAATGTTTCTCAGAACCATTTTAAAGCCAACTGGAAAAGAACAGAGAACGCTGAGGTCTTTATTTGTTGAAATAACTGCTTCTAAATTATCTCATGCCAGCTATGACCGTCAGAGAAAAATACAAACACATTTTTAGCCTACAAATCCTTTGAAACTCCTTCTATGTTCACTCATTTGTTGTCTCTGAAAAAGTATCCTCACATTGTCTGAGCTTTTCACTGGCTGTAGAAGCAGCTTGTGGTATGGAAAAGCATCCATAGCTACCGCAATTATGTCTAATTAGGAAGTTACACTTCAACCTCCTTATTATACCAACATCCTGAAAAAGACATTACTTACCTGCAATTGCTCTTTAAAAGTATTTATTATGGAGTACATTCTTGGTTTTATAATATTCACCCTACCTCAACTTCCAGAGAAGCTGCACATGTGAGCATGAATATATATTTACCTCTCCTTAAGAACTGACATCTGCTGAACCTGGGACAACGTATGTCCAGTAATATTTTAACAGGTGACAGTATTACTAATGCTACTGGGATAACCATTAAAAGATTGTCATGGGTGGTAAAAAAAAGAACTACAAAGCCACTGCTAACCATGATTTACCAAAGCAAGTAGTACAACAACTATTTAAGACCCGAGAAACCAAGCCCCAAATACTAAGTTTGTGCTAAAAGCACAGTCGATCTTACTTTTTTTGGATTTAATGAACTTTGCTACTTCTAAAACGAACCACTGAACATTCCTTTATGTCAATTCACAGCCCCATTTACTGCTTTTGACTTGGATTCGAGTATCAATTTTGCAGTTTTAAGACATCTTACCTGAATTCTTCTGAAGAAACGAGTATACATATACAGGCATACACACACACACACAACACTGAAGCTCAAAATTAATGCTTATTTTTAAAGTGTTCCAGCTATATCTATAGCAGGTACTGATCATGGCAGGAGCAAGGACCTGTTTCAGCATGTGTTATACCCAGCAGACTGTGTCATCAGAAATCTTCCACAACACAAATCAGTCTTGTTATTTAAATAGTGAAAACCATTACCCTAGTGTCTTCTAACTCCCTCTGGAGTTTGTCAGCTTTGGTCTTTTCAAAGAGCAGGCTCTGTTCAAGCTCCTTAATGCGGGCATGCTCCAGTTTGGTCTGCGTCTGTTAGTAAAAAGGGAAAGGAAGAGAACACAACGGTGCCACCATCACATGCCAGCACAAGAGGAGGGAGCCACATGCAGGCCGTGCTGCCAGAATCTTCTACCAATGATGAGCAGAGAAGATGCAGTGGATAAAATGAACAGGGAAATGCTATGGATGAGAAAGATGGACTGAAAGTGTAAATGGACTGACGTGTAAAAAACATAAAAAAAAAAGTAAAAAAAAAATCACAAACGAAGAAATATGAACAAAAAAGTTTCATGCAGCCAAGTAGAAGTTATTTATCAGTACATGAAGTTTTCAGCACAAATTAGAATAGTTATGTAAAAAATACACATGTGTATATATACCTATACCTGTTCTAATAGGATGATAGGTCCCTTTCCTCGTCATCCCACTAACTTTTCTCTTTAATGTATTGGGCTTATTTTATAAATTATTTAGTTATTAACCAGGGGACAAAAATTCACAACTGAAGCTCATGTGACAAATCAAAACTTTTAAGCTTTTTTTTAATATTAGCTGTATCCCAAGTCTCAGCCGTAAAAATCCTTTTGGCCAAGACCTGGGAACATTAAGGCTCATTCGTCACTATGGCATGAATTATTTGACTAGAAATAGAAGAGAATGGTTGTCTATAACTGCAGAATCCTCCTAGTTTTCCCCCCGCCTCTTCCTCTTTCAGGAAGGAAGGAAGCAATAAGTAAGATTCTCCAAAACCAGGTTGAAAAGCGAACCAGTCTGTTTGCTCTACAGTTACTGAAATCTAAATATATCAAACAAGATGTGTAAGTAAGGGGGGAAAAAAAAAAAAGTAAGATCTTTGTAATTCTAATAGGGTCCTAAAGAGAAGCAAGAAGGAGATGAAACCAAGTGAGAAGGTACCTCCTGCCTTTTGCTTACAAAGAGGTAGAATTTTTAGCAAGAACACAGAATATTGGATATTCTGGCTTGATACTCCAATACTCCCAGAGGCCCACAAGAAAGCTTGAAGTCTGAAAGATGCAGGTAAAGTCCAGCAGGTAGTTCAAATCTGACCTGCACTTCTGAAACAGGGCGGGGGGATGTAGAAAACAGAAATATGAAAAAAGGTAAGAACCAGGTGCTATGCTTATTTCTGAAGTGCCGAGATTTGAGTACTGGGTCAACCTTGACAGGTCGCTGATGGTCTACATTTACTGAACAATCCAAATTAAAAGGATTACAAAAGTCTCTTGATGCTTCACAGTGTCTTTTCCAAAAAGAGCAGCTTTTCAGGGCTTGCCCACATTGAGAGTAAGGTGGATGTCCAGAGGAAGCCTGGATGAAGTTGAAGATGTGTTTATTAACCGAAGAAGTTGCATCCACCAGTCCTGATGAAAGTTTCCCGCACCACTCAACTGCCGCAGTTAATTTACCGTGGAACCAAGTAACACAGTAACCCCCAAACCCTATGAACTACTATTAACTGAAGAGAGTCCTGCAACCTCAACAGCTCCCGAACGCCGGACTGAAAGAATCCAAAGAGGCAGGACGACGCGTGAATAATCGCAAAGCCACAGCGCAGCCGTGTGTGCACAGCTGGCAGGACACTGCTGCTTCTCTGATCTTTGTAATACGATATTTAAGAGTCCCTACAGAACCGTGTTATTTATAGAGTGACAAGCTGATTAGTACTGCCTGCGAACCAGCCGCAGCAGTTCCAGATCTTACGTAGCCTCTGCAGAGCAAGTGGGATGGGATGAGCCTCTCGTTTTGCTTCAGGCCTGTTCTCCTCCAAACACAGGATTCTTTCTGACAGCATCAAGTTATCTTCTTTCCCAAAGGCACGCAGACATCTGGCGGTTTAATTTTTTAAACGTTTTTTTCAGCTGAAAACAGTTGGCTGTTTTACTGTGTCGTTACCAGGTCCAAAATACTAAAACCCACAAACATTAAAAGTTGCTTCTTAGATTTGTCTCGGTTTTGAAATTCCATAGCAGATTTGTTTCCCTATCAGTGGAAGATCTTCAGGGTATATGGGTAAAAAAAACCCCACAAGAACATGGATTACTGCTTTTGACTCCCACAGCAGCCTTTGAAAATGGAACTAAGTATTCCAAGGGAACTAACAATATTTTCTAAGTGGCTATAATTAAGTCCCCTCTCTGATATGGGTTAGTTTTAGTTCTGATCCACAACAAAATTTTAAGTCCAAAAAGTATTCTATTTTTTAAAATTGAATATGCATACCACTTCCTTGCTCCAATTCACCAAAGGGATCTATTAAAAAACAAGAAACCCCAAACCTGGTAGATGCAGAATTCTCCTTGCATCACTTTGCAAAACAGGCGCTCTCAAGTTTTTCTATGCTACATAAAACCCAAAACACTTTGATCCTTAATTTCAGCGACATTGCTTTACTACTGCAAAGATCAGCTATACCATCACCAATTACTGTTTTTTATTTTAATCACATGTCTTATATATTACAAAGGGAAATAAATTAAAATCCTAGCAAAATGAAAGATCAAAACCCCCAGAACTCCAGAGATCTTTGCCAGACACCTTTTTCCCCATTTAGGGGTTGAGGGATTAATCTTTAAACAAGTCTGATTTCCAAGGGACAGGCTCCAGTTTCCCTGAGGTAAAAATCACTGTAAATTTTTGAATCATGCAAATTTCTCTCCTGATCATCTAGAGAGAAATGTCTTTTTTGAGGAAACCCAGAGTGCAGTTAACTGAGAAAAGCAGACTACTATTAAAAGGAAGAAAAGAATTTGATTGTAAACCATAACTTGTATGGAAAACAGAAAAAAAACCCAAAACAAAAACCAAAAAAACCACAACAAAGAAAGCATCTTCACAGTCTCCAAAGCTTCACAGTTAGATTAAGAGTGAAAGGGAAATGGGACAAGCCTTACTCTGACGTGAACTTCAAAGAATTCCACTCGAATAAACTTCAGAGACCAGTCACCAGCTATTTTCAGCATTTGTGTGTTCTAGCTACCCTTCCACTTCAAAATAAACCTTACTGTTAAGTTCTCCATCTATAGGACAAAATGTAAAATTGTGCTGAAGCCATAAATGCTGATAATGAGTTCCAGGATAGGGGCAAGACGACCTTCAGTCCCTTCGTGCTGGGGTAACAATCACGGAACACGGACTGAGATTATGAAGCATTAGCCTAGAAACTAAGTGAACCCCCACTTCTCTCCGTTAGAGAGTGAAGATGTCCATTTTAATGGAAAAATTAGAATAGGGAAATTGGGAGTAAAGATAGGATTAAACAAGGAGTGCACAAAACAAGAGAAAGGAAGGGCACATGCAGATTTACTTCTAACACACCGTGAGCCTGATTGGAAGAATAGAGGAGACCCAGATCGCTGAAGTAGCTTCGCAAAAGGAACACCTAAGAATGCACAGCAGGAAACCAGTTTTAGTCTTGAGAACTTCCTATCTCGGCCGGGGATGCAGCAGAGGAGGCAGCCTGGGATAAATTTTCCTGAGCCCAATCACAGTGAGGGCTTTTAAATTCCACTATTCTGAGCTATGGACACAAGAGGGCTGCTTAAATGTCTCGTTTAAGGCAATTTCTGTTATCCGGTAACATATATTTTTCCTACATAGTACAAAGAGAAGCTACGTGAAGATACAGTAAAACCAGACAGCTTTGCACACTAATTCTTCAGATGTTTTTAATCATCTCTCCCCTTAGCATTTCATGCCAAAAAAAACAAATAAGGGGAGGTGGGGAACACACCGATTTTTTTTCCTCAGAAAAATTTATCGGCAAATTACATACTGCATCTATCGAACAGCAGTAGGAGCTCATAGGAAAGCAAGCAGGATTTTGTCGAGAAAGCAACTAAAATCATAGACTTACATGAAAGACATTTCAAGATCCTGGACAGTCATTTTCTACAAGCTCCCATACTCTTCAATTAGTTGCAAAGTTTTTGATCCTAAAGAATTCTAATGACACATTCGCCCTCTCTCCAGTTAATGGGGATTACAACGTTTAGTCATTACACACATTCTTTTCAATAAATGTTGTAATTGCTCTGAAAGCAACATGCACACAAGTACTAGAGTCAATGTTTCAATAACAGATTATGCAGTTAGTGAATAAGTATAAGCATTTTCTGCACACAATCTGTTAACATGGGATGTCTCTGCACATTTAAGTGCCCTCTTACATTTTCTGGGTCTTCCGAAATCTGCCTCTTTCGCTATCAGTAAAATTAAAAAACAAACAAACAAAAATATTTCACCTGCAGACTTAGCACTAGCATTCCAACACAAACAACAGGATACATTTAATTATCTTGAATTCACTTTAAACTCTTGAAGTTACACAGCTCGACAAACCAGAGTCTTTAAGATGGTTTGCCATGACTATTGACTGATTTAACAAAAAAAATAAAAAATTAAAATTTTCTATGGACTAAACAATAAGAGGAGTATTCTATGAAGAGTATAGATAGGTATCTTAAAATGAATGGAAGACTAAAATAAAAGAAATGTTATATGAAATGAATAATTTTCATAAGGCTAGCACTTTAATCATAAATCGTTCACAGGAACACAAGTTAATTAAGTTTGTACTTCATGTTGTGCAAGAAGTTCTAGTATTTTTCTGATTAGACAACAGAGTAGAACAACTAAAAAGCATGTTGCTTTTTAATTAGAAATTTGGGATAAAAATTGTCAGCGTTCAGATATCTGACAGTAATTCTTCATTACTGTTTTCTATTCTGATTGTGTAATAACATACTGTGTTTTAGCCCAATGTTATAGTTATACAAACAGTAAAAAGAGAAATTGCACACATTAATTGCTGTTTAGATTTTGTGCGCAGTTACTCTCAGGATAACATTCTTTGTCAATCAATCTTCCCTTAGGAAGGCACAAGGATTACTCAAAAAATTGATGGAAGACAAACGGGGCTAGTTTTCAACATTAATTTTCAAAGGCATAAATATCAACTTGCAATTTCATAACTTTGTTGGTGGTTACTTTTAAGCAATTTCAGAAACATCAGTAAGATATAATACAAAATAATGTAAAATATGAAAAGGTAGAGTTTTCTATGAATCAATTGAATTACTCTAAACAACTACAGCCATTCCCCAGTACAACCCTTGCTTGAATTAAGGCTGCTGTCATTTCAGGACAGTTCGCTTACTCAAGGACTGCACAACTGGGAATCACTTTCACGTGCTTTGCATATGCTTGGACCAGTATTACATCTATTAATCGTTCCTGCCTTTCTCTTCTAGAGAACAGAACACTTAATCTGGACTGATGGCACTTCTGTGTCCCACTATATATCCTGTTTACAAAGCTGGAGATATTTTACCTCTAGGTCTCCTTTGGTAATGGACTCTTCTTCCACACGGAACTGAAGGTCTTCAACTTTCCTGTGGGGACAATTCATTAAAATTCAGATAACACTGAAAGAAAATGCTTTCAAGCTCACTTTTCAGTGGAGATCAGAACTATGGTGACATCATTCTGATTGTACCAGCAAACTGCCAGAAACAACAAGGAGAAATCTCTCACAGGAAGCATCAGAGAGAAGGAAAGACGGCGTCTTTTAAAACACAACCACTGAGAGAGTAAAGGATCAGTCTTCCTGCAGCTCTATAAAGTATTTTGTTGCTTTTTCTGACAAGTTAAAAAGAAAACCTTTAAGTCATCTTTGTCCTCTCATTCTTACACCCTTCTGCAGATCCTCAAAAGAGGCGACCTAAATGAATGGTTTGACCTCACACTCTATATATTCTACCTTTCACAGGCAGAAAGTGAAAACATGTCCAAGATACCCATGGGCCTTCTAGAAGTGCGCTGGTCAACTTGCATCTAAACTCTAGCACAGACAAACATACATTAGCTGTCAAGATGAACTGCAAGATGCACAACGGGAGCACACGCAAGAACAGTGACTTGCCTTGCCCGTATAGGAGTCTTTGAACAAGAAGGCAGAGGTGAGAAGCTAATATCTGACTTAAAATAAAATTTGTAAAAAGTTATTTCTTTCCTCCTCTGACTCTTATACAGCCCAATGAACAAGGGGCCAGCTCTCCTCCTTTTCCCCTTGATCCTTTCAACACTGTAAGATGTTGCAAAGGACAAGACAAGCACGTCTTCTTTCCTTTGAATTACACACGTTGCTGGTGCCGGCAGCGTGGCTGACAGATGTAGAAATCATTGCATCAAAGGGAGCTACAAGTGATGGATGTCTAAAATAACAGGACAATAAGAACTTATTACTGGGTCTCACCAATGTGCTTTGGGAAACAGAGGATTATTTGACTTCAAATCACTGCTGAGACTGACTTGAATACAGATTACAGAGAACTTTCAAAGTAAATAAGCCTAGAGTGGTTAGGAGGAAGGAAAAATATTACACTGCTGGAGCCGTGCAATGTTTTCCCGGCTGCAGGACGTCACTTGGGTGAACGGGCAGCAGGCACGGAGCGGCACTGCCGCGCTGCCTGGCAACACGCTGAAGGTGAGCTCAAGGCCATGGAGGACTGCGGTAAAACAGACCCCCCACTGACCTGGCATTCAGCAAAAGTAGGTCCACAGCCAGGCTACCCGAGGTGCTGCAAAGCTGCCTTTTTTTTTTTTTTTTTAATTTAAAATCCCACAACATTATTTCATAGAGAATATACAAATAATTCCAGACCTAACACTACTGCTTGGTTTGAAAATTCAGTTACAGTAGGTCCCATAAAAAGGCAGCATGAAAACTGTAAAGGAATTGCCCAGGGTTTACCATTGCGTTTTCTCATCTCTGATTTCTAGTTTTAGGGAGGCCTTTCAGAGGGGCTGACATCTGACTGATTTCAGGGGGGCATACAAGCCCACAGGGCAGACTCCCAATGGGTTTCTAAATAGACTCTTCGCTTTTCAAAAGCATTCCAAACCCACCAAAACAATCTATCAGGTTATTTCCTCACCTAACCTTGTCCCAACAATTTCTTGGATTATTTCCTTTCCTAACCTCACTTTACCTATTCGGTAATCTCCGTTCCTTTCCTCAAATGATTGCAAAAGGCATTAGAAAAAGCATTAAAATGAATGGCTTTGATTATTTTCCAGTAAGAGTCAGACCCTACCTAGAAGCACGTGACTAGTAATAATAAATTATTCACAAGAGAACTAAACTGTAAATTCCGAATCCAGCACTGTCAGGAAATGACAGTATCAAAGTTTTCCTTTTGAAGTGGAAGAGTGTTTCAAGAAGATCAGGCATGATCCATTAATTTCATATGAGCAGGAATAAAATCCTTCATAACAGAAAGCAATAATAAAAGGAATGAGATGCACGAAGTCCAGCTATAAACAATAGTTACAGCTTCTAAACAAATCCACATTCTTTGGCTTTCCCTGCCCAAATTTAAGAGAGTTTCTTTTTTTAGTTTTAATTTTAAGAAACTGCTTATGATTTTATACAACAATTACCCATATCTGCATTATTTGAAATTTGTTTCATATTTCAAAGTCATCACGGTATTTGCTTTTAATGCAAAGTTTGTTTTTGACACAGTTATATGAATAAAGACAGTCTTGGGTTACCTTTTCTCTTCCTCAAGCTGATTGAGCAGCTCCACTTTCTCCCTGTCTGCAGCCTCCACCATAGCTCGCAGCTGGTCCATTTTTGCTTCCATCTCCAGTACATGCTAATTTGCAGGAAGAATAAGAACAAAATCTTGGAAATTTTTTCCCAGTTATGTATCGATACCTCAGTAATCACAATTTGGTGAAGCGATGGCTCAAGGCACCGGAATGTTATCATATTCAAATACAAATATAATAAAAGACAACCACTGCTTATTGAGATGTGTAGAGAAGTTCAACCAAAATTAGTTAAATGAAATAAACTCGCTATCTCATCAAGCCAAAGTTCGCACAAGGGAGATCTCACAGGTACGGATACTTTAGTTTTAAAACACCATGTCTTACTCCCAGACCTTTCCAATAAGAAAACACAGTTTTGGAAATTAAGTCAATTGTCTTAAAGTCTCTATTTTAAGAACGGCAACACCACTCTTACCCGATCATGTCCATCGCGAACAAGTGCTAATTCCTGCTCTATTTCCCCTACGTGACTGGTTGCTTTTGCAACTTCTGCCCTCTCCAGGTCTCTTTCCGCCAGGAGCTGTTCAATGTGTTGCTGCTTCTCCTTCAGTGCCTCCTGCAGGGCGGTGGTACCGGAAATTTTTCTTGCATACCGGGAGGATGTTTCTGTTAACTTCACAAAGTAAATACGTTAAAAATCATGCTGCATCAAGTGAAAACCAGGGATCTCTCCAGACTCTACAAACATTGGGTTAGTAAAGCAAATGCCTTCTGTAACCTACTGTACCCTCTCCTTTTACATTTAAATTATTTTTTAGAATTTAACAATAGCAATACATGTGTAGTGAGACTGCTTGGTAGCAATCAGCAGGTAGTGTGTCGGAGACACAAGGGCTGAAGTGAACACAAAAGGCTGGCCTCAATCGCAGGTGTGCTTAGGAGACTCTCACAAAGGATACCTCATTGTGTTTCTAAGTATCTTTTGCATTAAAAAAAAAGACAGACATCCTTTTCGCAAGTTAAAAATATTGTGCCTCTAGTTACCAGGTCACCATCTTGGGTCACCAAGTATAACACTTCCAAATGCTCTATCAAAAGCTTTCGGAACTCCAGCTAGCATTTTGCACCTCTGCTATGGGAATAAAACATACAGGATCAAAAGCATTTACCTTGACTTAAAAAGCCAGCCTTACGGCTAAAACCTTGTGAAGAACAATTGGTATCCAGTTAAAACCTATGTTTATATAATTTGGAATTCAATTACTTCTGAAAAAAAAATCTGAAAGATTAAATTTAAGAGTACAGATAAAAATGATTCAATCTGGAGAACTATAGCTAAAATGAACCTTAGGGTTTTCCTTTACTTTGCAGGATTCTCTGCACTAAATGGAACCTGTGTCCGTGAAAATTCAGCGTGGCCCTGTCTTCTACTTCCTCAAGAGCTAGAAGGGAAAGTAAATAAACTGAAATTATGTAGTAAAAGTGAACAAGAGTTGTGAAAACAGCAAAAACTGAACCAAAAAAAAAAATCTGATTCAGCTTATAAAAATAGACTTTATTTTTGACAGCTCAAAAATTTGTCCAAGTATTAAATGGGAATTAATCGTAGTTCAAGCCTTACTTGAATGGAAACCCAATAAACAAAGGCTTGCTCTTCTGCTGTGTTAACCTTCAGCTCTGTCTAATACTATTGCCCAAGAATAGGAGCATGCTCCTTCCACGATCCTTTCAGAGATCGAAATGTTGAAGAATAGTTGCCATATACAGCCTGGAATGCCGACATTGGACAACAACCCCAGCAGAAAGCATAGCACGGACGTATTCTCCTGTCGTCACAAAACCAAACTTCCCCTTCTGTTCCCATGATTGCTACACAAAGTCTCTAACTCGTCTACACACAGCCCCGAATGATACATCTACGATCCACTGCAAGTGCTCTCTCAAGTGACTCAAAAGGCACGAGGTGGAATAAACCACCTCTCACTTTGACGCTTAGATTTGTTTCTGATCCTCTCAGTTTCTTGAAGGTATCTCATTCCAGAATGTATTGCTTTTTAACAATTCTAGCTCTTTGAATCAAATGACTTAATTCCTGATTCCAACCGAAATCCAAAACATTTCAGAGAAACATCAGCTTCCTTCAGACTTGGCCATACATACAAATTGCATCAGGCAGCCCTCTTAAATTCTTAGATCCCCTACTCTGACAGTTGCTTTTCTTACACAGGAAGAAGAAAACAGCAACAGCCCTGAATAATTGAGAAGACTGCATAGGAGCCCTGCAACTTCCAGATAAGTTATAATTTTCCTAGAAACTGGAGGAAGGAGTCTGCTGTGTCAAAACCGATTTCAGGAAATCCTGTTTCTTCAGCAGCTTAACTTTTAAAGAAGAAGTGTCAGAATTATTTTGACAGTCCTTTTACCTTGGATGATAACCAAATGCTCATGCTGCCTAAGAAAAAGAGTTGGAAGAAAGCTGGAATTTTAATTCCAGAAACAATGGATTACAGACGGTTTATATTTTATGGCCCAAAACAGGCAGAAGCCCTGGGGCACAACACAGAGGCATAATACGCGAATATACTGTAGACATTACAATGTGTAACTGTACTCTCTTGCTGCTTAGAGTATCACAGCATACCAAGCAAAAGGCAGAGGTCCATATTGACGCTCCACCATCAGCTCACCAGGTCTGCCCTGAGCCATGTTAATGCCCGGGTTTCAAACTAGGGGGCACTCGGCAGCCAGAAGTGCAACTTCCAGAACGGATTAAGTAATAAAGTCCTGCTGTCTGTGCCAAATAAAAAAATAAATAAATAAAAAAAAATCCCTTACGCTTTCTGTGATAAGGTATTAACCCTGCTGCCCTGACCAACTGTTGACCTCTGCTCACTCGTAATCTGCTTCGGTTTTGACGGAGGACAGCAAGTCACCTCCTTGTCCTGCACCTGCTGGTCAGTGGGACAGTGTGCCAGCGAACCAGTTCCAGCTCACGCGGGAGTGATCTCTTTCTAATTAGATGTATTTATGCACTTTGGTTTAAAAAAAGGGAAAAAAAATATCTAGGGTGACTGTGGAAAAACCCAATTATTTCCACGCTTTTAATTGCCTTAAGAGAGACTTCTCAAAATTCAGCTTTCCCAGAAGATTTCCATTTTACTGCTGCAACCCAAGATTAGGACATTTACGTAACAGAGTAACTTTAAAAGAATCCATAGTAAGTGTATTAGGTGGAATTAGTACTGTGTTAGAATTCACCTGAGCCACTGCACTTTGCAACATTTAGCCTTTATGAATTCATAGGATTAAAACCAAATTTCAAAGAAAAGAAAGAGGCTTCTTGTCAGCAAAGACTTGACAATCGCTACGTCTGTGTTTCTCAGCTGATTCATCTCCTTAACAGTAAAAGAAAACCTTTTACATTTTAGACAATTTGAAGCTTCCCGCTTAATAAAACAAGTTTGAGCTATGGAAGCTTTAGTGCATACCAGATCCTCAAACACAAACCCCGTATGACAGAGGTAGTGCTAGGAAAATGAACAACTAAATGGCGATTCCAATCAGAGAACACTGACGCCTTTCCAGTTTGTTGGCATCACAAGCCCCTTTCTTGATCGCAAAAACTCAGTTAGCCTGAATTAACTCTGTAAGCTTAAATATTCAAATATTCAGCTACTCTTCAGGGCTAGCTAAGATTTCCTTCCTTCATGCATGCTTTGAATGAAAAAGAGAGCACAATTAAATGTATGTTGTGCTCTCCCCAAGGTCTGTTCTAGTCTCAATTTATGCAAGTAGACCACGGGCAAGTGCCACGTGGATTCCTGCTTGGGAACGTAAAGCATGCAATAGAAAAAGAAGCTTACTAGTCCTGTACGGCTTGGCTTGCTGCTTACTGAAGAGGCCACAGAACTGAGAGAGCTGAGGGAAGATGCGCTTGGACTCCGTTTCAGGGCTGTGGGAGTCGCAACCACTTTTCGCACGGTCGTCTTTGCCTTCGCTGGTGTGGTCGACGGGAATCCAATCTTCGTAACTTTGTGGACTGGAGCGAACAAACCGTATTTTGGCTGACACTGAAAATACCTTTAAAAAAGCAAAACAGACAGATGAGAGTACTAAATTAAGTATGGTCTTTTGAGATACATGGTCTGGCTTCACAAAGAATTCTAGATCAATAGTCTAGAAGTATTAAAGGACATGGTAACAGCTGGTGACAATTTAATCTACATTAGATTGTATTTTTTTTTAAACTCTGTAGTTGGAAAGGGGACTTTGAGAGGCTGAAACAGCATGATTATATCAGGCTGCAGATATTCAGAGTAAACTCTTGAGCTAGAGCTGTTTCCTAAAAATTCCATTCAGATTCAAAATTTAACATGCACAGCTTTCCTCTTCAGTGCATTCCTCTGAGCTACCAACAACAAATGTGATGGCAGAGTTAAAAATAAAAATCAGGCTTTAATTAAATCAAGTAGTTTTACATTTTATTACATATACACTACAGATGTTCTGTATAATCAAATACGCGTACATATCTTTGGTTATATATATATAAAAAAGCAACTTAAAATTTGAAACTGTTATCACCTACGTGAAGGTGGCACAATCCTTGTAAAACCTCTTTGTAATGAGTTAAAGGGCTGTTCCTTATACCAAATGAGAAAGAAAGTTAAACTGTGATGTGAATTAATGCTTTCTATGTGTGAATTACTGGAGGAAGCAGCTATACTGTTCCAAATCTTTACAATAAGGCAATTATTGGTACAGGAGTTTACACGTCCTGTGATGCAGGAAACCCTTAAGTTCAGCTATTAGATACCCAGAGATATTCTCTTAACCGAGCATTCACTCCAAGCTGAGAAACCAAACAGGCTTTCAAAACGCAGGAAATTGTGTTTTCCATTACCAGTCTATGAATAAAACTCACATGGGAGTAGGAAAGATCAACCAATCCCACGAATGTGGGGTTGGTGCAGACTTTCAGAGATGTGTAGGCGTCATAAAATTCAAATCAGCATCTACCAATCCCCCCCCGCCACCACAGACAGTCAGGTTTACAGCCTAACTACTTCCCTTGATATAAAGTTTCATGTAAGATAGTGAAAAACCAAAACAGAATATAGAGATGCAAAATCTTTAAGGCGGCGGCTGCTATCTGACAACAGCCTAACCTTGTTCCAGCAACAGCTCCATCGTTCTTTCCCAGGGGTTCATCCAGTTCTACTCCACACCATTCTCCTTTAGCAAAGTCAGTTTCCCCCAAGAAACGCACAACTCCGGCTTTTGTTCCACCAACCTGTAGCAATAAGACACGCAAAACTGCATTTAATACAGTTCCAAATTAAAACACTAAATAGAGCGTAAAAAGCTTTCCATATAATCATGTTCACAAAGCACATTAATGATGTGACCAGTTCTTATTTCAAGCTGCATATTCTTTTACCTGTAAGTTTGTTTTAATATGCTGAACAGATGTCCATAGCCAAATTGTTTACAGAAGTAGTAAAAAAAAAAAAAAAAAAAAAAAAAAAAAGAAAATCACTTTCCTAGTATTTAGTTGTATCCAGTTTGGTATTCAGGAAGTTTCTCATGACTGAAGGCCACTATAAGGTTAAAAATACATTTAACAAGACTCAGTACAAGCAGCGTACTGAATGCAACAGATTCATACCACAGTTTCACAGACGTTTTTATCAGCAAATAAGGATTTCTAAGAACTGCTTATTTCGTATTCTAATTCTGTGAGGAAAAGTAAAAGAAATGAAACAAGAAAAAAAAAAAGTCTCTCATATTTTCTCTAAGGAATAGTTCGGATAAACTACATAGTGCAGCCCTCTTGCATTTCAAAGAACTGATATAAAGCATAATGCATAACTGCAAAATTGTAGATGCAAACAGCTATTTGAATTCTTGTGAAGGAGGGAATAATTTTCTTCACCTTTTCTTCACTTTTTTTCTTAAAAAAAAACAACCCAAAAAACCCCCAACACTCCTCAATGGAATATTAGAGATCAGTTGTTTTCAAACTTAAAATATTAAATCTTTACAGCCGTTCCAATTACTTACAATGTCTGCAAGACACAGCTTTTTGCAGTGCCCAGGAAATTAAGTGAAGAAGGAAAAGGTGTTCAGCGCGGCTGGCACTTGCCAAGAAGGGCCACAAGCCAGAACTGCAGGATTCTTGCAGGTCAGAATGACAATATGTCGTGCCCTACTTGTGTGAAAATCTGTTCAGCCTGAATGTAGCATTGTGAAAACAAGGAAATGTTAATGAAAAGCTCTTCCAAGAAATTCACTGAATTCAACATGGACATTTTGAGGGCCTTAGGTTTTTTTCCACTTGTGTTTTCCAGCACACATTATACAAGGATGAATATTTTGTAGCCTCGGCAGAGATGTAACCTGCTAACACAGAGACTGTAATTCTCCTTTTTATATACTAGGAAGTATATTAGGATTTCCTATAATTTTTTAATTAGACTTTTATTTCTTAGGGGGAACTTCCCAGGATAACTAGAGAACAAGAAGCTTTTTGTGCCATAATGCTGCATGATCAGAGTACACTGAATAATTCATATTAATACATTTGGGAAGCGTTCACACAAGAGGTTAACTGTGAGGAATCCAGGAATGTAGGACATTATCTTGCATGAAAGCACTAAGTGTCCAGGAAGTACTAAGTCAGTGCAGGGTAGCTGCCCCACACATTTGCGCTCCAGCTTCTGGCTCATCAGCTTCCCAGGGCTGACAGCTCTGATAGCAACGCAAGGCTTCAGCTGATGAGCAAAAAAAAAAAAAAAATTTAATAAAAAATAATAAAACCCCTAATCCACCACAATCCAGGTAAGAATAATTAACCCTTTTTGATATCACCAAGATGACAAAAGGCAACAGGCATCTTTCATCCATATTTAAGGTGGCAGACCCCTTTTCCCTCATCAGAGCCAATCTTGAAACATTATTTAAACTTCAAATTACCTTTACATCTTGCTTTAAGTGGCATTGTATCAAATTATTATTCTTCATGGAATAAAAATACACGAAGTTTACAGTTACCATGACTCAGCCTAATATAGTAACTAGTAGAACGTTTGGTATTTGGTGTTCTTGGCAGAGAACAGGCAAACTTCCCCTCTCAAAAAACAAGCACGAGTACGGTCTTAGAAAAAAAGAATTGTAACCGGCCAAAAGAGTCACAAGGAATCCAGATCTCCTCTGTGGCACAGTGGCGAAGAGGGAATATATGTCATTTGTTAAACGTATTTCCTGGGAAAAACTATCCCTTAAGTTGACACGTTATTCACCCTCACACATAACCTACGTTTTCAAGAAGTTAAATATCATACACATAAGTACAAACATTAAAACATCTAACTGAGCATTGCGAGAGAAAACCATGCACTTGTCTGGGCTATCAGTCCATACTCAGTCTCCCAGGTTGTCCTTCTCCTTATTCCTTTCCCAGCAAGCTCGGATCTTTGGGAGATTTTGTTTTGCTTTGTTTTTTTTGCCTTGTTTTGTTTTTTTCTTTAAAGAGAAATTTGGAAGACAACTTTAAGTTAAAAGACTGGTTAGTTCTGTGCATGCTGTTTCCCTACTCAATTTTGTAGCGCTGACTGCCTGAATAAACAGAGTTAAATCAAAAGAGGCTGTAAAAAACCCATTAAAGAAATTAGACAGGAAAGCTAGAACAATAGCCTAGATAAGGAGCATCCCTTCGAAGACAATAGTGAGGTTTGTGGTTGCACAGAGGGATTCCTCAGCTCCTCTGACAGAACTGCTTCGCCAGGCCAAGGAATTTTATTGCAGTTTTGTCGAGTGGTGAGGGGGTTTGGTTTTTAATAAACAACATATGTCAACTACCAAAACACACAGACACAGGCAGGAAAAGTCCTTTTCACGGAAAGGTAAATGGGATATGCAAGGTAAGAGCTATCTGAAGCACGGCAGTGGAAAAGGATAACTAGATGGGAAGACTCCCGGAGGCAGGAAGAACTGTTGCAATCTGTTCCCTCCAGCTCAAACTGTAAATAAACCTCTAGGTAAGTAACGCTAGCTCCAGCATAATACACATTAAACTTGGGTGCAGAACAGACATTCCTTTTTGTTTCATACCTTGGCCCGTGCTCGTTTTCCACGTTTATTTTGAAAAAATTGCATCCAAATCACAAGCCAGTAGATGAACACAGGATCCAGCACAAAAGCTTTGGCAGTGGCCAGTGCCATTGGACCCGCTACAGCCATCACCGGGGCTGTCCACGGGGACCGCAACCCGGCGGGAGAGAGCAAACGGAGGAATTCATATCCCGAGAACATATGGGGATGCACAACATGACATCCCCAGGAGAACCAGCAATGTGACTAGTCTTGTAACCATGGCACCAGGGTTATTTTAAAACAAGATGCAAGGAAGAATGCCAAGGAATTTTTGTTGGGTTCCCCCCCCCCCCAAACCTCGTCAAGCTTCTTTAAATAACCGGCTACTATGTTTCTGCTTTTTGCAAGTATTGAAATGTGTGTCCTCACCAATAGTAGGAATCAGAGCACACCGTGGCAGAAAACCGCTCGTAGCATCGACCAAAGTCTATATACGCAGTTTTGCTCAGTTTCAAGCAAAAGCCTTCTAAGTCTTCAGCTTTGACGACAGGGTCAGCGTTGCTCTATAAAGCCTGAATCTACTGAAGACTTACAGTCATTGACATCTGCCTCCAACAATATATTTATCTCCAGCTGCATTTAAGTACTCTGCACGTGACAACACCCCTACCTTGAAAGCGTTTAAGAAAAGAATCACTTATTCCCCTGGTAGTACGACGTGGGGTGGGACTGTACAGCACGGTATGGTAAAGGCTTTGCTATGCATAGAAGTTGCTGTACGTATACAGACTTACGCTTAGTGCTCTCAAGGGGAGAAAAAGATTAAGACGTGATTACAGTAAACTGTATATGCCAATATGAAAAAATAATTGTACTTACAGGATTATAGCATAGAATTACAGAAAAATTAAAAAATATTACAATTATAGCAAAAAATGTAAAAATAATAAATAAATAACCTGCCCCAAAATAGCTATATTTGCCAGTGGATCTATTTCCCAGTACTGCATGAAGGACTGAAAGAAAAATAAAAAGCCCAGTTTCTACAAGAAACAGGGAAGAAAGTTTATTAAAAAGTTTCTAAAAGTTATATAGAAAAATGGGGCATCACTACCACGAAGACAGTTTTCCCTGACCTTCATTCACGCTAAGGCAGGTCACTAAATAATAGATCAGAGAAGAGAACTACCAGACCTTTTTTTAGTCAGTTATCACACTCAATATAGTCAAGCTGTAAAACATCAAGCAATAATACGCCAGAGAATCTAAGTTAGGCTACGGGTCATTGTGGGGTGAGGAAATTTGCTTGGAATTCATTAGTGTTATGTCAAACACATGGGAAAAGTGATTAAATTCCATTTATCAAATTATAAGTAAGCTTACATTTATTTGCTGCAATGTAAGGTGAAGTAGAAAAATGGGTTTGCAAACCTGGAACGGTTAAAACTTCCTGATTAAAGCACATCGGGATGAGCACGTCAAACCTTGTGAGAACCTTTGCAGAGCTGCATTTCCGAAGATAAGTAGAAGTAGGAAACAAATAAACCACTGTAATGCAGGAAAAAGAAAAAGATGGTCTAAAAAAAATGAGACTGCTATTTAAACAGTAGTCATTGAAAAATACAGATCCCTCTGAAAAGAGGATAGGTGCTGTCTGGAACTTTGTCAGTAGAACAGTATCACTTACTCAGACCAGCTGAGCGGAGTTAAAAGGTGAATAACAATTGCCCTGTCTCCCCTTCCACCTGAGCACTTAGTTATGGTGACTCTTGAAAAGCATCGCTTGGGTATTTCTGTGTTTCTCATATGGACAGGGCATTTTCAGAACCGTTCAAACCACAGCACCCATAATATGCAACACCTGAATAAGCCAAAAAAAAAAAATATAAAAAATCTAGACACACAAACACTGCTTTTGAAAAACCTGGGATCAACTCACCAGGATCTTCTTTCTCTTGTTTCTCAAGATTCAGAGCAACTGTTTCCAGCTGGCAAAAGCAATCGTATTTAATGGATTTGCTCACCCATTCAAGGCCAGAGGGAACACCAGATCATCTCCTCTGGCTCTCCTGAAACAGGTCTTTACATTTCACCCAGTTACATCCGTAATTAACCCTGTAACTATACTGAGCTAAGCTGTGTGTGTTGATGTTTTTAGATGAGAGCTGATATCCATCAGAAAACACGCTTCCACTGACAGTCTATTTTCATAGTTAATCACTCCATTGTTCAAAACATATTTAAATCTGAAATAAACCAAATTTGACTGTGGCTTTTAGCCACTGCCTCTCATTATGCTTTTACTTAGAAGATTATAGAGCTCTTCAGCAACTGGCATTCACCAGGCAGGAACACGCAGGTTTTAAGCAAGACACCTCAATTTTTCCCTTCTCAAATTAAACAGATTGAGTTCTTCAAATCTTTTATTGCAAGATACTTTCTCTTGCTCGAGTCATTTTGCAGCTGCGTTCGGAATTCTCGCCAATGTTTCCAATGGGCTTTTCAAATAGCTAAGGACGTAACTACATAGAATGCTTGAGTACTGCACAGTCAGCACTGCTTAGAGCACCCTGGATTTTCCTTGATCCCTCTCCCACATCAACCACACGCTCCTCTTCAGTACTTTTAGCTCCTGGATCTTCAGTCCCTGGTCTCTCCAGCAGACAGCCTTTATCAGCTAATGGTCTCGCTCTGCGGCTTATAGAATTCTGCCGTTGAATGCTAAATGCAACCAAGAGCGTGGCCTGCTGGAGATGACATAACAAGTCCCTCTGGACCGCTCCATGCATGATGTTATTTACCCCTCTGACTGTCCGGAGATTTCACCAGGAATGATTTACAGTAACTTCCAGAGTACAGATCAAAATGCTGAATAGTATTAGCACTAGATTAGCTCAAAGAAAAACCACGCTAGTGACCACATCCAATGGTGGTACCAAGAGCGCCAACTTTTTTTGGGGGGTGGGTGTTTGCCATCCATTGCCCAGGTCTTAAATATATGAATAAAGCCCAATGCTAATTTTGAAGTCAGATTGTTAGTATTCAAACTAAGAAAAAAAGATAAAATCCCACAACACAACCACACTATAGTTTTAAAGAAGGAACTATAACGTGTTTGACAAAACCCGCCATGTTTTAGTTTGTCAACATCTGGTTCCTCTGTCAGCTTTTGCCTGTCTTTTTTCTTGGTATTAGACAGTTTACCTTCAGATTATCCTATTCCCTTTTAGAAATATCTGCATAACATCTGACACTTGATGAAGGCATGACTGGAAGAGTGCTAGATCTACTAAACTTTAAACTGGCCTCCTTAATTCATATTTTTCAAAGCAGCAATTCTGTGAATAGCAGGACTAATGATGTCAGTTTTCCTGTGCCACTAGATATTATGGTCGAGTGACTCTGCTACCTAAAAATGCAAGAGTGACTACAGCTATTTCTATTGATGGGAACAGTATTTAGAAAAGACCTTCATCGTGTGGATTCTCTGATGTGCAAAAATCTGTGAAGGCAAATTGCAGCTTTTCCAAAACGGGTGGTTAGACTCTCTATCTACTAGTGGGCTGTTTCCATTAAACTTGTAAGAACTTATCTTTGAAACCTCTACGTTTCTATCCAGTTTGCTTGCACTTGACTAGCAAGTTCAAAAGCAAGGCCAAAGTGTTAAAAAGAACTAATATGCCATAAGACAGTCGTACACAGTGCTATCACACAATCCTTCACTTCCAAAAGGAAAGAGTTTAATGATGAAAAATTATGTGCTATTGAGGTTTTCAATTCATTCAATCAACTCATTCAGTCACAAAGGAAACAATGCAAAAAACTAACAGCAATTCCATACTAAGAAAGCCACACGTGAATTTGCCACCACAAAAAAAAAAAAAAAGGCAAAAGCTAAAGACTAAAATTAGTAAATAAATAAATTGTTCTTTTGCCCATCCTGTGCTGAAATGAGCAAGGACAACATGTTCCTGGAGATCAGTCCCCTTGGGAAGGCAGGGGGAGGGAGAGGGAGACAGGGAGTCCACACACAAGAGAGAAAAAAAAAAAAAAGAACAAGTCTTGCATGAACAAACCATTAACAAAGCACGAGGAGAAGTCACCTATTGCTGCCATTATACCCCAGGAGCTCACATGCAATTCTAAGTTAAATAAGGAGTTGCCAAAACAAAATGACTCACAGTTAGACACAACTCAGGCCTTGCTGCAATAAGATAAATTTAACACCTTATTTGAGCAGATAGACAACAATGTGACCTGAAAAAAGCTTAAAAGTAAGATTAAAAGAAAGCAGCAGTTTGCACAGAGAAAATCACCCACGCAATGAATTACGGACAAAGCCTCTGGATACCCTCTATCCTTCAGCGATACTCTCACATATATATTTCATGCTGCAGCAACCACTTCACAAACTAATCTGCATCATACCTTACAGTATCCAAAATACTATGTCTAAATATACATACATAAATATAAGGATTACTTTCATCCTTGACTTAACATGACAAAGCCATCAAAATACCTTACAGTCAACTCAGCTTAAGGATAAAGCAAAAGCGCGACCAAGCAGTTAAACACCGTGGTACGTTTGCAGTTACGAAGCGGGAGGCTCAGGAGAGGGAAAGCCCCAGCGGAGCACACTGGTCCATGCTCTCAACTTCCAAATTTTTCTTCCTTTTCTAACCTCATATGCATTGTGGCAAGATATTTTTGCATTGCTTTAACTGTAACAATGCCAATGAATTTTCTAACAGTTAAATACTGTTTTTCTAACAATTTTCTAACCCTTAATACTATTTTTCTAAGAGTTAAATACTGACTATTATGGATTTTTAAATAGACTAAACTCAGAAGTGCATTTTCTATTCAGAATGTTATAGAAACTACAAAATGGAAAACTTAAAAATACCACAACGCAGGATTATTTCTAAAGGGAGAAACTGCTCTCTACACGTGAAGTTTCTTTTCCCCTTTGTTGCTTTTAAGAGCCCTGGAATTTAATCAGCTGACAGACTTACGTCATGTTTACTTGAAGATAGGTTACATGGGTGGAAACAAATCTGACAATAATCTCCCATCAGTCTTTGTCTATTACATCACTAAAGAACTTAGTAAGAAATAACAAAGCAAGAAATAACTTACAGCGAGCAGCGTAAAACAGAGCATAAGAAGAAATGAGACGTTATTCACGCACAGAGAATAACTTTGCAGAAAGGCCACATCAGCATCTGCCTGTAAATCTAGTTTGTAACCTTTTGTGAACATATGGACGGAGGCCCAAGTTACAGCTTTACAGATCAGCTCCAGAAGCATCAGATTTGGCAGACCGTGAAGAAGCTGTAACCGGTTAAATGAATGAAAGCACTTTAATCCCTTGAGAAGGCTAAGGCCCCTTAGGTTGATAAGATTTTTATTTATTTATTTAAAATACAGCATCTGGTCCCTCCAGGAAAAAGCCCAAGATGCTCTCAAAGCTGCTTCAACTTTTGGTAGGTGTAACGGTTGTCACACAAAGCAGGTTTCCCCTTTTCATTTCAACAAGTTGGGTTTGCTTGGTTGGTTAGTTCAGGGGGTTTTGTTTGTTTGTTTGTTTTTTAAATCAACTTTGCATTGGACTCTTAAGAAATTGTAGCATGTTTGCAATACCAGGGCAAACAGGTTCCCTGGCTGTAACTCAAACAGGAAACAGAAACTGGCTTAGCCTGAAAGTAATTTGTTTTCTGAATTAGTTTTCAGTTATTCTTCCCCCATCTGGTTGAGTACCCAGCGACAACACTTCCACTGGATTGCTTTTTGCATAGGAATTCTTATTCACACAGGGTTCAAAACGCTCAAACGCCTAATTTTCAGCAGGCAAATTAACTACACTTGCGTTAAAGGCCTTGCACTCTGTCATTAACCCAGAAAAGGCTGGACGAGGGCAATGAAGGCAGCGCAGATTGTCACATCAACGTTCCCTACTTCTCAGCAATCCCCAAATGAGATCAGGCTGCCCGGAGTTAATGTCCTCGCTCTAACAACTAAATCACGTCCAGATTCCAGAACATACTTCAGATATTAAGAACGGAAATGATGGTTAATACAGAACTATTTGAATTACTCTTTATGTTAATAACTTTTTCTTTGGTTTAGCTATATTATTTTTTCCAGTAAAAGTTATACCTCAATGCAACAAATGAAAAGCTGAATAATAAGTAGTTACATATCAGAAACCACAATTCTTTTAAATATGTACCTTATCGCTCTGTATTTTCAACATTTCTACATATTAACATGAAATATTTCCAAATACTTGTTAGCAAGAGGAAAATTACTGCTCAGCTCCAAGTCAACTAGGCAATTAAGTACATGCTTGCTGAATATGGCTCAGATACACGGGGATTTGAGGGAGACAGACTTCTTATCGGAGATTTCCAAAACAGCAGAGGGCTTGTGTGCTGTTTTAACCTAATCGCCTTTGAGAAAGAATAAATACAAAAATCTAAAGGGCCTCTCCTTTTGCACTGGAATATCCTTTTTGGGGTATATGTATTGACTTCACTTTGTTTGATTTGCTTTTGATTTGCTTTGACTCCTCCAGAAGCTCAAGAAAGAGAACTTTTAATAAAAAGGGACAATGTGACTTTCTCCATGTTATTCTATTTCCCTTATGGACATCGATGTCTACCATGAGCTATTCTTCTGATGTTTACAACCTGATTTAACGGCCTGGAACATGTCTTTTTCAAATTGAGACGGGGCGGGGGGGAAGAAAAAAAGTCGTAGCTGACTGTTGCAGCAAATCTACTACAAGTATTTTTCTGGAGTCACCCACAGGAACACAACTCAGTTGACATACCACGTAACTGACAGGCTTTGGGCATTGACCACCTCTCTGGGAAGCCTGTTCCAGTGTTTGACCACCCTCTTGGTACAGAAACGCTTCCTAACGTCCAGTCGAAACTGCCCCTCGTCATCTCCACATCCACTGCACAGTCCAGCACAACCTCACATGAGGTACCCTAAGCAAGCCTGCATTTGAGAGTCAATCACCTCACAACTCCAGGTGTTTTTTGCAGTGGAATTTCTTTCTTCTGGATGAGCATTTGAATGAGTGTCCCAAACCCTTAGTTTGTATTTAACCACTACTTGTCCTAATTTTATCTGAATTAAGGAAAGATCCTGTAGGGCACCTGTCTTTGTATCCAAATAAATCAGGAATAAATACACACATTGGAAGCTTTCCTTTCTTACTAAATCTATGTATTTTTTAAGGACATCAACTGTCCTGTAGAAGTTTGGGTGGACTCTACACATGGGACCATAGAGCATTAGAGCATTCTAACTTTAAGTGCACAAAAGACTGGTGAAACAATTAAGAGATCAAACAAGTAAGAAAATAAGTTTAAGATATTTTTTGCTATCTACACAGAAGAAAACAGACCACGCGCTACAGCTTTAATCACCTCTTCAAGGTTTTTTTATCAGCCTGTAATCAACCACCTCATCCCAACACCACTGGCTACGAACATCTGCTGCAGTAGTTTGCTGTGACAGAATGCAGAAGCAACCGTGAAGAGTTTACAGCTTCTTTTCATGTAGCAGAATAGTACTAACATCCCAGTAGGAACCGAAAAACGTTCAAACAAAGCTTAGCTGTTGGGAAACGTCGGTTTGTCAAGCCTGAAATGCTTTGAACCCAACATTTCAGGTTCAACAAAATTCTGCAAATTTACATTAGTGTAATGCAAAAAAGAAGCCCAGTTGAGATGTGAATTGGTAAATGCATTTCTCTGTCACGTAAACAGTTGTCAGAATGGCCTCTTGTTTCTTGATAACCCAGACTGGGCAGAAAAAAAGATGTATGATTTTGCCTTTTTCATTGAAGGTATCATCCAAAACCAGTCAGTTGCCAAGAATAAAAAAAAAAAATAAAAAAATTGAACAGATCAAATCGAGGTAACTTCTATTAAATACGTTTGAAAATAAAAGTTAGAGGGAAAAATTTAACAGATTGAAATATTCCAGTGTAACACTCCACACCCTAAGATCACACACCAAGATCAACAAAGTTGAGCCACATCTGAAGTCCATTCTGGAATGTCATCTTAGCTGACGAGCTATGTCTTACCCATCTAGGAATCTGCCCTTAAGGACATACTTTTCCAGTGAAGCATTTTAATACGACTCCCAAATGAGCTTTTGTCTATCGCGAATTCATTCTTCCACTGAACTGCAATTCTGCGCTGCTGGAGGCTCACCGTTTTCAAGGCACAATTCCTAGCAGTTGTTTTCCCCGTATACCCATAATCATCACAGCATTGCTATTACTAAGAACCTTCACACAGTAGTCAATAGCAGTCAGTCTAAACTGCAAGAACCGATAAATATGGGCAGCATTTAGTCGCTAGAGTTGTGCAATGGTATAGTCAGACTGGAGCCTATCTCAGGCCTATGACGCTACATTGACACTTAGAGGGGAAATTCTGTGCTGAAGCGGGACTTAAATTCCATCAAGCCTTTCACCCTCTTGCGTTACGTATTACTGAGAAGGTACTGCTGTCAGTATAAATAAAAAACAAAGGACGTGGAGCAGTTCAGTTGCATTTGTACCTTTGATGGAGAAGGAATGGCTAGGCAAGCTACCCTAAGTGACAGACAGGTCTTCCACAACAACCAGTGCCAGCTGTAGGCTCTGAGGAGAGTTTACAGCTATTACTCAGTAATAGCTCGATTCTACAATCTATAGTGTCAGACAGGGGTTCAGTGGCAGAGAAAAAAAAAAAATAGCATTCACAGATGAATGGATTATTCAGCCAAGTTTACTATTATTTGCACTAACCTGGTGATTTAAGATATTTCGATCTGAATTATTATTAGACATGACATCAGCAGAGTCTGGGATCTATTACAAAAAATTAGCACGGCACCCAAAAGGGTTAAAAACCAGCAGACAAGAATCCTGTCCATTTAACATCCATATTCCTGCGCATACACTGTCTTATACCAGCATATAAATTACAGATATGCATCACTGACATGCTGTGCTAGGAATCGCCCCAAACCCTCAAACTACAATTTGATGATTCAACAGGAAGACTTAGGGCAAACAGAGGAAGTAGACTAAGTTTAATCTGTCGTACTTAAACAGAATTTGGGACCTTATTGCTATCAAACTGTGGCACTTAGGATATGCTTCTGTAATTTGCAGTAATAAGATACAGGAAAGTTAGAGCGATGCCTTCATAGGCATCAGAGGATTTTCCCACCCAAAGAGGACATCGCAGAAGATCTCACAAAGCTCCTTCAGAAAAAAGGCAAAGAAGTGGTTAAAAACCCAACACTGACTGGAAGATGACAGGGCTCTAGTCTCTGACAAAAATAGCTAGGGATAAATGGTAAATCTTTGTTTCCATTGCCACTCCAAGAAAACACATCTCAGCCCAACTCGAGCTGTCAGCCAAACCCTGCCCTCACTTCACCTTAGTTTCCTTCACACTGTCTTCAACTTGGCCCTAGGTCTTAAGGTCACCTTATGCAGAAATAAAAATCAAATTCTTCCTCAAATAAATAAATAAATAGATAGATAGATAAATAAAATAATAATCCACCTTCACTGCAGAATCATGGGGGGCAGGGGGACAGTGCAGGACAAATAATAAAATCCATGAGATTTTTTCTACAGAACATTCTTACAGTAACCCCAGAAATACTTTTTATGCCAAAGCATTCATTCCTGTCCTTGTTTATACCTAATGGAGATTTTAGAAGTTATATTGTAAATAAGAAGGGATTGTATCAAAATAACAGTAAAACAATTCTTCAAGCTTAATGACACATTCAAGTAGTTAAAACCTAAAATCAGATCGCTGATTGAGATCTGGTGGACATACAAGTATCACTCTGGTTATATTTGAAGTCTACATACATAGCCTTTAAATAAAGAATACAACATAAACAGTGTATCACCAGCTTTCTACTACCTTTTCAAGCAAATGCTAGTGTTTCAAGGCAGTTTCCCACTTTTCTTTGTCTGTATGTCAATCAGTTATCAAAAATGACCCATGGTCTATTACACTGATCCAAACACAAAAGGTATACAGCATAATTATTTTTTTGAAAAATGTTTAAACTAACAAAACTTAACCCCCTTTTAAAAGAGTGAAATGATACATCAGCAGAAGCATTTATGGTTCTGAATTTAGGAAGGGCAGCCAAGTAACATGGCACGTCACCAACAGAACACGTAATTCCTGGGTGATCAGTGGCATTATGTGACTACTTCTGTTGCTGCCTATCACACTACTCAGGGGAACAATCAATTATTGAACTGTTAGCTTTCTAAAGACACAGCCTTGAATAGCTGCATGGAAATCTCAAAAGCTTGGTTTTTATTTAGCATGACTGTAGTTCTTGAAAGTTAGTGCAAGATAAACTACAAATATGTTGTTACAAGACCAAATGTCTTTTTTAAGCCCTGGCAAAACACAACAGATTAAAAACTGCCAAATTAAACATTTTACCTTGGTAATTCAAAGATCTTCCTACAGTATGCAAAATGGCTACAGAAGACACTTGACAAAAAGAAAGCTAAAACATAAATTTACATTACTTTGACCAAGGAAACAGTAGAAAAGTTTTGAGTATTAGGAAAAGTTACAGTTTATTAATCAATGAAAAGCAGACACAGAGGCAGCAGGTGAATCTTACCAGAACTCGATCTCCAATTTTGAGCTCCCTTTCTCCTTTCTTTAGTGATCCGGCTTCAGAGAGATTTGAGATGGATTCACTTGCAGTTTTTGAAAGATTGCTAATTTGAGAAGGAGTTGAATGTTCCTTAGCAGCAAGTGGTGAAGTTTTCTGCGGAATTCCTGAAGGGGGAAGTGCAGCAGTGGACGAAGACACCATACTAGCAGCTGATGTGGAAGTTGGTGATGTAGCTCTAGAAGCATGAGCTGTCTGTGTACCATTGGCTTCATCTTCTGTCAGCACTTTCCTTGTCAATTTTGATGGTCTTGTAAATATTCCCCTCAAGGGTTCACACTGGAAATAGCGAACTCCAGCCACAGAGCCGTCATTCTTACCAATTGGTTCATCTAGAACAATCCCTGCCCACTGTCCTGGAGCAAACTGGGTTTCACCAAGGAACTGAATAAAGCCAGGTTTGTTTCCATTGACCCAAACGCGCTCCCCAACTCTGAAATCATCCACAAACTCCTCATGTGCATCTGCAGCGGTTGTGCTCAAGGCCTTTTCACTGGAAGCTGCTTTTTCTGCTGGAGCTGGAATCAAGCACAATAGAAAAAAATATACTAATATCCCAGAGAGCCCCATTGCTTAGTTTCAATGTAGCAAGCATTTGAAAAAGCATGATTTCTATAAAGGAAGAGCATCATTCCCAAGTTTCTTACTTATGAAAACACCGTAATCTCGGGAATACAATAATTCAGAGACACTGAATTAATTTAACGTAGGTTTTGGTAAAAATCTTGTAAAGATTACAAATCTTACCTCAAAAACTACCCAATCATTTTCATCATGACAAGTTTTTTCCAAGAAAAACTGCTTGATCACATCCAATTAGTATATTCAGATTTTTTGAACGTAGTACACATAATTTTTGTTAGATCAGAAATGCAAGCATTTCACCAATACCTTGGTGTAAATAGTAAAAATAGCGTATACTCATAGCTTTCAAGATACTTTTTGTTAGAACATGAATAAGGGAAAAATTATTTAAATGTTCCTTACCAGCTGCAACAGTTGCAGGTGCTTTCAGCAATGTACCCCCATGTTTGATGGTCTTTGAAGGAGCCTTAAGTCCACTTGGTTTTAACATACTCATCTTTTTGCAATACCACTGTTAATCCTCTTCGCCTGTAGCAACTATCTTTTTCCAAACATGGATAAAATATATTATTCTAGTTTTTCCACCTCTGGAATAAACCTGTATATAAAAATATTAGACATGAAATAAAAATCAATATTTTAACTCATGCAGAAGAGATTTCTACGCATACACACAGTCTGTGCATTAATGCATGGTAAAAGATGCTTTACAATAACAATCAGAAGCATTTCCCAGGACAGCATTTCCAACCCTTCATCTTTTAAAGGCCATTTCCTATTAAAAGACACCAAGTCTGAACCTAAAACATCAAAATAACTCACTTCACTGAGTGCTGCTGTATTAATCTTGAGCTTTAAACTAAAAGGCTATTTTAAGAAAGAAAAACAAAGCCCTTAACAGCATTACTAACATTACGCATAGATATAACCAGTCTGCGTGCCCTACTGTTTTCAGTCACATTTTTCAAGTGTCGCAATATCCCAGCAAAAACAACTTGCGACTCGAGGACTAACTGCACGAGAAATCAAGAGAACCAGGAATTTCAGGATAAAAGGAATAAAGTTTTTAAGAGGGACTGGAACTGAAAAATTAAGACTGATCAGAGTTAGATGATGACAACTAACAAGTAAAAATCCACCTCAGTTGTATGTGATCTTTTAGATCACAAGATACACTGGCGCGCAGTCCCCAGCACAGTGCCCCAGCTCCGCTCCTCTGGGAAGAGGAGGAGGGATTCTTCCCTACGTTGCTAGGATAGAGCGCTGCTCCGACTTGGAAGCCAGCTACAAGCTTTTCAGGGAACTATGTCATGAGGGTTTTGCCACAGAAGGCATCTTCCTTCCGATTACAAAAGCTTTAGAAAGGCTCTTTCATCTATAATGAAAAATCTATTTTGTTTTTTCTATAGTGTGAATTCAAGCCAAACTGTAAGGTGACTGGTCTCCCCACCATCTTCTAAAGTATGAACTGTTCTGCATGAACACAGCTTGGATATGTGCTACATATAAAGGCAGTGACAGAATAGTTATGCCCACTTGAAAAAAACAAACAACAAAGCACACATCTAAACAAACACCCGAAGAAAAAAAATAAAGGGAAACAGATATGTAGCAATAGACTGTTTGCTCAACTGTTTGCTCAGAACATGACAAACAAGAACTGCAAAGCAGGTCTCAGTCCTGCCCTTCACTCTGCGTTTTGGCCCCCATCAGGACACACGAAGAGGCAGAACGCTGGCCAACTCCAGACTTCCCCAAGCCACTATTAGCAGTGCCCAGGTGCCCACACGGGGCGTACGGCAGGTTTAAGGGCAAAACAAACCCCACTGCAGGAGAGGCTACAGGAAGGAAGAGTAAAGAGAGAAGCCAGCCATGTCTTTTACCTACCAGGATAAGTTTTATCCTTCGTGTATTATTAATAGCCAGAACATTAGTGCTCCTAAAAAATCAATTCACTGTGGCAGGGGTGGGGGGGAGAGGAAAAAAAAAAAAAAAAGAAACTAACCTAAATAACAAAGTGAAACATTTCTTCTGCTATTTCAGGATTGGCCATGCCAAATTCAAGCCATTTTCTAAGAAGTCTGAAAAAAATGTTATACTCTAAAAAGCATTAATTACCACCTTGGCTGTATGGTGTTTGTCTACAATTTAAGTTATGCTCCATGAAAACTCTGAAGTAGCGCTGTGAGGATTGCTGAACATTTTTCTAGCATTGCCAGAAGTATGTCACCCACCCATCTGCAGAGTTATGACTACTGAAGAAAAAAATTTCTCCCCTGTTTTTGCAAGATGCATATGCCAGTTTACTATTAATTTTTAAGCGGGAGCTTTCATGTTCATGAACATGAAAGCAGAGTTAGCTTTCTAAAATCAATGCAGAAGGATAGGCATAAAATATGACTAAGCTGTGAAAGAACCGAGAGGCACACAGTTATACAGAAGAACAACTAGAGGATCACGTAAGATGTCACTTTGGACACAGCAGGAACACTGTGGATTTTTTCCCGTCCTACTACATACCTGCCTTCCCTGCTAAATACGAGTGCATCATATTTCTTCATATTTTGATTTAAAAGTCTTCTAAAACTACTCTTCGCTCTTGAAGGACTTGAAGAGCCTTCCTTTTCTCTCTTATACACATGCCACCTACCTATCCCTCCTCACGCTGCAGGCCCTATTCCCTCCAATATCAGGGTCTCCACACACACCTCCATTACTTTCCTCAACCCATCAAAATCCATGAAACAGAAAAACTGTACCTAATAAAGAAGGATTTGGTACAAATACAGAAATGCGAGAAGTATCAAGGTCAGTGCTTTTTAGTTTACAGTCTCCTCTGTCAGTGCCAAACACCAAATTTATGGAAATTCAACAACCTCACCTGGGCCAAAGGCAAGTCCCCCTTAAGGAAGATCGCCTCCTAAAACCAGGAAGCTAGAAGCTGTCCTACTGTATTCCACCACTCTTTTCCATCTACTACCTCTTTTTTTGCCCCCAAAGAGCACTCCAGCACCATACAGGCAGTAACCATCTACTATTGTGCAAGGACAGGTCTGTTAAAAGAAAACAAACACCAAATTACCCCTTAAAATTACATTTTGCCAGTTTCAAATAATTATTTATTAATAGACGTTTAACAAACCTCTGCTTAACATAAAGTTAGAATGTTCTAATATTGCATTTCTTGGCTCAGGGTACTCATTCATATTTTAATCTTGCTCTTCGCAGTCATGGGTTATATATTTGCTGTGTCATTTGCTTTTCTCAATATACAGGCCTTCAACGAGGCCAGAAGTAACACAATCCTTTGTGCCCTGGTTTCGGAGTTGCTGAAATTGTAGCTTAATTTAAAAAAACTGCTAAAATATAGGCAGCATATTTTTGTAAATTACTGCCTTATTGCAATAGTGAAAATGCAACTTTTGGTCTTAGAAATAGACAGGAACTTCATAGTAGCATTTCCTAATATAATTCATAAAACACTGAAAGCCCGTAAATTTGCATCAAGTGATTCTAAGCATTACGCACTCCAGCATTTCCTAACGGGCTCCAGATGTCAATTACCTCATTTTAGTTCTCACAAGAGAGAGCAGCTACTTGGCTCCATTTGTTCTCTTTCCTTCCCTAAATCGGTCTCAGCTCTCCTGAAAAAGATCTTTAGAACCAACAGGCAATAACATTAACTGTGCGTTTTTCAAAAGGTCACATCTGGAACCTAAGGAAATGCACAGAAAGAGCCTGATGATACATGCTACCTAAGTGCTCAGAAAGCCACACCTTCTACCAATAATTGGGCATTAAAAAAAAGATTTTCAACACAAACTTTACACTTGTGCCAACACTGGGAAATATTTGATTTTATACAATATGAAAATGCGTTACATTCTCAAATGAATTACAATTTTTTTGGTGTGTGCTGGCTACTACAACTTTTCAAATGCAGACGTGAATCCTTGCATCGGACCTTTTAGCTGATTCACAATATCCTTATTCCTCTTATTTACCTTTTACAGACCTAGAAGCAGTGCACAGATCAAAGCCATCTGTAAGCAACATTTGAGAACCATTGGTTTAGGAAAATAAATCCTACTAATCTGATAATAGATATGAGTTTTGTTGGCAAGTTGACATTAAAAATAAATAAATAAAATGTAACCACATAACCCTGAATTTAAAAGCAGAATATTTCCCAACCATCAAAAAAGGAATTCCTATAGTGCAAAGAAAACAGTTATCCACTACCGTTTCTTTCAAGACTGTATTTTCAACAACTAGTACTCCAAAAAGAACTAAAAAAACAATGAAATGAGGAAACAGGAAAAAAAGCCTCAGCTCCCTCCACTGTTAGCTGACATCTGACAAGCACGCTGCCATCCCCACACTCTCCTTCCTCGGGGCAGGTAGCGTCATCATTAAAGTAAAACGTTTCTAATAAAACACTTGAAACAATGACTTGACAATTTAAGGAAGAAACGCTTGCTAACATCACTACTTGCGACTACCATGGAACAGATGCAGTGTTTCCATGGAGAAAAGCAAGTTGTCTGTCCATGTGGTACGAAACAAAGAGGACATTCTAGAACAGAGCAGCATAATGTTTGAATTGACTCAAAACAGACTGTATAATCTCTGTCTTCTGCAGACACACGCAGCCTGACTCTGCGCAGCATACTTTGAGGCTGGAACGCTACTCTTGTGGTTTATTTGTATGATAAAATGAAACAATTATTGTAGTCGATGATGATCCACTATTGGTCACGCACAAGTTCTTAAAAATATTTCGAATTAAAAGATTAATATTAAACTTAGCTAACACCACTAAGAGACTAAAAGCTGTTGGAAAATGCCTTTCAGAGCCAACACATTTCTAAGCTCAAAAAAGAGACCACTTCAATTTGTTAATTATGCTAAGCATACCAGTGCTTTGCAAAATACATAAACATTAAGACTAACAGATACAGAGTAAACATTCTAGAAGGATTGTGTAGAACAGATAACTCTGCTGGAAATCTCACAGGGATCTGTAACCAGAGAAGATCGTAGGTAATCCCTGCTACAGTCAACTAGTACGTATCTAGAAAACAAATTCTGACCATACCATGAAGAAAATGTAACACGTACAAAATAAATCAGAAAACCCCTTCTGTAGAAAAGTGGTATGGAAAATACATTTCAGAGACCACCACAATCCAGTAACTTCACTTTCCTGGGAGAAAAACAAACTCCCCACAAGAAGCACTATGTTTGAAATAGCAGCCTGAACAGCATTTCTTAAATATCTGTTTCGTCCTCTTGATGTTCCTACCACTATTGCTAAGCTTTCAAAAGCTCATGAATCATTCCTCAAATATCCTGACAATGGTTTAGAGAAAGTAACTTGGAATTTCGAACCCAGAAACTTTTCTCTTCTGGGCCATGAATTACACCAAAAGCTCCGACCCTTCACAGTTACAAAAGGCTTACAACTCCTAAAATTATTGCCATCTCAAAACATTAAAGCATCTTCTGTATGATTCATATCTAATTCTTATTACAGCTCTAGAAGTTGTATTTGCAGTCTCCTGGGCTGGTGTTCCATTTCTGTAAAAAATGAGTATGTATATTTCCAAAAGCACTTAAAATAATGCTTTTAGTTGAATTTATAGGCTTTTGAAATTCACACACTATTTAGAAATACAACCACATTTTGGCTTTGAACAAAACAAGTGCCTTCACATTGCACTGCTATTTGCTTCTTGTTAGCTCTTGAAGAATATTTCTCTCTCTGCAAGAATGTGCCAGATCACAGAGACCAACTTCTGGAAGGTTCAGATAAGAATGAGATTAATTCATCCACAGCAGGCCCACAAACTGACTAGACTGGGACGTACCCACCAACATCCTTACTGAAACTATTCTGGATGAGGTAGACAGGGCAGAGGGATAAACTGCAGAAAGCAGACAGGTTCACACACCCTCCCTAAATAGCATTTCCTACTGTTACCTTCTTGGGTTTTTTCCAAGGAGGAATACCAGTATAGTCCTCCACTGCTACGTATTATGCAGCCAGATTTCTCATGTTTTGGAAAACTGCAATGTCAGCACATCCAGCCTGCGAGATGAGACGCATCTCCCCCTGGATGTGATGACTCCTCTGACACATTCTGGGTCTACTGCAGATGCTTCATATTGGGCAACTATAAAGACTGAATCACCATTTTGCAAGCGTTGCATTACATCTACAATGAAGTAATTCCACAGCACACAATATCCATTGTAAATGTCACACTAAGCTTCAAAGTCAGCTCTGTAACGATTACAAGTAGTTAAGCCAAAGAGATGGATTTGGAAGCCTTCATGCATTAACTTTTCAGAACTTCTCTTGTAATGATGCAGCACACTTTGTATTCCTAGCCATTTGCTACTTAAATACAACCATTTTGGAGCTATGAATTCACATCAAGGTCTTTTTGCATTTAGCCATTGAAGCCAATTACTGAAACGGCAAATGAACTTCTCTCTGAATCTAATGCTCATGACTTCGTGCAAATTCAGCGTGTTTTGTCAGCTCCAAAGCATTTACTGAATGAGTAGCAAGTTCAGACTGAAACAAGCCAGAAAGCACTGCAGGCATTTGATAACAAAGCAAATCACAAACAGCAAATTATTATGGTACTGATGTAACAGCCTCTGCATAGCCACTGTTAAACCAAATTGATTATCTGAATGTTGCTCAAGAATTCAACCGTACTGTTCAGTGATTAGAGACTGTGGGATTACAGAAGCATCTTCAGGTATCATTTCAGTTGAAATGAATAGAATTTAAGAAATAATTTATACAAGAAACAGAAACTATACAGAATTAAGAACTTTAAATTTCAATAGAATAAGGGAGTCTACATTTGATTACTCATTCAACACACAGCAATTAGAAAAAAGGGAGCATTTAAAAACACGACTTCAGTTTTATTTTGTCTCCCAGAAACCATGGATTTTGATGTCAATAAACCAAGTAACGTGATGATCTGAATATATTTTTCAGGTACGTCACTACCACAAGAAAAGACACCAAATTAATACACATCATTTAATTCAATGTTTATCATACTAAGTGCCATCAGATGCTATTTACTTGGCTTACTAGATGTTCTGCTTACTGCCAGAAACAAAATACATGGGCTGCTATGTGCCTATCAAACCAGCATTTTGTACCTCACTTTTAAAGGTAGAAAAAATTTTGCATTTAAAATTCAGCTGATCAGGTGGAAAAAAAAAATGAATAATAAGGAATCCAGACCTTTCAAATCTGTTGTTTGCAGATACTGGTATAGGAAATAAAAATTTAATAAGAAAATAAGCAAGAACGTCCCCTAGCTTGTATAGGATCGTTCTTCTTATGACATTCTACTTCAGGTCATTCCAGCCCAATCCAATATAAGCATCATATGAATTCTAGAGAGGTAGACCCTTCACAACGGCAAACACTCATCCAACATGTGTTTCTCAAGTTTCCCATATTGTATTCTTAACATAAATACAAATTTTATAAGAGACAGATTCTTGAAGAAGTGCATCTCTGTTTATTTTAACTAGGCATAACTATTAACAGAATGAAAGCAATCCTTTGCTCTTCTGAAGTGACTTCAAAGTCACTACCAGGATTACTCCAGGAAATTACTGTTGCATGCAAGTTTCAGTATGTCTTTAAGTCTAACTCCAAATACAGTTTGCTTTTGCCATCGTAAAGATACAAACCCAAAAGCTTGCAATAAGTTGGGAAGTATGCCCACTGGTATGACACAGCTCTTTTGACGGTGTCGTTGATTTGATGAACAGATCTTGACACAAAGAGTGGCTGACAAATTACTCAAGCTGAATCATATCTATACGATCACTAGCAGAGATCCTGAAAAATCTTTCAACTCTATTTTGGAGGGCATTTGTTTAGATAAACACTACTTAGTCTGAAGCAACTAGTACATTCAGTGAAAACAAAGACACCAGAGGATATTCAAAACAGACCCAACACTGTAACGCAAACACTATGCCTTGTCATCACTCATCCCACTATCAAGCAACCATCACACCACAGCGTAAGGACATCCCCATAAATAGCTACTGGTTTTCTGTAACTTCAAAGAGTGAATCTCTGTTTCCTTAAGAACTCTGAAGACACTCCTGCTTTCTTGTACACTTAGCGGGACTGGGGAAGAACAGAATTTGTTGTTTGGGAATCGATCCAAACATCCCACAATGCTGTCCCTCATTAAGGACATGGCTGATCTAGAGCTCAACCAGCAACTTTAGATTTGTTTCTTAACTGAGACAGATCGTAGACATTGTATTTCTATATCACGGAGATGACTTGAACTATTTTCCATGTGAGTTCACAGATCCATAGCATATTCAGAACCAAAGACTTCTATATTATCTTTCAACATCAGGGCTTTTATGGCAGCCAGGCCTGCATACAAATCTGCATTTTTCCTTTGATTTTGAACCTGCTGGGTAATTTCAACTAAAGAAAATAAAAGGCAGGAGATTTCTAAAAACAAATATTATATTCTTACAAGTTTCATGGAAGTAGGCCAACCAGTAAGAGGGAAACTTGAGTTCAAATAGTCTTGAGTTTCTCCCAATGACTTTAGGTCAGAGCAACTAATTCCTGAGTTTGGAGATAATATAAAATTTGAATATGATACAGTTAGGAGACCACCATTATGAGATGCAAATCCACTGAAAATTAGAGGGTTTTAGTGACATTGCTAAGTTAGTAAATAAGACGCATGGCTGTTTTCTACCTTGGAAAATGTAGAATATTCACTGCAAACTGGATAAACAGGATTCTCTCTGCATATGCTTGGGAAAGGGAAAAGGCACGGTAAATGCCTATAACTAAAACTGAACTAAGAACAAGATGATTCAGATGAAAAATAGTAAGAGGCTTAGGACCTCAAATCATCAGTCAGATATTACAGCAACGCTCTGAGGAAGGTAATTCATTAAAGCTTCTGCTCTGATTATGGATTTAAATTCTGCACCAAGGACATTTTAAGTAACACCATTTTACCATTCTATAGCTCGCTATGTTCATCCAGATTCCTAAATGCCTCAAGATCCTCAGTAAAATAAAAAGCAACAAACCATGGAAACACAGACTGCTGAATACAAAACAAAAATTAGAGAGTATGAATGTAACAGTAAAAAATTATTTTGGGCTAGCAATTTGTGAGTAATTTTTTCCTCAATCTACGTTGCTATTTCTAAACACAGTCTGTTCAATTTTTTTAAGATATTCCCACCTTTAATTAATAAGGAAGAGCTGGTAACTGTTAAAAAACTTAAAAAAAATAATCACAGAAAATATGATGCAAATTCTAACACTTCAAGTTGCTGCTGTACACACGCGTTATAAAAATGTCACTGCTATAGTCTATTAAAAGATCAGAAAGCACATGATCCTCCTAAGCACACATCATTCTCTACAGAATGAGTCAAGGATTGAGAAGTAGAGAAAGTTTTCACCCAAGAAAGTACATAATTATCACCTCTTCTGGTAAGCCCACTATGAATACTTACTACTTTTCCTACATTTTTCCAAGGAAATTCTCGCCTTTCCCTAAAGCCCTCTGTTTTGGAAGTAGTAAGTTAGTAAGAGTAAGTTGTTTGACTGTCCCCACTGACTTCTGATGATGATACTGCACTTCAGCCACCTCAGTTAAGTGCATTCAGTCCACAACAACAATTATGATTTTGGAATAGTAGAGCATCAAGTTATTTACGATCTCGTTTAAATGAAAATTTGAGATGGAAAATACCACCTCCTGTCTGTCTCAAAACCAAATGCATATAATCAAAGACACAGGGCTTCTCCCCAACACAGTTACAACTGAAGCAGCCGAAACAAAGATGCTGCTCTTTAGAGTAACGATTTAATTTTGATAGACTTGTGTGAAACTGTAAGTGTTTCACACTCTTTGAAAACATCAAGTCAGCAATCCCTTTTTAGCCGTCCATGTTCTTAGCCTTTTAAATTAGCACCATGACTGCTATACGGCTGGCATAAAGCAGAAGTACAAATACAGAACTTAGATAAACATTGCTGTGATTGAGTGGATGCTGCTGACAAGCAGAGAAGCAGAATGAGTGTGTCAGGTAAGCTAACTCAATCAAATACTAAGTTTCCCCTCAAAATAAGCTAAAAATATAGAGTTAAGATTATAAAAATCAGGAAAACTGAACGGCTTTTAACGGCATTTCTCCTTGAAACAGTAGAATGAAGGCATGTCTTATAAATTAAAAGAATACATGGTGCTATTCACCCAAAAGTCTTCTGTCTGAGTTTGTACAACATGCAAGTGCAGCATCATCTGCAAAAATAAATGTGTGTAGAGAACAGACACATCCATAGATGTTTGACATCACCATGGACCATGCTGCTGACAGAGCTGGCTTCAGTTCTGCAGGTCAAGAAGAACGGACTGGTTGCTCCAGCAGAAACTGGCATCGAGCTGAGCGCAGCTGAGATTACAGCTAATGCAGTATATAATTGCCTTTCATTAAATAACAAAACACCATCCATCTGAGGCATTTCTAAACATGCCAGTCCAATAAGGATTCCAGTGCGTTACTTTTTATACGTGCCAGCAGAGCCAGTAGTCCCTAAAGAATGCCAAAAGATTAAACAAGAGCTGCATTCATTCATGGTCATCATGTTCAAACATTAGAAAACTTGCATTCAACATACGGAGTTAACATTTGACCTGAATGTTTTGGAGAGAAAAAGAAAAGCAGTTTTGAAAAATCATATTGGCAAGCCAGATCGCGCTCTCTCTTGTGAAGGAAGATCTACGTTGAAATATTCTCAGTCACTCCCAAGAAAAACTTTAACAGGGCTAAAAGGATAAAAGGAGGAGCACTAAAGGAATTATCCCATCTGCCCAAGCTAAGTAAATAAAGGCTGTCCTGGATATTCACATTCAGAAGATTATAAACAGACACAGCCTGGGAAATCTACAGGAGCTCTACAAAGTCACTGCAATCAGCATATATAAGCACTGTTCCTTCCTACAGTACCATCACATTAGGAAAAAAGGTTATTTACTTCCTACAGGACACCTCTGTGATGAGGATAAGAGACAGTTGTTTTTCTGCCCCTCACTAAAAAGTTGAGATCCTCTCTTTAAAAGAAACCCTACAAAGTACACAGAACTAATTTTTTTTTGGCCAAATAAAATCTCCCTCTGCATCCCTAAAGATATGGAAATTTGAGATCACATTTCCAAGCTTTTCTGCTTCAGCCAACACATCCCTCTCCCCTCCCTGTTCAATACACACAAAGCTTCAGTGCACTTTAGCACAGATAGAAAATCTAGTCCATATAAGGAACAGACAGGAAGAAAACCCTTAAATCTTGTCATTTTAAACCAAGAACTAATAACCCTCTGCACATTTTTCAGTTCTTCTACTTTCGGTATGTAAATGAAGAAGTTTTGTCAGTACCTGAACAGTTACACATTCCTTAGACTAAGGTATGCTGCTGTTAAGGGGGAAGGAGAGGGGGGAAAGTTATTTACTTTTCCCCTGCAGTATCTAATTTGCTGTCTTGTTACATGTTGTAGCAGGTGCACACAGGCACACACTTCAGAAAAATCACTCTCTAACATTGCTAGTTTCAGAATTATATGCGTACTTCTGTTCTTTAAATAAAATTCTTCGCAAAGCAGCATGTGGCATAAAGGCATTTCCTCTTTTGTACCTCTTTTCTTTCTTCTTCCGACATGTCAATACAGCTATCACATGTCTTAAAATCTTTCTGCTCAAAGATCCCAAAGCAACCTGTGGACTTCCATAAAACCCTACCCATCCAGCACAGTGGGTGAGTGAGTGAAGGGGTGGGGAGGAAAGGGCCTTCGTTTCAGAGTCATGAACATATACAGTCACAGACTAAATTTTCTTCCCCATGCTATGGTTTGGAAGAGATTTTTTTTCTGTGTGTGGTGTTGACTTTTGTTTGCTTCTATTTATTTTCATGTCTTAAAAGATACACACAAAGATGTTATAATGAAAGGGGAAACTAACTCCTGGTTTTAATGCAGCAGCAGCCACATTAACGTGTGAGTAACAGCAACAATTACCTTGTGCCCCATGACAGCTGAGGCACAGAAAAGAGAACACCAAATCGCCTTAGGTATAGTGATATAGCGGAAAGCAGGAGGGGCCATGAGCTTTTGCCCGGGGATCTCACAGGTCTAACGCTGGCGACAAACATGGCAGTAAGCTCTGGCTGAGCCACCCGGAACCGCGGGGTGACACACGAGCAGCTCACCTGCAAACCACCGGCTCCGAAAACAACACAAGCGTGGGGAGCAGACATAAAACCAACAGAAAGAACAGGCGAGGTGAATTATAAACCAAATCGTTAATCAGTAAAATACCAGCATATAGGCGTAGTACGCCGGGAACTGCAGGTCGGCATTTACCAGGAGGTGCTCGGCCCCCTTCCCCCCGGAATCACCCGCTCAAGCCACCACCGCCGCGAAGCTCGGCGTTACATCCTCTAAGGACAAGACCGGAGCAGCGAGCGCATTCCAGACCCTCCCTGCTCCTCACCAACCACGACGACACCCTCTCCCCGCCCCGAGGGCCCTGCGCGGCGGGAGGCGAGCCCCGGGAGCCCCCCCAGGGCGCTGCCACCTCCGAGTTTACGGAGGCCCCGTCCGGCCCCGTCCAACCGGGGTCACGGCGGCGGGAGGGGGAGCAGCCGTACAAGAGCGGAATGAGCCCGGCAAACCCGAGCACAGGGCTCGGGAACCAGCCAAACCGGCTGCTGTCACCGCGGCCCGGGCAGGCCGGCGGGGAAGCACCGGCACGTGTGGCGGAGGCCAACAGCTCCCGCGGCGGGGGGGGGGCGGCCGCGTGGCCTCGCCCCACCCAACCCAGCATCGCCCCCTCCCGGCACAGCCCCCCGCCCCGCTCGGGACCCCTCAGCCCCCCACACAGGGCCGCTCCCCGTCCCCGCACCGTCCCCGCGTCGCCTCGCTTCCTCACCGCCCTCACGGCCCCGGCGCGGGCACAGCGCGGCGCCCGCCGAGGCGCCCAGACTGGAAGCGGAGGCCCCGAGGCGGGAGGCGGCCGGCGGCTCCCCCCGCCCTCAGACACCGCCGCCCGCCCCTTCGCCGGCCCCAAGCGGCGGCCTCACCGCTGCCGCCTTCGGCTCCGCGCCACCGCCTTCCACGGCCGCCGCCAGCGCCGGGCGCAGCTCCTGCCGCCGCCGCCGCCTCCTCACTCCTCCTCTGCGGCGGCGGCGCCTCCCCGGCTGGCAGGGGGCGGGGCGGGCGGACAACGTCTGCGCCCGGCCGGGCCGGCGTGAGGCGGAGACTGCAGCAGCGGGAACCGCGCCTCCCTCCGCGCCCCTGCCCGGCTCCTCCGCGTTCTCCCTTCCTTCGCCTCCTTCTTTTTTTTTTTTTTTTTTCCACTCCCCTTTGTCTCCCCCCCTGCTTTGTTCGCCCCCCGGGGGCGGCCCAGGGGGGTACCCGTCGCCGCCGGGGGAAGGAGGGGCTCCCCCCGGTCTAACCCCTTCCCGGGCGGCCCGGGGGAGGTCCCCGGGGGAGGCCGGGCACAGCCCGGTGCGGAGGGTCGCCCTGGTGCCCGCAGCGGGGAGGGGGCCCGAGCAGCGAGAAGGCGCTGCGGCAGCAGGCGGGCGTGAATGGGGCGGGGGGAAAGGGTGGGGAGACGAGACAGGGCGGTGTGAAGCACAGAGCTCTTAGTGGGTGAATAACTTTACTGTCTGCTTCTTATCTCCATTTTCCTTTTGTCCCGATGCCCAGAAATTTATCGTTCTTTCTCTAAATTACCGAGTTATTTTAATTTTCATTGTGTTTGTGAAGCAACACATTGGAACCTGGCGTGAGCCCATGGCTGAAGTTTAAACAGCTGTAGCAGCAGCTCCAGCGCCATCATCAACAATTTAATACCAATTTGCAAGGCTGAATTCAAACACCTCTGCTTCACTTCTTCACCTCTCACAAACAGGCAACAGAGCCCAGCCAGAGCTGGCCCGTAACTGCTGAATTCATCACAAAGCAGACCTCAGTTTGCAGTCTCGTAGATCATTCAGTTTCTGCATGATGCCATTCGAACAAAAGGGTGATGAGAAAGCAGTTCCATTGCTGGAGTCTGATTGCAATTTGTGTTTCATTTTGGCTTCGTTCTTTGGCGTTACTCCAGCATGGTAAAGCACAAAATGGTGTGACGCAGTCCCCCAAATAATAGGTTTCAACTAGATCAGCATTTAGCAATGTTTGTTAGAATTTCACTTCCTAAATGTTAAATAGAATCTCTTACCAGGGCCATTAGATGCTGAAAGATACTCGAATCCATGCACAGCCACCCTTCTTTCTCCCTGCAAAATTAGACAAAAGTTTTGCTGAATAAGGACTTCAGGATTTAAATACTAGGTTGTATTTAGAAGCGCAGAGCCAGCAAATGATTGCTTGAAACAAAAAAATGACCCTGCAGCCCCTAACTATAGAAATAATCCCCAGCACAAAAATCGCAATTAGAGTCAAACCCAGAGAGTCGTACTAACTTTACAGAACACTTGTCCAAAATATCTGTTAGCTTGAGAGCTACAGTTGTGAACCTTTGTGTTTGTTTCGGGTATTGTAGATTTGAGCTTTCTGTATTGATCTGATGCTTATATAGAATGTGTTTTCCTCCAAGTGTGGTGTTTTCCATCATTTTCATTCATTAATTTGATTTCTTTGTCTAACAGTTAATTTGTTACCATGTAGGCAGATTTCAAGTGTATGCAGTTCAATGCATATTAAAAGTTTTCATAAGCAACGTTAGCCTGATGTATCCAGTACAGAGCACAGCAACTACAAGTCGGCTTACTCTTAAGATAGAAACTGAGTTGTAGCGTTGCGCTGTTCTTGTGGAACCTGTAATAAAACACAAGCAGTAAACGACCGTGGTGAAATAACAGATGAAACACAGTTCAAATGTGTAAATAGCTTGCTTTACTCCCTTGCAAGGCTAAAGCTAAAAATGTCCTGTTACTAAAGCGAGAATTGAGAATGTCACATAGATCAAAAGCTTCTACTTATAAAGTGAACGTGCCATTGGTTTTTCATGTAATTTCCTAGTGAACAGCATCAGAGTTTCAAGATCAAAGCAATCTTGTAGGAAACAAGGGAGTTAGTTATGCATCATTCAACCACTATCAACCTTCAAACTATGAAAAAGTAGCTTTAGAGCAACTGTAACTTAAGTTCATCCCAATTAGAAATGTTTGACAGCTTCTCTGTAGCAGGCAACACTTAGATGAAGATCTATGCAGACTATGACAACAATAACATTTAATATGTTCACATCCAATTTGTAGCAATCATTACAAAAAAAGATGCTGGTACTATAAATCACAGTACTACAAAGCACTAAATACAATTGAAAGCCAGAATATCTTTGATTCCAGTCCTAGTGTCTCTTCTCTTCTGAACTTCATGATCAGATCAGTCAATATATAATAGACATTTTCATAACTCTACAAAAACAGGAATTGCTGGATGCTCCAGGGAAATTCAGGATGCTAACGTAACTACTGGCATCCTGGCCACAAGTATAAGGTCCACTTTAGAATTAAAATTTTTCTCTCCAATAACGTGGGAACACCAGTTGAAATGGTTTTTGCCCTTTTTCAGATACGTGAAAGGTCCAAAATTATTGAAGCTCTCAGAATAGCTAAAACGTTGTTCTTTAAGAACTGCATTTAAGGATATCCTGACTTACACATTTTCACATTCAGTCTTCCAACCAAGTATAAAGATTTTGAGTATAAGATTTTTTTTTTCCCCTGAACAATCTCTTTAATATGTACCTTTGGCAATTCCTATACAGAACTGATGATCACACCTGCTTCAGAAAAAGCAACTGATTGTTTGGGGTTGGTTTGGTTTTTTTTTTAATCACAGAAGTGCTACTTCAAAAATCCCAGCAAAGAAACTTGCACTATTATTTTCTGTAGTTGTTTCTGATTTTACAAAAACACGACAGGATTCCCCCCTCCCATTTTAACCTGATTGGTACATTTTGCTCATCTATTTACAGCTATATTGATCCCAAAGAGATTTAGCATCCTGAAGCCTCATGCTTACTCTTATTATTTTTTGGCTTTAAATTTATGCCTCTAAAACTGGCAGTCTTTGACTGATAGGTTACGCTAGATGAAAATCTGCCCTTTTAGCCTCAATTATCATGTACGCAACAGTTCCAAAAAAAAAAAAAAAAAAAAAAAAAAGTACTGCAGAAATGGTAGTTACTTTCACAGTTCAGTGGACTGAAAGTCTGCAAGAACTCTTTTCCACTCTTCACGCACTTGCTGTTTTCCTCCCCTAGGTCAGCTGAACAACCCAGCAGCAGTACAAAACAGCTCTGCGAGTCCACGTGCTTTGCTGATGTGCTACACAAGAAACTTTAATCCAATTTTACATTATTTGTTCTACCCAACATAGGTAGAACAGAGAACAGTGTTTAAACAGACAGTTTTTAAAGAATCCTTTCTGCGTGCTTGTTTAAACAAGGTACTTAATTTAACATTTATGTTCATCTTGATTATGAGTGTTTCATTTCATAGATAACTGAGAAACCATAGTCTATTAAAAAAGATGGACTATGCAAATCATTCTATCACTTATGTAAATACAAACAAAACCTGAATTGTCACCTACGGAGAAGCAAAGAAGGTTTTTTTGTTCATATGGAGAGTGCCTAGTTCTAAAGAAAGAGTTTTTTTATTCAGTCATTGGATCACGGCTAAATATATGTTGTAAAAAATCCTATGTCAAATCTTTGTTGCTTATAGTTAACCAAAGTTTAGGAAGTGTCCAATTGTCGCACGTTAATTACCATGTTATTAAATCCATCCTGTTTGTAAGCTTCTCCAAGGATCGGGACCAATTCCTACCTCTGACTCATCCCCTCCCACCCCCCAAAACGTAAGCATGACTCTACCACGTATTCTTAGGAACAACATCGATCTTCAATGGCATTTACTTACCAGAGTCAATACAGCCGTGTTACAAAATGAAGGTACTATGGAGTTCCATGGCAACTACCAATGCATTGAAACACTTCAATTACATTTGAGCTTCTTCCTCCTCTTCGGGTTTTTGGGTTTGTTTTTTTTCCCAGCTATCCTGCCTTACAGAGTTTGCAGTAAAAATAATTCTTCTTAGCAGCTAACACGTCTTTCAGATATCTTCTAGAATCTCAGCTATTTTTCTTTTAGCGACATTTTAAGCGCTGCGAATTAGGTTATAAAAATATAAGTTAGAAATTAAAATCTTTTTAAGAGACAACTAGTCACCTGACTGATACCCTGACTATTGTGCACAGATTAGATATTTTTAGATGCACATAAGCATTTTAAAATACTTTTGCTGTTCTAAATGCTGTAAACAAACATGAGTACTATGCCAACAGGAATCTGTGGGAAAATTTGAGTGATGCCTGCTCACACTATACCCACCTCATTACAAATTTTATTACTCATTCATTTTAGTAAGCTCTAATCTAGGTTATTATGCCACACCCATCACCATGGGAATGTGACTTGGAAGTAACAGAAAGACTTTGCTGTTCAGCTTTTTCGCAGACCTTGAGTGTGATCTGATCGCAGTTTCAACATACAAAACTAATTTGAATAGTTATACCTGAGAGATTAAAGAAATTTGGTAATTACAAGAGTCTTCAGTGCAGCAACAATGTATAGCACTTGATAGGAAAACTGAAGTATAGGTAAAGAGCTAAGAGATAAATACATTCCTAACCATGAAAGAAACAACAGGCATAACTCCCCATCCCTAATTAACTGTATGTCTTACAGCAGAGGTAAATACAGTAGGAGTTTTAGTCATTGGTTCTGCTCAACCTTCTCATACTGACTGCCACCTCCATAGGAAGGAAAATCTGAAAGACGAGATTTAAAGGAGATTTACATACTTATCTTATGTGAAAGATACCTCTGAGTGCCCAGTATTTTTTATGATTACCCTTATTTCAAATCAATTACTGCAAGTTAAAACCAAACATTACAGTTCCTGCAAAAGACTGTCCGCTTTTCTGACATCAAAACATAAGCACTACAAAAATCTTATTTTAAGAAAAAAGAACAATTACAGGAACTTTTATAAGTTTTGTTTACAATTTGAAAGGCAAAAGAATAACAAATGAAAGACAGACAGGGATAATACCAAGACTAAAAGGAGCAGGTCTAAACATCTGCTAACAGTTTTGCAAAAGAAGCACAAAAGCACTATAAAAAATAATTCTGAGCACACAGACAACTCCGTATTTACAAAAGCCTAGAGTCTTTTGTTATATTAAAAAACAAAGTTCTTAAACGGGAACAATCCCAGTTGTGGGAATTTTACTTCATGCCTGTATGCAAGTGTGACAGCGTGGGTTGCATGCTTCCGGTGGTAGCAGACCACATGTGAAGGACAAAAACGTTTACTGACTTGAACAACTAGTCAGTCTAGTCACTTTGGACAGAAATTTCAGTGGACATAGAATGTGGACCCAAACACAGTCCATTCCTGCTCCAAGTGCCCCCCCAAAATATTTGCTTTAGATACCAGAAGGCACCATCTTCTAAAAATGGAAGGGATCCGTATCTCCAAGTAGTTCGTGTGCAGCAAATACAAGAGTGGCCGAAGTGATAAAAAATGCTGAACAATTTAAAACGCAAAGCTTTATAAAACTAAGGATTTAACATATTTAAATAGAATTTACCATTACATTAAAAGCCATGTTGCTGAAATGACTTCATTTTACTCTTACCCTAATACCTTTGGTATAAATCTTGGAAGCAATAAAGTTAACAGCTACTTTAGCGGTAAGTCTGAGAATCTGTACAAACATTGAAGACTTATCTTCAATTATTCTGAGCAATTAGGTGTAAGGGTGATTTATTATGAATTTATTGTAAACACAGAGAGCACTAAAGGGTACTAAGCACATAAAGATGATTTTCATCTTGCAGCATCTGTAAGCAAGGCAGAAGTACACAAGTACTCCTGTAAAGGTTAGGCTGCCTGTCCTACTAAAGAGGCAGTATTTCCTAAGAGCTATTAAAAAAAGATCTCCCAAGGTGTGGAAAGAGAACTGCATGTTTACAATATGAGCACCTCAACACACCCAAAAGGTGTGTACACTTGAAATCATTACCTCATGCCCTGCATCACGTTATCATCCACATGCGAACGATGCAGCACGCAGCACAATGGCTTCTGTGCACTGTCATTACCAGTCTTAACTCCACGGGAGGAGGAGGAGGCATGGAGAAAGGACAAGATCTCTACATGCTTCCCAATAGTGATTTGTTTGTAAAGTGTGTAGAAGCTGGAAAAAACATATTATTTTGTTACCCATTGCTGTTACAGAAAGCAATACTATTTCTCCTATAAAAGATGAAAAGGCAAAAGCCTTCCATTTTAGCACATACGATGAACATTTACCTTCACCACTACTTTCGAAATGCAACCACATAAACTGAACTGGTATATGCTGCAAAAGTTTTTTCAGTCTCTTGGAAGACGAGCAGTTCATACATAAAGACACTTCGGTTTTCCCTCCTGTAAAGTTTAGAGCAAAAAAAGGAAGTAAAGACAAAAGCTTTAACTACAGAAAGCCTGGGGTTCTTTGAAGCATTTGAAAGCAGAGTGTACTAATATCATATATTATAAGGATCTGCGGGAAATACGTACTATCTGCAAAGTTGAGGATTTTAAAGAATAAGTTCTGTCTCTGAAGTTACCTTTAACAAAAACACCGTTGAACATCCCCCCTTCACAAGTCTTTTCTTGGATACCTGAATATACTTTTGGTTTACCACGTGTCGCATTTGTCGAGAAAGGCTTTTTTCCTGCATTTATACAAGGACAAACAAATGCTTTACCAGCTCCAACGAATACTGTTAAGTCAATCTAGTACTCCCTCTGTTGGCAATGCAAACAACGTACAGTCATTCCACCCACAGGGCCCTCTGAAGACAATTAAGAGAAGAAGGGAAAAGAGTGTTAGAACAATTAATCAGCAGAATTATTACACTTTTAAGCTTTCAGAAGCAAGCAATTCTTCAGATTATGAAAACTGAATGGTATGGCAACGTTCTATTTAAGTAGCTAAAATAATTTGAACAGCTTCTTGATTATGAAAACCTGAACCCAATAGTTGGGAACGTTCCTAAAATATGTAACTTTATTCCTGCGCATTTTAATTAGCTGCTTTTTCTAATTCTCTTCGGTACTTAATTTTCAAAAATCAGCACTTTGATGGTTTAGGACTCCAATTAAAAAATCTTTATATAAAAGCTCATTTATTAAACCTCTGTACACAACAATGAACAGGTATGTACAGCAAGTTTACAGGAAGGATGATGTTACAAAAGATACAGTGGTAATTAAAACTGACCCACATAAATAATTTATAAAAATATTTGAAATGGCGAAGATAATGCTGGTAATCCCTGATTATTTTCATCCAATTGTCAGGATTTTAACGTGGGAAATCTTAATGTTAGACCTTTTTAAAAACATCCTGAATATATTAAACTTATCTACAGGATAATTAGCAAAATGTATAAAGTATAGATTATTGTACAAAGGACAGATATAAAAAAAAAAAAAAATCACCAATCCACCTGAAACTCAAGGACTATATAAATCTTAGCCAAAGTAATGAACAGCAAACCACAAACTCCTCTTTTTAGAGTTTCATGTATTGGCATGTAAAATGCTCTGAACAAATCAACAGTCCTGTTATTCCTTAGCGGAAAGAAGCAACTTGGGGAAATTCTTCTATATTTTCTGACCACATTGGTGGTCCTGGTCAATACGGAAGCCCTGCACTGACTTCAATTCCAAGGAAGAACGGGGTAGAGCTGTATTTGTCTAGATTTTCTCCTTCCCACAAAAGGATGAGGAAAGTTATCCAAGTTCGTAAAACTGGAGGAGGCGAGAGAAGGAAGCAGGGATTTGGACATAATGAAACAGAGGAAGACCAGTTAAGACGAAGTCTTTTTCTTTTGCTGGTTTCTCGGGGAATTTTTTAACACGCTTCTTATTCGTAGATAAACACCTGTTGATTCTGCCATATTTTCAAATTCAAATGGTGTTATGCCTACAGCAAACTTGCTCATATCAGGAACAAGACTGGAGTTTTTTGCAGATGGTTCAGTGCTTGTGACCACTTTATCTCCACCTGTATTTTCTCCATCGTTAACCTCATGGTTGGGAGCAGGCATGGTGTTATCCAGCAAGCCTTCTGAATCTGTATTATCAGGATTTTCCTTTAAGTTAAGTAAACTATCTCCTGGATTAGGACTAGTTATAGAATGTTCATTTTCTGGTATCTGTTCACTGATGTCAGAAAACGTAGTTTCCACTGTAATCACCTTACCAGATGACCTTACTTCTGCAACAAGATCTACTTCGTTCCTAGATGGTGATGATGTAACAGAATTTCCAGTTAAAGGTGTATCAACAGGAATATCAGAGTCACTGTTTGTGCTTTCTGCCTGCTCTAGTGCTGCCCAGATTAATCGCTGCTGTTCCTCTAGCTCTTCCAAGGTCAGAGTATCCTCATCCATGACTGAATCCACTATTTTTGGCTGAGGAATATCACCGGAAGGATTTGATGGTGGAGTAGTCCTAGGAAGAGGAGGGGGGGTGGGTGTTGAAGGTTGAGGTGGTGTAAGATTTAGTGGAGGTGTTCCTTGTGGTAAAGGAGGAGGAGTTGACATCGATGGACGTCCAGGTGGCAGCGGAGGTTGGAACTGAAAACTGTTATGAGTTTGAGATCTTTGTGACACTTCCAGATCTAGAAACAGATTGAAAGACATCTGTTAGAATCTGAAATCTGAACAAAACAAGGTTCGAAGTGACAATGCTCTGATTAACTAGCAGACTTATGTCTTCTCATCCTTGGTTTTCAGCTGAGATAGAACAAACTTTTTGAAGGTTTTAATATCCACCAAAACTATGTTTTGGGGGATTTTAACTCTGCTAGCCGGTCAAGAAAAAAAAATATAGATAAAATACTCTTGAATGTATTGCGAACAAACTTATTCCACACTGAAACACAAAAGGAAAGCCAGAAGTTTCTCCAGCTATTCCAACATTCGAACAACACTGTTCTTATTTTTAAGAAGTGAGCTTACAACTTTCTACGTTATTTCATCCATATATTTAAGGATTTCGAGGTCTTCATAATAGAAGTTTCTTTAGGATATACTTGAAGTAGAGATCAGAATTTGTAACCTAACATTCCAATTGCTCTGAGAACACCTGAAACCTCCTGCCTGGTATTGGAAGATATGACAATCACAGCAACAGAGAATGCCTATTGTGGCGAGGCCCAAATGCAACTATAGTAGGACACCACTAGCATATGTTAGCAGTTACATTAGTTACCACCATAATGAATACTAACACATTAGTTTCTCTTCATGAACATTGACATTTCAATTCAGAGCAAGTTATTTTGAAAATAAAAATGGAAACTACGAAAAAAAAATGCAGAATAAGCGTACCAGAATCTATGTCCATGTCAGTTACTGGCACCTCCAAATTGTCTTCTTTTGGTCGCTTTGAATGATGAGAGCTTGACTGAGATGCAGCCCTTTTATTGCTAGATTTTGGACTTGGCTGAAGAGAAATTATCCAGGAAAACAAAAGAAAGTAGTATTAAGTTGTACGAGGTAAACATTTCCAGCTATAAGAACATATTTAAAGCAATTCCATAACTATGCAATCATTTGGTGACCCAGCACGACAACTACATATTGAAGTTTGGGAGGTTTAATGCAACTGAACAGAACTGTAATCTTGTTCAGGTTTCAGTGGCAAAAGAAAAGACTGTGCATTCTTAATACAGAATTACAACGAAGTTTCCACTTGGACACCTAGATCTTTTGAGATCATCACAACACAAGTATTGCATGTCCCTTCCTGGCAAGTTTAGAATTTACCATTTAATTCCACATAGCATTACACTTTGGGACTGAGAGCAGAGCATACATCTTCCAGCCTTAACTGGAAGTATTCTGCAGTAGATAACACTACGCTAGAGTCACATTAGAGACGACCTGAGAATGAAACAGGACAGGACTACCATGTGTTTCCTCAAGTCACTATAATAAGATTACTGTAAATCATGATATGGCAAGTAAGCTTTTCACTTATTTGGGAAGTCTGGAACTAAGACTGTTTTTAGGCTGTAAAAGTTTATAGAAGCTTTTTCCATAACTGTTTATAAAACATCATACAATTGGTATCTGCTTATATTAGGAATTTGTTCTAAACGTGAAGCTCCTTTTTGTTAGAACAGAGAAGCCAAGCATCAGCATTTCACACCTGGTAGTGTCAGTAAGAAAGTCTATCCCCTTGTGCAAAAAACAAGATATAAACAAGAGATCATCATTGGCTACACTAACTACAGGACAACTTTTTTTTTTTTTTTTGCGAATAACAATGAGACATATTCACCGCATGAAAATTCGAAAGGTAGTTAGCAAAAACATCCTTCTGTTGAGACGGCTGCATGGGAATGGAACCAAATATCTGCCATTCCTACAGGGGAAAAGAAAAAAATTCCAAGAGCATTCAGAAAATTTATATGTATGGAAGAAATAGGCACTTGTGTGTGAAGTTTTGTGTTTTTTAAAAAAAATGAACTACCCTTCTAGGGTCCTCTTGGTCCCACAATGGAAATCATCACCCTAGAAGTACTGTCAAGACCCCACCCACAAGAGCTGTGACAGTTACCAGCTGGATGGATGTCATGGGAATTAACCCAACAGCCCCCAGCACCAAAAAGAGGCTTAGGAAAACTGCCTGTTGAAAGAAAATTGTCAGATGCAGAATACTAAACGTTAAACTCAACCAAAAGCAATTAATATTACTCTGCATGTTGTTTAGAAGGCAGAGGAGAGCCACTTACATCTGGGATCCCGCTTGGAGTGGATATATTAAAGCCCGGATAGTTTATCAACTTCGAGACATCGTAAGTGATGCGTTTTGGTTGATGAGATCCTTCATCTTCTGTTCCACCATCATCTATAACAAAATGTAATTATTATTGATGCTAATTAAGAACATTACTGAAAAAATCCACAGGATTTAAGAACAGGGTCTTGTCTTGGTTTTTGGAATGTAAGTATTGACAGAAGGCTTTGTAATCCACAAAGGCAGTAACAGCAACCAAATCTATCAGATACATGCATGAAGCTTCCCCAAAAAAACCTAACTACTCTTATAATACTACTCTTTATCTACCACTACTAGCCTCAGAATTTGGCATCACAACTGTTCTCTGAGATGCAGCATAAATGTTGGTCATTAGTAAAAAGCTGGTAAATTACTTGATAAATTGGGTTTCAAAAAACATATTCTTTGCTTGCTGGTGGTCTTCTTACTCTTATTATAAAGTTATTGAACTTTAGAAAGTATTGAGGTTTCTTTCATAAAACATAAGAAAAGCAAAGCTTATGAAAAAAAGGAAGAAGAAATTTGGCAATAGGCTATTTGCAAGTCTTGCACAGTTTCACAGGAACTTCATGTTCTAGTATCAAGGGTCGAATAGACAGAAAACACGCTGACAGAGTCTTCACCTATGCAATACAATCATCATAAAAGTTGTTTCATTGTCACCGCATAGACACATGAAAGGGGAGTATTTTTACATGACTTTAGAAAAGAAAACTTGATTTACAACTTTCTCACTCTTCCATGAGGAAGATGAAGGTTTACAAGCTAGGTACTTTATTGTCTCCTGAATAGGGTGAAGCCAGTAAATAGCCTGCATACTGAAAACTGCATTCCTGCAGCACATTCCTTACCTTTTCCATCATAGAGCGCAAGCCCCGAGTGCTCCATTTCAGCCTCCTTGAGCCAACCTGGAGGATAACCCAGCTGACGCATGCGATATATAAACGGAGGAAGACTCTTATCTGTGACACCAAGTGCATCTTGAAGTTCCCCACTAAGTTAAGAAAACAAACAGAAAACAAAATGTCCTCCAGTAAAAATCCATAATTGAGTTTTGACAAAAGGAAGTTACGAAGGAAGTTACGAGCATTTTGTGGAATTTTAAATTTAAATTATCAAGTTAAAGTAACTTAGTTTAACTCAAACTATGTTGCCTGTCAATCCCCGATACAACAATTTTAGGTCTGATGTTAAAGATAACTTCTAACATTTCAATTTCTCCATACAAGTGTACATATGCTTAAAGATTTTATGAGAATTAATTCTGTGCTGAGAACAACTTATTTGACTTGTTACTTCTGATTCATGGCCTTAACTATAGCTATGATGACAGGAAGGGTGGAACTTAATGCAACACTAAATTTACTGCTGATTTCTTTGGAGACTGCTACAGCCATATGATTTTTTTTAGAACATTTGAGTAGAGAGGAAAAGACACTCAAAGCTCAAAATGTTCAGCATCTTGCATTCATATTTAGTTTTAGTTTATTAGGAACATAATATATCTGCAATTTGATTAGCCAAAGAGTAAAATTTTTCTCCCTGCATTACAGAAAGTGCCATGCGAAAGGGCAGGACTATTAAACTAGCAATGAGTTTTCACGTGAAAAATATCTGTGCAATTTATTAAACAAACATTTATTTAACCAACAAATTCAAACATAATACAGCCATAGTTAGGAGTAGCAGATGGACTTATAGAACTCTGGAAAGTAACATCTGGCACTCCAAAGGAAGAAAAGGTATTCCAGAAAAGCAGTGCAACAGCTAATGGAAGGAAAAGAGATACCTAATTACTCCTGGTTTAAATTTTCCAAACCTCTCTTCTACTTCTTCTGCATGATAACGCTGCTGAAAATTCTGATTGCTCGCTTCACCACAAGCTTCCAGAAACTCCTTTCTCTTCTCACTTATACGAGCTGCATTTCGTGGCTTAAAGATAATACAATTGGGAAGTTTAGATTTGGACAATTCACTATTTATGCACTCCTTCACCCAACATAAAACTGGTACTCCGTGCCCTCAGCATGCTTAATCGTTTGTCACCCGGCCATGTGATACAACCGCAGTTATAATGAAAACTACACAGCAAAAAAGCAAGAGTATTTGCACTGGAGCTAGCAGAGCTCTAAAGCAGGAGGAAAGACTGTGCAAACTGAAAAATGTCCCTCCATAAATTAAAGGAGACATTTAAACCCTTATGCTACAAAATTAATTTATGTTGATTTAGAATGTTAGCATTTATAAGTATGAACAGTATTATCTAATCGGAGATGAATAACCATCCTGACCCCAATGCACCTGATTTTTTATTTTTTTTTAATGGTGCAGTTACACTGAAACATTTCTTGGAGAGCAGCAGTCTTTTGAATACTGATATAGACTTTACCTTTGGACAGTCCTTCATTTGATGGTCTTCAGAACCACAATTGAAACAATGAGGTTTTGGCCTGCTTAAAAAACGCACAAGAAATTAAGCCTGAAAATAATTTTGCAACGTTAAATACACTTAATTACTTTATATCTTGTTAGATTTTTAGATTTAGACTTAGAAAGAAAAAAAACGTAAGCATTGCTTGCTGATTTCACATGCTGTCTTCTGCTTCTCTTCAATTGACTACTTAATGTCAACCTTCAAAACAGAGTAACAGAATATTGTTTATTTCACAGTCCTAATAACACAAGAAATGCGTGAAACACAGGCACAGCATTGAGGGGGAGCGAGAATACATGACAGCATGTGGAGAGAAAGGAAAGAAAGAAAGAAAGAATGAACAAACGAGAACTAAAATGGCAGCGGAAAAGTAGTACTTCCAGGCGGAAACTGAGCTTTTATAACCTGTATAATAGAGATCTATTCCTTTAAGAGGGAATAGAATAGTCATAGAATAATTTAGGTTGGATCTCAGATCTCTAATCCAGTTCCTTAATCAAAGCTCGGTCAACTATGAGATCAGACCAGGTTGCTCAGGGCTTTATCCGGTTGGGTCTTGAAAATCTCTCAGGATGGAGACTGCATAACCTCTCTGGGCAACCTGATCCAATACTTTACTGTCCTAAAGGTGGAAAAAGCTTTTCCTTGTATCATGCAGCAGATAGCAGAGTATTCACTGAAGGATTTCTGCTTCTGATTAAATATGCAAACATTTCCTTAAATAGTGCCAGTAAATGAAAACAAAACCTACATAACGAAAGCTTATGCTATATCCAGAGGAAGGAAAGGGAAGATGTTAAAACAATACTTTTAACTCTAGAGTACGGGTAAGGAGCCCCTCAATTTAATACACCTGTAGTACATTAATACCTCTATTTCTCTTTTTATGCTCGTGTCATCAGAGGTCTGACCCTTTTTACAATACTGAGAATCAGTTACCAGGAGAGACAAGCAGGAGAGCATGACTGCTTCTTTGGAAAGTGCTGGTCCACAGTCTGAACATGTTATGCATATTGTGAAATTGTGCACTGAAAACCTGGAATGGAACTGCAGCTGGCTTCAAGTTTAATTCTCCTTGTAAATTCATACCATGACAACAAACATTTTCAACATTATGGGAGGGGAAAGCCAATCTCTTAAAAAATTTTAGAGAAAGATTTATTTTCTGAACATTCATTTTTACCGAATTAGGATTGGAACCAGAAGTGGAGACAAAGTGTGACACAAGGATGAGTGTCCAGGGAAACCCCCACACATGCACGCGCTCCAACCTCTTGAAGCCTCTATTAAGACAAAGATGAAGCAGAAGGCGCGCTTCACTTTACACGGTATTCAAACAGAAACCTTCTGCGGTGATCCAAATATTTTATCACCAACCCATATCATGAGCACAACCTTTCAATCTGTTACCATCAATCAAAGATGGTAGTACTTCTAATCAAACCAGAGTTTAACTCAGCGCGCCCCTTTATCTTTGAAATTCCCACTAAAAGCTTGCCTTGTTCTCATTGCAGCTGAAATCAGTGACTTTAGACACTGTGAAGATCACACAAGCTGTCAGTAGGGAACTCTATTTGCTTTACATCTTACCTCCCATAAAAGCTATACAATCAAATTTAAGATCAGTCTGTCTTAAAAGCCTGTAACGTTAAGTCAGACAGGAATTGCTCTACAAAACAGTAAGAATGATGATAGTACACCAGTGCAAGGATGACAAAGCAATCACTAAAAAGGCAAACAACAGAAGAACTGAGCATAAACTTCCGAAAGTTTTCACACATTGATTTTAAGGCCCTTCCTGAAGAAAGTCAAGAAACAAGAGAGACCCACTGACTGTACAGCTCCGCACTGCTTTACTTAATTTAAACTCATTGCTCAGGTATGTTCAAGGGTTTAGTATACTGGGGAATAATCACAGCGTACATCTGAACTTTTCAGCTCAAAACTTTATATTTAAGAATAATACAAACCTTTTTGGTTTTACTTGTATTTCTTGTCCATCTAGGGAGAGAATCTGGCTGAAAACTTGCTGGTATCTTTAGATTTCAATAAGGAACTGCTACTGGATGAAGCAAAATTTCAATCTTGTATAAATATCAGTGAAAACCTAATAGTGCCTTGACTAGAATACTGACTCTTCTGGATTAAGTTACAAATGGATCCTTGATATGAAGTCTATAGCATAAACTATAAAATTATATCTATTATAAACTATTTGCTAAGATGGGCTGACATTGTTTCCTCCTACTCAATTTCTATCCAATGGCCAATTTTGTTCTTTATCAGCACTTGACAGAACTACTGTCCTCTTGTTTATAGACAGAAGTTTCAAGCTAATAATTCTGACATGCTTCAGAGCAACCTTATTAATAACATATTTTGGTAGAGTTTCAAAAATATAACTCGCTTCTCAAGCAGGTGGAGACAGGTCATATCGTACTACTTGTGTTTGGTTTTGGACTGCAGTGTGTCAGCTGCTCTGCCCATTTGTCTAAAAACATACGAGAAGACAAGAGAGCTGCCAGTGAACCGGCATGGTAAAGACTAAGAGGTTCATGAGAGTTCAGAAGCACAGCAGTTTTCAGAATCTAACAGTTGCTTTTAAAAAGAAAAGCAGATGCCAGATACTAGTTGAACTGACGTGTTAACTGAGTGCAGTACTTCAGCCACTTAGAAGCACGGTACTTGGTATACCATTTCACTCAGAAGTAAGTGTATTTTAGGCTTAATGTTGTCTATGGGAGCTCTAAAGAAAGATGCAGTAAGCACATTTAAAAAACAATATCAAAGCTAAGCTGGCAGACATGAAAGTTTAGCCACGCTTAACTTGGCATATTAGGAGTAATTCCCCTTTAGCCATCTACTGCCTTCATCTAGAGGTTGGGAGGTAGTACAAATATCATTTGGAGAGTCATTAAGGATTGACTTAATGCACTATAACAGAGACAGCTTTCCAAATGTAAAATTACAGCACAGTCAAAGGCAGGCAGAACAAAACCCAAGTTAGCCAGCTTATAAATTTGCAATTTTCATTCAGATACAAGTAATTTTTTAACACCAGGAAATGACCTTTACTGCAATCTTGATAACTAGATACTGCAGAAATGAACTGTGAAACTGGTTCTTGTCCTGACTCTTTCTAGGGGAGAAGCAATACTAGAAAACTGGGGAGATGGGATTACTTGAGAAATTTCTTGTCCAATTTCTTTTTATCAAGGAGGACTAAAATATTAAATAAAACACTTTTTCCAGCATTTCCCTCAATCCCACCTTTCAAATACTGGCTTTAATAAACAGTAAAGAAAACCAACTTTAAAAAGGATGCAAGTTAAAAGCATTCCATAATTAAACTTTATTAAAAGACCTTCCCTCTGGCTCCCACATTTGTAAAAAAATACCTTACAGCAAATTTGAGTTTGCCAAGCCCTTTTCTTCTCCCAAACAGCAGATTTTACAGAGGGATAATGCTTATTCATATCTGGAATGAGCTGTCATTCCAAACCTGACTGCAGATTGGCCGAGGAAATTCCTAAAGTCACAAGATGTATTTATGGGGATAAGGCATTCACTCTTCCCAAGCATAAATCTTCTAAAAATCAGTGATCCAATCATATCAAAATACTTACATGTTTTGAGTAAAAAAGTCATTAATTACTCATTAAAACTTTTCATCTGTAACGACTGATACGGTTTTGATAGAAATGTACAATCTACTGAACAAAATTTGAGTTCAATTTACCGACTGGCATTCTTTAGATTTCACAAACGGAAAAACCCCCTTGTTTTAGTAAACAGGATACTTAGGTATTTCCCATCCTTCTGTCAGCTGTGGATTCTCATTTAATATAGGCTGTCCCAGTTTATCGAGACAAAAATTGGTAAAATACAGAACACTTCCTACAACCTGTAGAAAAAAAGTCAGAAAATTGTCAGAAATGTGTCAGTATTTAGGTCAGACTGGTAGCATTTCTATAAATTTACACTGCTTGCAATACTTCCAAGGTTTTTTTCCCCGGCTCTGCAAGAATTTACAAGTAATACACGCCCACACCTGTACAAATAACTATTTTTTCCCATTGATGTAGTCACAACATGCTGAACTTAACTGCAATTACACTTATAAATTAAACTTAACAACATCTTATTTTAATGGCAGTGTATACTGAATGTGTAGAATGAAGAGTCAGACCTACCATTGAAGAGTATATAGTCAAAAACTTACACTAAAAGCTTCTTTAATTTTTTTAACAGAATTTGAGCTTGCTGTTTTACAATCCTCTTCCAAAAGAACACTGGAAGGCTGACATGAAAAGCAAAAATGCAAATAATTAATTTAAAATAACAGTGAAAAGAGCTCCTAAATTACTAAAGTATGTAAACAGCACAGAACGTGGAATACAGCTTCTATTCTTTCATGAAACATTAGTTAAACAGTAGGATGGAGATGCCTACGTTAGTCATAATGCTTTCCACAGCCTGAAGTATGACACAACTCATTTCTCATGTTTTCTTTGATGAGAAATATGCTGCATAAGAACATCTTTACTCTTATCTCAAAATCTAAGAGAAAGATGGAAAGAAATATGCCATTTCACATTTTTATTCAAAGCGATGCAAAAAAAAAAAAAAAGTGAAAGTAGAACTCAAAATTCTAAACAAAGAGAAGAAAGAGGAAATTTCCAGATTCTGTTGTCCATCTATGCTCTTATACATACACAAAGTTGGGCCAAATACTCTCAGAAGAAGATATGTTAAGCTTATACCTTTTGGTCTTTTCTTGATTATTTAAACCAACTTAATACTTTGCTTTTACACAAATTTCAATAGGAACCATTTTAAAGAAGCATTTTCATGGTCGGAAAGGACATTTTCTTTGTCCTGATCCTCTATTTTTGGAACAAATAGTTATACAACATTTGTACGATAGTTGCTTCAATTGCAATTAAGCAGGAAAAACCATCCAGAATTCAGCAATTTAGCAGCGTAATATTTCAATAGTTCCACTATAAAGAGGCAAAAGAAGGAGCAACTAATGAAAATTTTAAAGTACCTGTGGCTTAACATTGAAGTGTGTTTTTTCTTGTTCACTTCTCTTCTGCTCCTCATATTTCTGAACTAAATTAAAAACAAAATCTTCAATTTCTTGATGATACTGCCTATAACGGAGTGAAGAAGTATAGAGACACGAAGAAATGAGCAAGACTGAAACACATGCCAGATGTCTTTTTTTTTTTTTTTTTAAGCATTTACCACTTACTACTTCTTAAGAACTTAGAAAAGGGGCAGTCAACTTCTCTCCTGTCCTCCTCCCAACCCCCACCAACACAAACACAATCTATTATTAGAGAGCACCCTTATATCAGTATGGTAAAAAAATCAAATCAGAGGCAGGGAAAATTTAATTTACTACGTTTACCCACAACACTCACGAAACTCAAACTGCTATTCAGACTCACGCCAAGTTCCTGAAAGTCACACTACATTTCACGATAAAAACAGATATCAATAATGAAAGCACCAGACCTCCTGCCGTATTGCTCGTTACCCTTTCTCCTCCTCAAGCTTAACAAGTTTATGTTATTGAATAAAACACATATCCATCCTTTGGGCAACACACTAACGTATCCAAACAACAACAGGAGAGTCCCATTTCCTGTCAGGACTGCTTTTTCTTGGAAAGTACTTACTTAGAAATTACATTGTTCATAAATAAAATCTGTAGCAGAGGTCCATCGATTTTGGAGTTGTCCACTGATATTCCACTAGAAGAACAGAACAGAGACACAGACAATGGTTACTGTATTAGCTTCACTCTAAATATCCCCCATCCATTTTATCACAGCAAAGTCCGTAGTCCACAGAGAGAAGAAGGTTTGGCCAATACAAGTTCTGTTCTTTTAACAAGTTCCCACTAACTTGAACAGAAATATCTCACCCTCTTCCAAGCAAAACAGGTTGCCTGGTGCGAGGTGGAAAGAAAACAAAACAGACCACCACACTACAGAATTTTTCTTCTAACTACAGTAAACTGTTACAAAATCTTATTTATAAGATCTCGTATTTATTCAGTCATTTTAATGTACTTGTTCTCACTGCTGAACTTTACAAAAAACCGTCTTCCTGAAGGCCACGTAAGTTTCATGAAGAGACAGATGCACACAAATAAAGTCAGAGCAATACAAATTAAGTTCTTGCTACTCAACTATAAAAGACTTTTCGAGAACGAGAAAAGCATTTTGGAAGCCCAGCATCTGAGCAGGGATGGGGACATAGAAAAAAGGTTTCTAAAAGATGTGGCAAAAGACACTGTCAGCTCAGGCAGCTATTAGATCTATTCCAAACATCTACAAGTCACACAAAGTGTTTTAAGTCAGCATTAACATACCTAGGACGAGTCAGAATATTCAGCTTCCTTTTAAGTTCTTGATGTTAATTTATTGTTAAGGAACAACAGTCACAGACCCACACCTTAATTCATTAAAGGATCAAAGCAACAAGAAAACAAGAATTCCATACAATAACAACAGGGCTTCAGACTTTGCTTTTCAGTGCACACAGAATTATTTACAAATCCTGTGCTGAAGAAACACAACCAAATGCAAAAACATCCAAACTAACCAAACAAAAAAAAACCCCAACCCCCCCCAAACACAGGAGAAATAGAGGACCAGGTGTGACAATCCAAATAGTATAATTTATTACATGCACTATGGTTGTACTGTCAAATTTATAACATTTTATTTTTAAAATACCTACAATCATAACAAAAACTCAACAGTAAGACACACATACTTGGAAATAGAAAATAAGCTATAGGAACCATTTCAGAGTCCACTCTGCCACAGTACTTAACCCAAAACCCCTCTAGGGAACCAGTCACGACTTAATAGCTTAAAAGTATTTCTAGCTATGTTAAAATTGGATTTTCAAAGTGAATGTACAGCTATTTCTTCTCCCGAGAAAGGCAGAAAGGAGTCATGCGTTTTAATGGTCACTCCAGCACTCAGGAACTCGACTACCTCCTTTGCCAACTGAAGGAAGCTTGTCACGGACCTGGCCATTCTGAGGATAAAAGTTTTCAGAGAAAACGCTCCTCCTGAGTGACGGAAGCAGAGGGCGGGAAAAACCACCCACGGCGGCCAGCGGCGGGCTCGCAGCGGCCCAAGGCGGGCAGCCGCCGGGGGGAGGCTGCCCGCTCCCCGCCAACCTCGGTTCTTATCGTCCTTCAGGACGCGCCATGGCCGCGGCTGCCAGGCGGGGACCGGCAGGGCCTTCCCCCACAGAGGCACAGGGCCCGGCCCGGCCCGGCGAAGGTCCCCGGCAGGCGGGAAAAGCCGGAGCCCCTCAAGGCGGAGGCAGCCGCCGGCCCCAGGAGGGCAGACGCCATGGCTGGCCCGGAAGGGAACCGGCGGCCGCAGCGGCGCCCTCCTTCCCCCCGCCCCACCGCGCCCTCCCCGGAGCAGGCCCGGCCTCTCCCGTCAGGATATTCTCCGCCCGGAGCCGCCGCACCGTCTCGTCGCGGTCCCGCAGCCTCGCGTACAGCTCCTGCAGGGCTTTCTCGGGACCCTCCTCCTCCTCCTCGCAGCCGAGGCGAGGCAGCGGCGGCGGCCTGTCCTCCTCCTCTAGCTGCTCGAAGAGCTGGCGGTCCCCGAAATCCACCTCAGCCGCCATCTTAAGCCGCAGCAGGAAGGGAGGGGCTTGAGGGGAGGGAGCCGCCGAGGGGGCAAAGGGCGGACGGAGCCGCCACTCGCAGCGGGAAGCGCGGGGCGGGCGGGCCCTCGCCCCATGGCGGAGCCGCAGGACCACAACTCCCAGCGTGCCACGGGCGGCCACGGCGCGCACCGGGAGATGGAGCCGGCGCTGCGCGGGCGGCAGCTGCCGTTCTGAGGAGAACGAGCATCCCCAGCACAAGAGGGCGGCAGCTGCCTCCGGCAACCATTTACTGCATCGCGCTCCTTTTTTTTTTTTTTTAATTTTATTTATTCCTCTTTTTTCTTCCTCTTTTAAGGAAGGGTGAGGTGTGGAGAGAAAACGAGGCCCCATCCAAACTGCAGCCCACGCTGGAAAGGACTCGGGCTCCTGGCAAGGCGCTGACTCCTACATTTAATGAGCTCAGATACGGGCATTGCCCTAAAACAAGCTCATAAAATCTACTCAAAGAGTTAACACACTTTCCAGTCTTTTAAATACTGAAATATTAGCAAGGAGCTCCAACATCCTTTCTTTTTCATCAGTCGCATGGTTACCCCTCACTCTCTACTGAAATTTGCAAGTATCAAATTGAAAATTATAAAAATAAAAAAAAAAAAGTTCAGCATTCATCACCATCTCATTATTTTAGGAAAATCCTACTTCAAAAGCAGCAAATCAAAGCATCACATCTATTTCTGCCTTCTCAACTTTCCCTGACATCACTTAACTACATTCATTAGAGTTTGGCCCAAAAGACAGCTTAATTAACATCAAATAAGACCTTAGAGAAAAAAATGTCTTTATTATTAACCAGGTTTTTTTGCACTGGATTATGTGCCTATTGGCCCAGACCGCTAAATAACATCTACACAATGTTTCTTTCATGTTTCAAGAATTGAAAATAACTGTACAAGGTTAAAGTACAAAAGTACACAAGACAGTGGACACGAAATATCCATGTATGAGTTTATCCCATCTGCTGCTTGGTTTGAAAAGTAGAACTTTTAACTAAAAAATACTGTCCTTCTATAGTTCTGTCAAGTTTAATGGAAGTGGGTATAACCTGATTACAACACTAACACCAGTATCACTGATCTGATATTTACAAAAAAAATTGTATTTTTCAATAAATTAAAGTCAATGCAACACCCATGCAAGCTAGAATGCTAGCTTTTTGGTGAACAAGGACCCAACATTTGAACAAGAACCTTCCCATAGTCCCAAACTTTAAAACTGCCTTTTTTCTTTTTTTTCAAACTGCATCCATTCCTCGCATTGAAGATGTAAATCCCAAACCCATTCCTCTTTGCGTGTGAGTCTGTGATCTTGCCATTTCGTATTGTGCATCTAAATTTCTGAAAACCTCTTCCTGTTGTTTCAGCGTTTTGTAACTCTCTTCATCAACGGAACTACAGCCAGCTTCATCCTCACTCTAGAAACCAGACAGAAGAAAACAAACATTAGTGTGTAGGAAGTGGTGTTTTCATATAATACAGGTGTCCTAAAAGTAACAATTTTGCTTTGTTATTTTAAAAAGTTATAAAGAATTCAAGCATTTGGTTTTATTGCTGGAACATTCCAGGGTAGCTTTCCTCTCACTGTCAAGAAACACGTAGAGGCCTTCATCCAGTTCCTTTTTCTAATTCATTAGAATAACTGTCTCCAATTAACTTATCTATGCAAAGAAATACTGTTTATCAGACTACGAATACTGGTTACAGGGACCAGTTGTTACAGATCGTAACAGTTGCCTTGTTAGCCAGAAACAACATGAAATTCTAGAATTTTCATTGAATTCAGATTTAGATGCTGCCTGTGAGCTTTAATGTGAATACTTAAAAATTCCTAACTACATCACGTAGTATCAAGTTAACTTAACACCTTTACTCGCTAAGGTAAACTTCAAAATAAAAAAAACCAGTCACATCACTATCCTACAGTTAATAATAAATTTAATCATACATTCAGAACTCTTTACCTTAATGCCCATCAGTTTTCTGAATTTGACATTTTGGTCCTTGTTTCCAAAATTTAGTTTTTCCCATATTTCTGCAGACTGTGATTTATCCTGTACAAGTTTAAAAAAAGATGTATCACCTTTTTAGGTTAAGTTTCTGTTAATATCACAATACAGTGGCAAGCAAGAGAGTATTAAAAACGAGCCCGTTGTGTAGCACTAGCACAGCTGGAAGTAAAAGGTTTCTATGGGAAAAAAAAGCAGGAGTGGCAAGGAGGACTGTAAACGTTCTCAAGTGACTTGCAGCTGAGGTGTAGAAAAAACACACTATCATACTAATCACCATTTAATTAGATCTTTAATTAGATCACTAATCACTTGTGCACTTTACAAGTAGAACATCTGTGCTTAGATAACACAGGCTTGTGATAAACTCAGAGACACCCTATCAAACCTGCTCGAGATTCCTGCCCTGCTGTGGGGAAGATCAAAGCACAGTGGTAAACGACACCTGCCTGAATCCCTGACAGACAGCCAAACCCAGCAGGTTTGGTAACACTCTCTAGCACGGACCAAGCTCCATGGTGCCTGTGTTCCTGCTTATGTGCCTCTGCCCAGGTGCTGCTTCAGAGATCTCCCAATTGGTGAGGTAATGAAAATAAATTTACTCTTTGCATTTTATCTGTGGTTTTATGGTTGTTCCGTGTCCTGCCTGTGCCAGCTCACAGAGTTTCCAAGTCACATCTGATATTCCTACAGCATCCTCACAGAAAACCTTTGTGAGGGAAGTCTACTTAACCATAGGTTTTAAAACAGACGTATATTCTAGACTTGGGTAGATTTTACTGATTTCTGTAAAATTTGTAAACCTTTTCATAATGCTTGCTTAAAGTGGATTATGGAAAAATGAATTTGCTTGTTCCAATTATGTAATACAGAGCACAAATCAGGAAGACTTGCTTAAGCAGCAGTCAGGTTTCTTCTTCCCTCCCTTTTGCCTCCCATCAATGCCACATGAACCAGTTTCAGTTCTTCACATCTTCGGAACTAGACTGTGAAAAGCTAAGTGAGCTTCTTACATAACAGATACATGATGAACATTAATCTAATGTAACAAACACACTTCCATACTGGCATAGTGTCAAAAGACAAAACTACAAATATTAAAGCACTAATTTTTCCACAGTATAAGCAGGCAAAACCTGTCCTCAAATACAGCGATTCCCTGAAAAAGCAATTGCCACAGAAGCCTTTTTTATTTGCTGGCCTATACTTCACTAATTGCAAGAGCATTTATTTGACACAGCATAAATATAAATAAACCTTCAAACTTTTATAACTTTTGTTAGTGTCAGTAATGCATTACTCCTGAAAAGTTACTAGCAAGATTTCCAGAACTGTCTATGAAGTCTGGAACTGTACAGGATACAACAATCAAATGAAAAGTCTCTACAGTCACAGAAAGGAGTGGTCAGTTATAGTTTCTATAGCTTAGCCATCACTTTTCAGTAAAAAGAGACCATCTGAATTTGATATTTAGTTGCCAGTTGTAAGCAAACTGACAAAAGTATCACCAAGATCTAATTATACTTCTTAAGTTTTATGACACTATGGGGTTTTCCAAAGGCTTGTGTCACAAATATTTGTCACTGAAAGTCTAGTTATCTTAAGTCTTTTCACTCAAGTTTTACCTTGGACTGAGTAATTTTGCTGGAAATAATGTTAATAAGCATCCTTAAACTGTCTGAGTGCAAGATGTTTCCGAACAAGTTTTATGGAAGCAAGAAAGGACAACATTACCCCTTCCTTTTTGCCTTGCCAAAGCATCTTCCGCTTTTTCTCTTGCTCAGCAAATTTCATTGGATTCACTGCTGCTGGGTTATAATAGCTAGGTACAGCTATGCCAGTCTCTGCTAGAGCTTTTGCTTGTAGTGCTGCCATTTGAGCTGCCATTGCTATTTGAGGAGTTACTTGTGTTCCCGATGCCAGAAGAGCAGCAACATTAATAACAGAACCTCCAGTGGCTGCAGCTGCTGAAGAAGAAAGGTAACTTGCTATCAGACAGTAAGTTCAGACTTTTTGGGAAAAAAAACCCCACCACCAAACCACCCAACACCTAAAACAAAAACCAAAACAAGCCTCCCAAACATTCCCCTTCATCAGAAATAAGTGGATAATGTTCGCTTAACAAATGCATGATAAGATACATGTTATCTGTAAAATAAGAAACAAGTCTCCAATACTCTTACTAAACCAGAACTAAAAGTGAAACTAACATTACCTCATGCTTCTAAATACCCCTGAGCTGGTAACAGCTTTCAAACTCTTGTTTAATGATGCATAAAAGAATGATCCAATGACCACCAGGAAATCATCCAGAGCCTAACATACAACGTATTTTCGTATACTCAGTAAATGATAAGAAAACCTGATGATTTTTTTGTTGGGGTTTTAGGTTTACTATTTTTGTTTTGGTTTTTCAAACGTTTCCTAGTGATTATTATATATGGGCCAAGGTAACAATTATACAAAGCAAGACAACCTGCACCTCTGTTGGACACGACCGTAACACATAAGCCTACGCTATCTTCCACTCACACTATTGTTTAGGAGTTAATATAATATACATGGACTACCTGCAGCCATTTCCTGTTGCTTCTGTTTTTCAACCATTTCTTTCTCTCTCTGTTCTTGCAGTTTCTTTGCTCTTTCCAGTCTAGAAGTAAGTACATGAGAATAAAAATATTTAGACATGCAAAAATCAACAGCAGCAGCTTATTTATGTCACATATCATTAAAATCATAACAATTTCTGACCTTCTGGCTAATGCTTCCTGTGCATCCATAGCTGTATTTCGTCCCCGAAAAGGTGGCGGACTCGGACTCCGGCTATGACTCCTGCTGAACCTTCGGGGCTTTTCAATTCTTTTCTTTCGCTCTCTGTAACCAAATTTAACAGAGTTGCTAAAACAATGAAGGTACATATAGACCTTAACATCTCGAAGTGTTTGATCACAACTCTGAAAAATTGCTTAATAATTAATTTGGAGAGCTCTCAAGAACAGCCTTCACAGAGATTATACTAGAACAGTGCAACAGTCACTCTTGCCTTGTGTGGGAAAATAATGGAAGATTGGGAAGGAGGACTGTAAATCTGCTCAAGTGACTTCCAGCTGAGGTGTAGAAAAACACATGTATCACACTAATCGTTCTCTAGGCTTGTGTGCTTGACAAGTAGAACGTCTGTGCTTAGATAACACAGGCCTGTAATAGACTCAGAGGCACCCTATCAAACCTGCTTGAGATTCCTGCCCTGCTGTGGGGAAGATCAAAGCACAGTAGTAAACTACCCCTGCTTGAATCCCTGATATAGAACTGAAAACAGCAGGTTTGGTAACACTCTCTAGCATGGACCAAGCTCCATGGTGCCAGTGTTCCTGCTTATGTGCCTCTGCCCAGGTGCTGCTTTGGAGATCCCCCAGTTCTCAAAAGTAGCAACATTAAATTTATTCTTTGCATTTTATCTGTGATTTTGTGGTTGTTCCTTTGTCCTGCCTGTGATGGCTCACACACTTTACAACGTGACAGAGCTAAAACTGAAGATTCCCAACTGCAAGATGCAACAGAATGTGTAATTCTGGGTATTCATTTACCCTCTTATACTTAAATGTTTAGAACAAATAGATCTACTCTAGAGATTTTTCATTCTAAAACTTGTCAAGAGAGAACACTGTGTAACTTTCAGTAAAGCCAACTGCAAAAACACTGTAAAATGGATCACGTTGCAAGAAATGCTTTAAAAGCATACAAGACCTCACAGCACTATAATTACATTAAAAATTAGCATCTTGAAAAGGCCCGATGTAAAACTGGAATAGTACCCAGGGAAATTCCTCTTTCTCTGCCCTCTGTATACTCTTCACTCAATGTGCTTTGGACAACTGTTTGAGGGAGGCTATCAAGCTAAATGCAAGAGCTGGTTTCAACAGGTGTGATCTGTCTCACACTTGCTTTTGAGCAGAACAATACTGCGCAGAGAACTATGAAGCATGCATTATCTGGACCCTGACAATCTGGAAAGAACCCAGTTAAAATATATTTTTAAGCAAAACGCCAAAATATTTGGTTCAATACTCCTTTAGTAACCTTTTCCCCACCTCCCTCTCAAGTAGAAGCTGCTCTTATGACATGTACATCTAGTCCCATCTAAGCATCAGACACTCAAAATACACATATAAAATACTATTTCTTTACATGCAGTATTTCTCCTTGCCAGGATCATTAATATCTACATTAGAAGTGATAAGGGTTTATCCCTATTTAAGCCTCTGACACTGATAGTTTAAACAAAGAAGTCACAGATACTGGGATGCGTCCAACAAAGCTTAAGTTACAGGAGATACCACTCACATTTTCCCCAGATTTGCCATAAACACTAAGTTGAGATGCACAAAGATGTTTCTGCAATTTTATACTTAAATGTTATTACCAACCATTTGAGATAATAGCTAACTTGTCAACAGCCACTTTAAATGGCATTCAAGGTTTCTGTTTCTTCCATTTGCAACTTGGGCAGCATCTACAAACATCATGAAATGTAGACTGAAGTTACAAAAGGAGATCCTCGTTTACATGACAAATCTGGTAGAATACAAAGGAGGCAAGACTTATCTTTTCATAGAAGATGACAAGATGCAGATTCGGGCACTGGGAAGTGACAGATCTGCATTCCTGAGATAAGATGTAATGCATGTTTCAAAGATACCTTCATTTTTCCCATGTTGACTATTGTAGTTTGGTCTTGTCTTTGGTCTGATGCTTTATTGCACTGGTAAACATCAAGGAAATAAATACCTGAGCTTTTGTATTTAAGTATTTCCACTTGAAATAAGCAGATGGTGTCATGTTTTCCATCTAGCATTTAATCAGAGCAACGCCACAAAAGAACTGCCAGGAGGATCTATACACTCACAGAGCAAACAGATTAGTTTAAGTACTAGTGAGGACAGACCATTTGAAAACGTGAGCTTGAGGTTATGCAAAGAACCATGAAGAGAAGGTCAAGCTCTACTATTTACAAATGCTTCTGTCATAGCCTGTTAACTCTAACACAACCAATAGTGTATTTCATAAATGAGGAAATCCATTTCACAGTTGAGTTTTAACAGGGTAGGTTTCCACACCATGTTTATCCCGCTTGTGAAGATTTTTCCTTGAGGCTTGCCCGATTAGTTCTCTTTCCAAAGGCTTCACCTGAGCCCAGAGTCTGATGAAGTGTTCTAGCTATTGTTGAAGAAGACTTGTGTCTCACTTAATTTTCCTTCTCTAGGATTTGCAAGACAAAAACAGTACTTAAAAGAAATGGATTCTTGCAATATGTCTATCGCTATCTAACAAAGCATGTTTCTAGTTCAAGAAATTTCTAAGCTATGACTTCCTAAGCTTCTTCCTACATTTACTGTTCTGTTTCAGGTAAATTGAGTTCCACCACAGAAGCAAAAAAGCTACTCTGTGGTGTGAAGTTTTCAAGACATTGTTAAAAGTTACTTCTAAAAACAGTAAGTGCACATCACCTATAATAACTGAAAATAATGGGGAACTTAAGCCTTACATATCATGCTGAATGTGGCTAAAATACCATTAAACGCAAGTAACACATATACCAATTCAAGACCCACCTCTACTCACCCCAGCTGAAAGTTTGGTAGAAAGAGCATGCCAAAATAAAATACGACACAAACCACGTAATTCAACTAGTTCTTCACAAAGGTAAGTCTTCTTAATAGTTTCACAAGTGATATTGTAGCATTACACCAGTGTGCTAGATACTTAAGTCTCCAATGATCCACTGTAATGTTGAGCAGTCATAAGCAACTTCTATACCCGTTAAATACACAATTTAAAATACTCTAGTGAAAATACTACTAAATGAACTGGAACACTGGCAACACTTTAATGGAAGCTCTGAAGGGACGCTAATTTGTATTCAAACTATTTGTTTTACTTTAAACAAATAGGAGGGAAAAAACACAACTGTAGTAGTCATTAAGTCATATTTAAGCTTAGTCATTCCAAAATTCTACAGGGCATTAATAATGCAAAGGTGACACATACAGTTAGACTCAGAACTCTATACCGAAATACTGAATGATTCACCAGTATTGGAAAACATTAACTTCTATACAGCGATGAATACCTCAACACTAGCATACTCCAGGTAAGGCACAGATCTCAACTCTGTCAAACAGATCCAGAATAAGTCAATACGTGTCTAGCATTTCAATCTGTGCTTCTAAAGTTTAAGTTTGAGGAAGAAGTGGAAGCACCCAAGACAGGCAGAAAAAGGAACATGATAAATATTCTCATGTTGAGCTTGATAAAAAGGAGTTGGTAATCACTAACACAGAATAGTACATTCAGAGCAAAAATAATCCATCTGACTCAAAATTTACCTTAGCACTACACTAACTGCGCTAGTTCACAGACAAGACAAATTTTTAAATAAAATCTGTGGAGCTGATCGGGATTAGCTTCTGATCTGTCAGACAGTTATTTCCAGTTAAACTTCCCTTTTATGATATATACACAAACAGATAAATGCAATAGTATTTTTGAAGTAGTGATTTGCCAACCACACTACTGTATCAGACACGTGAAAGGGTTAGTTGTATCTTATTCTTCAGTTTTCCCCCGACTTAAATATCATTTCCAAAAAGAGCTTGAACTGCGGTAATCATTACTACCCAAAAATATTACGTTATTTACTTTCCTTCTACAAGTCAAAAGTTACAAATTGGTGGTTTTTTAAGATACCCACAAAATAACTAGTTAAGCATTTCTAATTGCTACCATGAAATCATGCTATGAAAAGATGAGAATCCGAGACACTTAAGCTGTCTGGGACAAATGTTTCCGTAAGTGTATACAAACAAAATATCCAGTCCTTAACCCACTCTTCAATACAACTGAGAAAAAGATAAACACATTTAGTTACACTGAACAGACATTAACTGGCAAACCCACCATTCTTCCATACATCAGCCCACCACAGACCGTTCCAACCAGAACACAACTATTAAACGCATATGGAAGTTAAAACTTACCTGCTTCTACTCCTAGTTCTGCTTTTACTTCTACTTCTATGTCTGTGTCTAGATCTTGATCTAGAACGAGATCTTATACGTCGTTTTCTCTCTCTGCTGCGAGATCGGGATTTTTTCCTATCACGACTTCTACTACGATGACGTCTGAAACACACGTCCCAAATTCTTACATATATTCTCATATTTAATTCAGCTTCTACTTAAGGACTTACATACAGGTTCGTCACCACAGAGCAAAATGCATCAGGATAAGTGGGGAGACTGCAAACTACACACAAAAGAGTTCATGCCTGGAACACTTTAAATTGTAAGTCTAGGAGATGAAATGGGAAAGGAACCAAACACTAGCACCAGCCACAACAGACAAGTGAGTTACACAGAGTTTATGTAAACAATCATACTCATCAATATAGCTACTTTTAGTTGCTAATTAAAGTGTACATCTCAGAACAAACACACAGCCAAATTAATCTGATGCAAGGCAACAAAACTCTCCTCCTCCCCATGGCATTCCAATACCTCAGGGAAGAGATGCCCAAATTTCAGCTTGTGAGTCACTTAGTGTCCCTCAGCGTATTAGCTGAAGCTTGTTCCTTGCTGTCATGTTTGCTACAGATCCTTCAGCTATGGGCAGAGCTGGCTGAAAAGTTCTGCTGTCAGCAACCAGTTTGTCCCAAGCAACTCTCCTACTCTGAGTGTGTTCTAGGTGGCCTACTGTGCAAGGATGTTTAGACAGCATTGTCTCTGGGTAAGTTCTCGATTTAGGAGGTAAAAAGCCATCACATTGCTACAGTGTATTTTCATTCCTGTCACTGACAACAGGGAACCTTTAATATACTCTGTTTATAAATTTTCTATACCCTGTATACTAATTACAAACATGAGACAGAACACCTAGATAAAGCCTTAGAACTATTATGTACTTTTACTCAGAACCAATCTGAAGAAAAATAGCAGCAAATACACTACCCAATGAAAACTGAAACATGCAATATAAATTGATGCTTTAAACTAGGTCAGTAATATAATTCAGCCATACTTCAGAAGTCTACACAAATTCCAAACACTGGCTTTCCAAATGCACTTAAAAAGAATAATCATGTAAAACAACTTACCTTTCACGAGACCTAGATCTTGAATGACTCCTCCCTCTTGATGATTTTCTCTCTTTGCGTTTATGTCTATCCTCACCATTTTCAGATGAATTTAGACTATCTCTTCCCTTGTCAGAAGAATGTTCTTTGTCATTGTGGTCTTCAGATTTGTGCTTCTTGGAGGACTTCTCTTTGGATTCATGTCTTCTTGCCTGTTTTAAGAAGAAGTTGGTTCTTTCAGGAAAATAGTGCAACAAAGAGAGTTAGTATGGGTATCAGAAGATAAAAAATGATAAGTTTTGATGCAACATTAGTAACCTTAGGAGTGTGACTCAATCATGAGTGATGGCTATTTTACCTAATGCCACCAACTACCCAAAGTTGCAAATGCACGCTATAATTTTCCCCCCTTTTCCCTCCTCCCCACCATCTAAAGGATTTCTAATGTATCCATCAAGGTATCCTTACAGTATTTCCATATAAGAGTTCACTGCATTGTAACAAAAACATTTGTAATTCTGTTACTGTCTCCATTCCAAATACCTAAGTACCTATCTTTAAGTACCTGACAATTTATGAATATACATATATAGATACACACTTGCATTTGTAGTGAATATTTAATATTTGCCTAAGCCTACCATGTAAAAAGTTACTCAAATCCACACAGTTGCAGACATATACTATTTTGCTTTTAGAATTAAAACAATTTTCTATCCATCATTAGATAATTATTTTTCAGAGCAAAACTCTCTTCAGTCAGTAACTTAAAAGCAAAGTAGTAAGTTACATGGTTGACATCACATTTTTAGTATTTAAAACTAACATGCATCACCCTGAGACCTCCCACAGTAGTTTTAACTTAAAGATATGCTGCTCCACTATACCGCAATTTCTTCCTGCAGTGCCTCTTAAAAAAAGATTCCTTTTTATAGCTGCAATGCCAAAAATACTTAGCAAGGTCAGGCCTGATTTTGCCAGTGTTTTCCTTAGAGACTAAGTCATGACATCAACACCTTTTCTTAATATATCCAGTTTATTTTGAAATCTTTCTAGCACAAAAGCACAGCCCACTTAAGTCTTATGTTTAAATAAAGTTTTGTTTCAAAGTCACAACTTAAGAATGATACATTCATTTTAGACTAAAACACAATTCTTCAGAGGTTTTTTTTTTTTTTGCTTATCTAAATCTGTTAACTACTCATAAAACCTTTCCTATAATCATAACTCACTCTCAAAAGAAACAAGTCTGGAGAAGATGCTATAATTATCTTATACTCACTTATCCAAGCCTTTTTAACCCCTTATTAATATATATCCATTTCTAAAAAATATCTGATCATAGTTCTTCAAGCATACAGTAATGTTAGACATCTTTCCTGCTTTTACAGTATTTTATTCTTAACTCCTTGAATAATGAGTTGTTACATAAAAACACATCTGAAGCTTGAGATCTTACCTGTATGTTACTTTTAAGTATGTATTTACATAAGTAGTTGTTCTGATATACATATTAAAAAGAAATACTGGCATTCAGTATTGAGTCTACAGACAAAGAGCTTAATCTTGCAAATGAATGAAAACAGTAAATCTACTGTGGGACATTATTCCTCATCTGCTCACTCTGTGAAACTTAGAAACCGCTAAATAAATAAATTAAGATTAGATCCAACAACATGGCAGAACACTGGACATAATTTTAAGCAAGGACTTTTTTTTTTTTAAACATTAAGAAGATATTTTTATTGTTTTAAAATCACTTCTTCCAGGCACACACTTAGTAATAAACCACCATTATATCCCATAACGGATTTAAGATATTTTTAAGGGAAATATGAGTTTGAATGACTAATAGTTACCTTATCATGAAGTAGGCTTATAATTTTGCTATCTGAGTCTGCAGCGTCTTCAGTTCAGTCTCTTCGCGCATTAGCACGCTGAGTATGATTTATTATAGAAATGTTATCATGTGAGCTAAACAATATATTCAATTTCACAAAAACTCTCTAGATTATTTTTCTTTTCCTCTCTTTTTTTTTTCCTCCTCCTTTTTTAAACAGAGCTTCCATTGGAATGGGGGGAGGAGAAATTCCTGACCCGAGGTTAGAAGTTAAAAAGTCCCTCATCTGACCCAGCCTGCTATTGCCCCACATGGCTTAAGTTTGACTATTTCGATGCTCCTGGTTTGCTCGTTTCGCCTCTTCTCTGGTGTGTAAGCCAGTTATTTTCAAGGTATTACTGATGCTGTCTCTTCTCACTCCCCTGTATATATACACATATGTTTATTTATTTTAAGAGAGACAGCCCTCTGAAATTTTTGCTGCTACTGTCATGTTTCCAGCTGACTCAGCTTGTTTGTCAAGCTATGACAGTCTTTACAATTAAAGGATGCAATAAACAGAGCTCAGTCAGGTGGGGAATTACTTTTAATATACTTAAGTAGATGGGCATGTATCATTCAAAGTCCTGAACATTATCCAGGAATAAAGCAACCCAAGGCTTTTGGTTAATGGAAGCTCTGTGAAAGTCATCAAGAACACCATTCTACTTCTCCACATGAATTCTTTCTTTTGGCTGTTTCCACAAAAAAAAAAAAAAAAAAGAAATTAAGTTACTAGTTTCTGAAAGCATTTTTCTATAAAACTATTACCTTGTCAACATGATGGCTGCAATCATGCTTCACTATGAAAGGATCTCCATATCCATTTTTAAGCTTAAAGTTTCCAATTTCTTGTACTTACCATAAAGTCATTTATATAGGTTTACACATATGTGCATTACTACAAGATACTTTTTAAGATGTATTGTACAATTACCTAAACGCTACAAAGTGTTAATTACCTCTTTGCTTCTGCTCCGGCTTCTGTGTTTTCTTCCTTCAGTATCTGGAGAAGAAAACATTTACTGTTATTTACCAAGTTAAAAGGGAGATCAGCTGGCTATAATCTTTCTAGTTCCTTTCACTATTCCACACACCCCCACCCCAAAGTCAAGAATAGAGATTTAGAAAACCGCTTAGTATCTGCTGCAGAAAGCAAACTCTAGCTGTTATTCACAGTTCTCTGTTTGCATTTATTTAAGCTCTGACAGTGAAAAACTAGCCCGTGTCATACTTCAGTCACATTCTTCAGCCAGGTAAAGTCATTTTTGTTGCAACCATGCAAAAGTATCCCAGTCCAAGCATATCTAATTAAAATGAAGACAAAGTAGTGTTTTCTTGGTGTTGTCCATTGCTCTGTGCCCCCCCACCCCCTGAACACTGACAACCTTACCACTTCTATCATTAAAATTTAATGATTTTAAAAGCTTCATTTTACCACAATCCTAACAAGATACTAAAGCCAAGTCTGTATGTATTTTTTCCAAAACAGCTTTAAAGATATTTCAGTTAGACAAGCATACACCAGAAAATTACTACGCAACTTTGCTTATATGAAGAACATACCTGATTTCCGTCTTCTTTCCCTCGACCGCGAGCGTGATCTTGAATAATGATGCTTTGATGTTCTGGGAGAACTAGAGGCATCCGATTGTTCCTTTTTCTTCTCTCTCTCTGGAGAGGACTTTTCTGGGGCTACTCCATCTCGTTCTGTATCACTACCCTACACATGAAGACAGGATGTTTAAAGAACAAAGACTTAGAACTGAAACCCAAAAAAAAAAAACCTATTTACTTATTACTTCCTCTGAAGACACAGCTAAAATTATTTTCTGTAAAGATGATCTCGTGAGTAGTCATTCCATTATTAATTTGGCAACAGCCTGACAGACTTGCAGTAAACTGTGTAACTGCATACAGATTGATTTTTCAAGACTTTATTAGAGAACCAATACACAGTAACATTTTGCCTTCCCACTACATTAGACTGCACTTTACTTGTTCCATGCACTTTTGAGACTAAACTCTGATCCACAGTTTTCCTTAAATGGTGTTGTTTGTAGATTAATTACCTTTTAACATTTACATGACTAAGATTACTTCAAGTCAACACCATCGCAACAGATCTAAGTTACCTCACAAGTCAGGGCATTACTAAGGCATAGCACAAAATCTTCACAGTGTTTTGAAGTACAGAATCACAGAATCGTTTGCGGTGGAAGGGACCTTAAAGATCATCTAGTTCCAAACCCCCTGCCATGGGCAGGGACGCCTCCCACTAGACCAGGCTGCTCAAAGCCTGGCCAGAATGAACTTTGAAGAGAAATGAAATGAAGAATATTGTGTTAGTGTTAGACAGCTAACTTTTTAATAAGGAAAAACCTCAAACGGTATCCTTGATGTGTGTCCTTGTATGAGAGTACGTATCTCACATCCACCTGTCCCAAGAATTTTTGTATCTTATTTTTCTTAGATGACAAAATCCAAGATGCTCCCTCCATCCCTTCTAAACTTTGACCTAGGAGGACTAAACTCAGAAACTTCTCTTGTGTAAAGGGGTCAAGACTGCTTTGTGATTCAATGCTGGGAGAAGTAAATGTGTACAACCAGTATACAGTGCAATGAAAAGAACAGAATGGAAAAAGTACACACTGAAAAGGTGAACATGCTTTCATTAATGCCTTTACAGATTCATTGGTCTCTCTTGTTTTGATCATGTAAATTGCAGTCATAATCAAACTTTCTGAACAAAGTGTGGCTGCAAATTTCACTAAGGACATAATTTGGCCCGGAAATGCTATTCACGAAGATAATTTAGCATAGCAGAGGACTCGAACTTGCATGGTTTTCTACCAGCTAGTTTTACTTGCAAACTGAACAAGACATGTGAAAACCTTTCAAATGCTGATTTACTTTGAAAACAAAGCAATTAGCTTTTCTTAAACCACAACAGATTACAGACTGTCATTAATATATTGTATATTAATGGTAGACTCTCTTCTTAACATGCTACAGGTAAATCTTTGAATTTATATTTCAGGTACTACTGTTTAGTCTGCCCAATTATTTATTAATTTGCATCTGTACAAAGATACATCTATAGTAAAATCTCTTAAAGAGTGGGAGATAAAGCAGCTGCTTGCTTCTCCATTTGCATGCTATACCAATATCTTGTCCAAAACACACCAGCATACGGACAAGAGCACTGACTGCTTATGACTGCATCTGCAGCAGAGCTTTAACAACCTCAGTGACACTTCTGAATACTATTGATACACCACCTACCAGCCTGAAAGCTTTAGAACTTTAGAATAAAGAGTAAGAACTGACTCCCCTATTTGTGATCTTCACCATGACAATCCTTGGCATTCCATGTCTATCTGCGTATCTACGCTTCCGCCCTTCTACTCAGCCCCTCCTTGCTTCATCTAGGTTTCCAAAAAGATTCGGCTAGAAGTTGTTTCAAAGGAATTTTGAGATTTCTATAAATTTACATTTCAAAGTTACTTAAGGATAAGGAAAATACCAGCTAACCGTCTAAGTTAAGTGACTTTTTAAACATAGTAGGCAACAGAAACTAAGACTACTGCCACATTTTCCAAGGCTTCCAGTCTCATTATTTATACACACTGCTGCTCATTAAGACCCTTGTGTGTTGCACCTTAGAGAAATCTCTCAGCTCTACAAAAACAGCAAAAGGCTGACAGACTTCAATAAGACTATTCTTAGTTCTTACAAGTACGCGTGGCTTAGCCACAGGCTCACAGTTTCACTGAACAAGCCCCTCACCTACTACTTTAGGGGAACCTCAACAATAGTGCCTATAATCTAGGTGCAAAACCATAAATCCATAATTTTTCAAGTCCTTTTACAGAAAAAATTATCTTTTTCTTAACAGGTTAAGTTACATAAACCAGAAAAAGTATACAAAAAAAAAACAAAATTCATTTTCTCCAAAGGTTTATGGTCCTCTTGTTCTGTTTCACCACTGGTTAAACTTTAAAGACAAGAACTTAAAATACCAGATTGAACACCACAAAGTACTAAAAGTTAACTTTGAAAAGTTTTATCACTTTAGAGCCTGGTTTGTTTCGTTTTGTTTGCTGCAGTCAAGACTGCAATAAGACTAATAACTTTTGGAAAAAATTAACCACATCGTGTTTGATAACCACTCTTATTGGTTCTTCAACTCAATTATGGGACAAACACCTTTACAGGTTACCAGGCCGCATAAACAAACACCTTTATGTGTTACCAGGCCACGTAATTTTTAAAGGAGAATGAAGATACACCTTAGGCTGTGTATGAACATAAAGGACAGTGATAACTACTGCAGAGGTGCTTCATATCGGTATTAACCATAAAAACAGGAGGATGGGGGCAAATAATCAGAGTGCCACAAGACACTTTGTGAGCAAGGACAAAGAAAAATAATAGGCCAGGGAAAGCTACACGAGTGAAAACTGAGCATCGCCTAACCACCAAATTAACGCCCTCCCCCCTCCCCTCCCAGGGAACCTGCGCCCCACAGTCCCTCTGAGAAACGCCCGCTCCCATACTTCTCCCCCCGGCCAGGAAATGATAAGCCCTCGGTCACAACACCTCTTCGCTTCTCTCCAAACCCAGAAAAACGAAACAGAAACTTCTGGAAACACAGAGAGAAGTAGCGGGTGAAAAGCGGCCACCCCCTCCCCAAGGCCCATCATGGCGCCTGCAAGCGAAGGAGCGGTGGGCGCCATTTTGTCTCTCCGCGCACACGGCTTCCCGACCCAGCCCTCCCCGTCTCACACGCTCTTCCCTCACGGCCCCGCGGCAGTCCCCTTCCCAACGCGGCACCCTCCAAGAATCCCGGCAGCGAACACCGCTTACCGCCATCACCGAGCGCCGGGGACGCCGCTCCCCCGCCTCAACAACACCTCACAAGCGGCTCAACCACCCTCAGCAACCGCCGCACTCGCGAACCGTGGCGACGCGCCGCGCCCCGCCCTCCCTCTCCCTTCAGGCGCCCGGATGTAACCGCGGGGCGGGGGGAAGCGGAGGGGAGGGAGGGGGGGCCCCGCGGTGCATTCTGGGGGCGGCGTCTTCGCGTTTGGAGGAATCTTGGCCTCCACTGCGCCCCGTAGCGCCAGCCAGGGCTCCCGCCAATTTGAAAGCCCGAGGCGGCTGAGGGAGCGCTGTCGCCGTCTGTCACCCGTCTCCCGGGCCGTGGTGAGGGGATGGCAGGATGGATCGCGGTCTCTGTGGGCAGGGTTGTCCGCTGCGCGGTGGGGAGGGCTCCCTGGCACTGGGTTTCCTTCAGCCTCGGTGGCAAAACCTGTCCTGGCCAAGCTGCGTTCAGTCGGGCCCGCTGGGGATGCCAGCTGGCAGCCACATTGCTCTTGCGACTTAATTTTGTCATTTCTAAACACGCAGTTTGCTTTTAGGAGGCTCACTATGCTAGCCTTCCTTCTAGACAGAGAATCACAGTAGAATAATAAAATCAGTAATTCATGCATGGTCATATAACTTTTTTAAAGCTCTCCACTTTACTGCATCTTCCTTAAATGTTTATCATAGGTAAACATGTGGAATGATATTGAACTTCTTACAAATGATGACACGGGGAGCATGCAGCTCCCTGTTGGTTTGGGACGCGAATGTGGAACTGCATTGTACCAAGTGGATACGCTACTTCAAGTCACTTCTTCAGAAAAGGTAGAATTCATCAAAGCTGTATTGTTCTTTTTCTTAATAATTACCAGAGCTGCTTTGTCATATTTTCTACAGTGTTTCAGTTATTATATTTAACAACCTTTTTCTTCTTAGGTCTCTGTGAATCCGCAGTTGCATGGGTGCAACTCAAGGGATGGCAGTATTATTGTTGTTGACAGATCCGTGGTACTTCTTGACAGCACTGCGCAGTCTCTTCAGGTGCACATTCAGTTTGGTAAGTTAATTCCTTTGGAATTCCACTGAAAGTTAAAACTGACTTTTAAAATATATAAATTAGGCTTGTATAGGAAAATATATCAAGTATCCTGCATGTCTAACTAGCCTGTAAAAGGAAGCATTATAATGAATACCTAAGTAATAAAAAGTGAATGCTGGTTCTGTATACAATTAACTATATTTATGTCCAATTTAATTAGAATGCTCGCTAACTTTTCACTGAAATGGGAATAATGCAAACCAAAATCACTCCCTGTATGCCCTTTCCTGTACTTTGTTTAATTAAAATTAATAATTTTGAAGAAATCTGGGACACCATATTATCCAATTCCTGTGTTTCAAATATGAGTGCCTATTAATAAAAAACAAAACTTAATATTTGACATTTTACCATGGAACCTTTCAGATACTAATGTGGATGTAGTTGGTATGTGCCAAGAAAAACAATTTCTCATGGTTGGTGAGAGAAGTGGCAATTTTCATCTTATTCACATACCATCAAAACAAATCTTGCTAACTAAGGTACAGTAATTTTTCTACTCTAATTTTGCTGAAGACCTTTTGTTCTCAGAATTTCTTGGGCTGTTTTTTTCTTTCATTCAAATATCAAAATAAACACATTGTTGTGTTTTGAACAGATCTTCTGGTTTCACTAAGCAAATAGATTAAAGGGACACTTTTGTTCCCATAAGTAACAAATAAGGAAAATATATTTAGGAGTGGCACGTATAAACAAGAACCAGTTTTTCATGAAAGAAAAAAAATTAAAGTTTGAACTGATGATGAGTATTTCCAGTATTTTTTTTTTTCAAATAAAATACAGAATAATAGTATAGTAGTCTTTGTGTTGATTCTATTTTAGATTTTGGTTGAAAAGCCTTCAAGTGAAAAGACTTACTTAAATCTCTTTATTGAAAAAGATAATGCTGATGCAGGTAAGAATTTGATTATTTTTTTCCCCCTTTGCCTCAATTTTTGTAGTTTTATTCCCCTTTAATATCTCTTAGGGAAAGAGACCACAAAATAAATGATCAGATACAGCTTTACTTTGCATTGTATGCATTAAATGCACGTTTCTTAAAGCTTTCCTGTAAAAATATTTACCCCTCATTGACTATTTTATGAATGTCATAGAAAACAAACATTCAGAACTAAATAACTCTTTCTTTTGAGACTGTGCTAAACATATGAAAATGCTCAAGAAGGAAGGATTCCTTCTCTCTCCTTCTATCAGACTTCAGATTTTAGTAGTTCCTGTTCTTCTATAAGCGTCCAGTCTTGTTCTGTCACAATATAATGTATTTAAATGCACTTTTGTCCTGAAAACAGAATTTAGTCTGATGGATGCATACAAAAATCATAATTTCAAACAAAACTCTAAGATGTACAAGCTTATTCTACCCTTCATTGAAGGTGACAAAATTTTTGTTTAAAAATAGTCTAATCTATTGGTCAGATTATTTTTTTCTTTTGCCAGTTATTTCACTGTCCTATTTATAAGCAAGTAGTCTCTTTACTTACTCTTGAATACTTAGGTTTGAAATATTTGTATTGGGTTTTTTTTTAGGTGTTTATCATATGTTCATTCTCACAAGCAATGGATTCTTCTGCGTTACGTGTCTCCCACTTGCTAAAACGCAGGAAGGTAGGATGATCTACAAACCACTTGGGATTTCCATTTGAACAGGAAGGGCTGTATTGAAAAAGCTTTTCCTTGCATTTTTCTAACAGGAATAACATATTGAGATGGGATTTTCTATGCCATCTTAGTTTGTTTTTAAAGGGAAACAGATACACAACTAGTTCTGTAATAAAATTATTTTTGTATTCTTACAGTAATTCCTTTAGCTGATGTTTGTCTGATTCACTGCTCTAGAGAGAGTACTGAATACTATGGAAGCAGGATTTTAAGCCATAATCAGTATTAGCTGTAGTGAAGAATATTTGGAATAATTTAAATGTTTAATGCTGTGTAAGTATAATTATAAGTTAATTTTCTGTAACTTAATACTGTGATCAATAAAAATAGACTATCAAAAATCCTGGCTAAGGTGTTTTTCAGCTTAGCCAGGTTAAGATTAAACTGGACAACTGTATGATGTTCAGTGGCTTTTTTTCAACTTTGAAAATGATTTATTTAACACTGATTTTTTTTTTTTAATCTAGCAATTGACAAGATGGATATGATTACAGCAAATAAAGTAAGAAATTACCTGCTAACTTGTAACATATATGTTAAGTGCAAAGTTTGTAACAAAACTTTTCTCTGTATGTTTCATTGACTACTTACCAGTTTATTATTAAATCTCATAATTGTGATTATTACTTTTTCTGTATGTGGACAAGTGAGCAGTTGAAGGTTTTATGCACTGATTGTATAAACAACTTTTTTTCTTCCCCTTCGGTTTGCTTTCCCTTTGTCGTCCATCCCACAAGTTACAAGGACAGATAAAGACGGCTTTCATTTCCACAGAAGGGTATCACAGTCTTGGCTGTCAGAGTTTTGTGATAAGTAACTCGGTGAACAAGATCTATTTGATAATTGGGGTAAGTACTAAGAATGCATTCATAACAATTGTTATGTGATCAGTAATGGCATTTTTTGATCCGCAACATAATTTATCTTTAGCTGGTTGAAAAAGAAGATAATAAACCTTTTGCACTAAGACTTTTTGTCTCTCATTTCCTTCACTGTAAATTTAAAGGTTATCAGTTGTGCAGGCTGTCTGTAGTTTTTCTCCTAAGGGAATAACTGTTGTCCCTTCAGAACTTGGTCTGTTGTGATGGACGGGGGAAAAATATTTTCACCCTGATTGCATGATCTTAGTAAATCACTGTGGTTGATAGCCTGTCTATTTATAGTCTCGTCCTTGAGCTCAGAGACAAAGCCAAAGTTGGCAGGAGTCTTCCAATCAGGTTCACATTCACCAAAGGCTTACCAAAGTAACAGTCAAGGTCCCAACTGAACAAAGCCCTTAAGCATGAATTGAGTAGAGGAACTAACACAAAAATGAAAATATAGACATATTTTTAAATTTTTAAATTTAAATTTAAATTTTTGGACTAGAAACAAGTTTTCTGAGTTCATTGACTGAAACGTGATGAATTCAATGCAATTTTTCTCGGTAGGTTCAGTGTACATTTCATTCAGGTTTTATGTTCTATGAGACTGGAAAGTGGATGTTTTGAAATATGGCATGTTTTCAGAAGAGCCAAAAATGTTTGGGGATGCTGACTGTAACAATTACTGTAGTAAAGGCCAGTCTTGAAAGGAGAAAGAAAAAAGGCTAAATTAAAAACAAATACATACATTTATTTTTCTGAACATCAACATTCACTGGGAATAAAATTTAAGTTAGTTTTGCAGCTTTCGAAGTGTTTTTATAAGTTAAAGATCAATTGAAGAAGCTCACCTGTCAACTGCCAAATTTCTAGTGTATAACCCCATTTTACTTTGCCTTTGCTAACAGGGTAAAGGCAATTATGTACTCTCCAAATGGGAGGTAGACACTACCAATAACCTGGTGTCTCTTCGAAGTTTTGCTGATTCAAGTCTGATTGAAGGTAAAGAAGAGGTGTTTTTTTTCTTTTTCTAGACAAGTGTAGAATTCATATTTAATTGCAGAAAATGAGTTCTTTTCAGTTATTTAATTGTTTTTAGTAAACACAAAATGTATGCTTCAAAATTGTTGAGTTTAACTTGGATACATAAATCACAATTCTGTTTAAGCTAAACTTTTCACAGACCTAGGAAGTTCCATGGGGTTAAACATTTGTAGGTTTCCAATGCTCGATTGTACATTTTAATAAATTTTTGCTTCAAATACATTTCTCAAGAAAAATAAGTTTATGTGACGCTGGATTTTCTTTTAGGTGCAGCAAAACTTCAAGTTCTTGACAATCTGCTCTTTGTTTTAGATACAGAGGTATGTATAATGATTTGGTTTAGTCTTTGTTTTACAATGTTATCGAACCAGCTTATAAAAATATTTTTTACATTTTTAAAATAATAGCTTTAAAATATATTTCTATAAAGATGCCTGTATTTACAGAGGATCTTGATCTTACTTTGTTTTTTTTTTATTTTACTCCTAGTAATTATTTAAGCTATGGAGCGTGTTAATATTGTGCTCAACAAAGACAGAAAATATCTATGAAGAAAATACTAAATCCATATCTGATTTTTTTTTTTTTTAATCTAGAATATTTTAAGCATGTGGGATGTTTATTCTCTTACTCTAATTTGGGACTGTCCTTCAATACATATGGAAGAATTTCTTCTAAGTACAGAGTCAGATTCTTCTTCAGTCATACTGTAAGTAAAGCCTTATGGCACCAATTCTGAAAAGTGAAAAGTGCCACAAAGACTTCATTTTCTGCGATAGTGAAGTTTTAGAAATCTTTGTTGAAATCTTCCTATTCACTAGGAGAAAATAATTGGACTGTAGGTATCTTTAGCTTTGCTTGTAGAAAAGAAAACCTTGGTGCTTTCTGCTTTTTCTTTGTTTATCTGCTGTATTATTATTATATTTATTCCTGCTAAGGAATCTTGCGTGTAACCCGTATCATTTAGGAAATACTTGTCTAAAATAAGGTGTATAATATGGCTTACAAGCCTGATGTTATAAAAAAGACAGTCTGTCTTTCAGATAGATAAATAGTAAGATGGAGAAGCCAAGATCTGGAGATGCGTGTATTGGTTAAAATGCAAAAGAAATTAATGGCATTTAAGATCAGAAGACAAGACATTGGGCTCTTTTCATTGCTCTGTGCCAGATTAAAAAAAAATAAGAATCAGATCCATTTGAAAAGCTTAAACATGACAGAAATTAAATGTATGCATGTCCTCTACAAGCTAAAACACTGTTATTTTTGTGTGCGCTATAGCTATAGGGTTTTTAAATGTACCAATTTCCATGGAAAACTAAATTTTCTAAAACTCACGAGCAAGAATATGTCACAGTTTTAACCTAAGATTTATATAGTATATTTTGCTTTCTTTTGTTCTCTTTCTTGTTCTGTAGGCAAGGGCTCGACAATGTTAAACTGATAGCCATGACAATACCAGATAACAAACAGGTATAATCTCTTTATCTGTGTTCTGTTCCTCAATTGTTATGCAGTCATTCACAGAAAAGAAGGAGGGGGGAGAAAAGGAGATGGCTAAACATTTGGAGCAGACAAAATTCTTAGGAGCTCAAAGTCAAAACTGAAATGTGACCATCTATATATTAGGATACAGCAAGTGAGGGACTATTGCGACATATTAAGGTGGTGACCAGGGCAAGCTGTCTTGCTGTTTGTGTTTTTATGTATTTTTCGGGGGTTGTTTGTTTGCTTTTTTAAATGGTAGGTAGGTAGGGGAGAGCAGCAAAATTTACCTTTGTCTTGCATATCTTCACAGATTTCTTTAGAGCAGTATCTGTGTACAGGCAGTACCTCCATGTACAGTTAGTGGATTTAACTGGGATAGAATGCCAGGATGAACACTGTACATTTTTTTAAAATGAAATCCGTCTATTTATATATAATAGGCTTATATAGAGAGGCAACATCGAAAACTTCATTAAATTTTCTCAAATTGTAGAGATCTGCTTTTTTATAAAAACCTATAGTGTCTTCCATCTAACTCCGTAAGAAATGATATTACACACACCATTCTGCCACTAGTGTATAAGAAAAAAAAATAATCTGACTTGTTTGTTTGTTTTTCCCCCCTTTTTTTTATAGATGAGAAGTCTAATGGTTTTTGCGTTGCCCACAATGCAACCACTCTATTCTTTGGAAGCATCTATTGTTTCTTCACTTGTTCAAAGCAGCATTTGCACAGTATGTTTCAATTATTTTTGTTGTTGTTCTTTGAAGAAATATAGTTGTCTTAATAGGTATAATTATTAAAGAGGGTTATTCTTGGTAAATTAGAACCAATTTGTGCTAGAAACTGTGCAGGAACTGTATAAAGATTAAATGATGTCCCCAAAGGATGGAGAAGAAGATAAAATATATAGCAAACTGTTTAATTCTAGACCCAGGTCTATTGCAATGTTTAATACTCCTGCCAGTTGTTCTTGCTGCTGTTACAGCTAAAAGCTGAATAAAGTTTTAAATTCTCTTAGCATAGAAAAATGCTCTGGATTTATTTGGAATTTATTTAAGTTTAGATGAATGAATTCCTTCTTTTACTGTTTAAACTGCTTCTTCAGAAAAGAAGGTCAAAAAAGACGGAACTTTATGAATTAGGAATGCTATAAAGACTGGTGGAATGGGTACGTGAGAGGACACCAAGTCAGAAGTTTAAGCAGTGGCTCTTCATTGGAATTGTGAAAGTGAATGTATTAAGCTCGGGATCTGATATGCAATAAAATGCAAAGCTGATAAAATTGCTTACCTTGTATGAGGCACTTGGCAGAAAAGAGTATATATGCAACTACATAGTGGAGAAAATAATGGCTAATAAATCCCTTTTCTTTGATCTGAGATGATAAAGTCGAGGTGGGAAATGCCAAGGCATATAATGCCTTTGTGGAATGTAGCACAGAGATCAGATTCTAGAAGATGTGTAGATGGATGCGGTGTGACCTGCTTATGGCTTGGACAAAATTTTGTGTAAATTGTGTATGGCTTGGACAAAAAGTGCAATTTAGAGAAGATGATTCACTAGTGTGGACGCTGTGCTGATGATAACTGAACTGGCACAGCACAGTGATTTCAGACTGTTCAGTTAAGGCCCTCAGAAATTTTAGATGGAGGAAACTATCCAAGAAATAACATGATAAGCGTTTAAAAAACCCCAACAAACTTACCCGAGAGAAAAGCAGTAGTTTGTTTCTAGATTAAGAAACACTTAATGCATTTCAGTTGTGCTTTCTTATGACTGATTTCCATTACCACCTAATGATTTCTGTTATTGCATGCTACAGGATACCATATACTTCTTGGAAGGAATTCATGAAAAACATCAGAGGTAACAAAATGTTTTGTTTCTTACTAGATCATTATTATATAAAAATGGCAAATTACTTCTACGTATAGTTGTTCCACAGTTGATAAGCTCACATAGTTCCCTCTCATCCCCAGACCCTCTGAAGGCCCAGTTTCTATTGTTGTGATGAGAAGTTTAACTGAAGCCTTGCCGGAAAATAGGTACTAGTTTCCATGAAACACTATTGTATTATTTTATTTTCTAATCTGTGGTTTGTCACTTATATTCAAGTAGTATATTTTACTTTATTTCACCTCTAGACTAAGTCGCTTACTTCACAAACACAAATTCACTGAAGCAGAGAATTTTGCTATTCAGTTTGGATTAGATGTTGAGGTAAGTTGTCCATTCTTGATAAATACATTGGGAGATTAATTAGTATAACTGAACTTACGAGTAAGGTTATTGCCCTATAGTCCAACAGAAAGTACAAATATAGTGGAATGTTACCTTACAAAGCAACTCACTATACTTGAAGGCTGATTCAAAATTAGACGACTGCATGGTGAACTATGTTTTTATTTAAAATAACTAACTAACCTTGCAATGAGAAGTGGTGCAGAAGTACACCTGAAGAAAATAAGCGCTGCTGGATCAGGAGGAGGGACATTTGTCTCTTTAAGTAAAAGGAAAGAATGTTGCTAAAAAAAAAAAGGAAATTTGCACATGCATTTATTAACACATAGGCTGGCTTCATTAACTAATTTATTCAAATAATGCAATTTGAATGTTCCCTCAGCTTTTTTGGTTTGTTGTGTTTTTTTAAATAAAAACCCCAGGCTTAGCTGGTGAGATAAAAAGATACCACAATTCTTAGAGACTAATTGGTAATCCATTTCTGTAATGAAATTATTCAATGTACATGGACACATTTTATCTGAAAAACATTGTGAACAAAAGTGTAGAGTTTTCAGTCAAGATTGCCTGCTTAAAACTTGATTGCATTGAACTGAAAACCCTTGTTTCTTTTTTTTAAACAGCTTGTATACAAAGTGAAAGCAAACACTATTTTAGAGAAACTAGCTTCAGCTTCTGTTGGGAGTTTTGGTCATGAAGTCCAGCTGGATCTTGTGAATGAAGCCAAAGAAAATTTGCAAAAAATTCAGGTACATTTTTATTCCTACCCTCTTTCTCTAATAAAATAACTCCAGTTATAAAGAAGCTTGGAATTAATATCAGCTGTTTCCTTATGCAAACAGGATAGCGAATTTGTTGTGGATTACTGCATAAATGCACCATGGCCACTCTATGAAACCACTCATGAAATGTTGAACTACGCTAAAGTCAGAGTAAGGGTTTTTATTTGTTTAAATTGCCTATACTCAGCCATTCCTATTACATGCTTCTGTGCAACTTGAGAAGGGGGACATCTTCAAACCAGTTACAGTCATTTGAAAACTAAATGCATTATAAATTGTATGTTACCAAACATGAAGAAGCAAGGCTTGTTCCAATCTCATTCTTGCTTTTGCTTAAGGGCAAAAAAGAGCTTACAGTTTTATTTTCACATCAGAAAGCAGGTTTTTAGTTTTGAGTAGTAGTCTTTTTAAGTACCTTTTCAATATTAATTTCAGAATTAAAAGCTCAAAATACGTTACCTTTTTTGTTTTCATTATTTTAGTCTTTCCTGCCTTATCACAGAATCAGAGAGATACATACGATCTGTCTGATCCTTCATACATGTAGAAATCCAGTCAGAGTCTAACATTGTAAAATAAAGATGCCAGTTTACAGAGGTACTAAGTTTTTGCTCGTGTCTTTATTAAATTTGTAGTACTGTCTGGCATGTCCTGAGTTGGCAGCCAAACCATTGCATGTATTTGTTTCAGGTCTTGAAGAAAGAATACAGAACAATTGCTCCATCATCTGATGCAGCTCCGGTATCCATAACTGAGGTGGGGACAAACTTCTTGGCCCCGCAGTATCATATGAAAAACAATTATTATGTAGAGTTTTAAAAACTGTACCACTATAGAACTTTTTTAAAAAGTCTAAACAAGATGAGATAGTACAAAAGAGAACCACGGTAATGACAGGTTTCAGAAATAAGCGATTCCTTCAATCATAGAAAGATTCATTTTCAGATCTTCCAGAAATTGAAGGATGAAGCTTTCTTAAGTGCTTTTAGGTATTTAATTTTGTTTCTTATTTAGTCCCATTATATACTGGACAGGCCTCATCTGCCTTCAAGGAGAATCAGCGTGAAGTGTTTAAACAATTGAAATTTTGGATTAATGCTTTATTAAACAAACTTACATATGTAATTAACTGAAATTCTTGAAAAGTCTTTATTTTCCTTCATTATTCCTCTTTGTGATGGTTATTCTAACCATATGATATGACTGTTTGGTGAACCAGATATTGACCTTAAATCTCTTTTCTGCATTCAGGTATTGAGAGCTCAGGCAAGGCTTACAACTTTTTATGGAGCTTTTGGACTAGAGAAATTCAGGTTTGTTTTTGTTTTTTAAGATTTAAAGTAACTTTAATTGTAATGGTTAAGTATGTGCCATTGAAATGAAGATTTTTTTTTTTTATTATTTTTTAATTTGAGTTCATTAAACTTCAAGCCCTTCCTTCTCTTCCTGAAGTTTCCCATCCTCTGCTGTGGGTAGGGCAGAATGCAGAGAGGTTGAGCCATCCTATATATCAAAAGCATATATTATCTGTTGAATATGCGCTATCTTGTAAAGTGGGTTGTGTTTTTTTTTATTTAACGTATATAGGGGATGTGATTTTATGCACACACAATGTAACACTACTGTTGTCTCTTACAGCCTATAGTACTACCTAGAAAAGGTTTGAAGTTCTCCCCCACAACTTCTTTAATATTGACATATAACAATAACAGAGTTTCTTTCCTCCTATTGCTTCTAGTGGTATTGCTTGGACAGAATTCTTGAATAACAAAGACATTTTCAAGAATATCCTTTTTCAGCTAGAAGAAGGAAATTTATCTTGTGCACAGTACCTCTGGCTTAGGCATCAGGTGAGATGGCATAGATATCTCCTTGATATTTATGTAGTATGTTAAGTCTCTTAAATTTTCCAGCCTTATTTAACAGAATCAGACCGTTGCAGTTACAAAACAACTCCTCAAAGAAGTAAAGGTCTATGGCAGAATCTCATCTATCATCACAATGATTACCTGTTCACCTAGCTCCTTAGAAGGCTGAACTTCTTATTGATTTAAGAATAAACTGGTATTTCTGATGTCAGAACGCATGTTTCTAGGTCTGAAGGATGACAATTCTTTGATTTATTCTGTGGTGATTACAATCTTCCATTCACACTCTTGCAAGCGCGACTCTCAGAATTTTTAAGTGGACATTTGCTGGCTACCTTGAAATCCTTTAAAAATAGTCATAGATTCCTTGCTCTGAATGACACATTCATACTAGTGGCTATGGGCTATTATATTCTTTAGTGCAGGACTTTCAGGTCCATGTCTTGTTTCCTTACTAAGACAGAACTATAGGGCAAGTCCTAAAGTAACAGGACACGATCCTGCCACCGTAATTGCAAAGAAATTGCTTCAATTAGGTCTTGTTTAAGAAGACCAAGCTCTAGTTTTTCTGAACAGGGCTATGTTTGGGGTTTTTTTTTAATTCCTGTCTATGATTACTGAGATTTTCTTTTTGTATTTGTGAAATCTATTGCTTTTTGCTGTTAGTGAAACAGCTTTACAAAGTTATCAGATAAACACATACTTCATACATTTGTGATTGTTCTGTTGTATTATTTTAGGCAGATTTTGAAAGCAGCTTTGATGAGAAAATGCTGGAGGACTTGCTTAATGCCATCCATTTCACTGTTCCTTTGAGGGAACTATGTTTGTGGCTTAGAGATGTTGTGATCCCTTTCTTAAGAAGAGTTGTGCCAAAGGGACAGGTAAGACTGACTTAATAAATGCAAAATGTAATTTTCTCAGGCTAAGCTAATTTTATAGTCAGACCTACAGACTTACTTTTGAATGTCAGAACTTTGTTCCTCTGTCTTTTAAAGGAATTCTTTTCCCTACAGTTTATATTTTAAATGATTTCTTTTAAAACAAATTTCTAATAGCAAATTTTGCTTTAATAGATAGCATTACTCTAACTTAATAACTGTATTTTTTTCAGAAAACATTAGCAAAATGGCTGGAACAAGGTGCTCGAAACCTTGAATTAACAGATAAGGTAAGTCATACTGCAGAAACTTTGTACGTCTTGTATTCCTATATGTATAATATAGTTTGCTAATATCAATTATTTTGGACAGGCAAATTGGCCAGAAAATGGACTCCGAATGGCAGAGGTTTTTTTTACAAGTAAAAATCAAGGTGAAATGGGACTGACAACTTTTGGACAGTGGACTCCTTTGGTAAGAAATGTAGTAAATATAAAGATTTGTGCTACTAAGAGACTTCAGAACATATGCTCTGTGCTAGAGTTGGGGTGGATGATAGTTAGGTCACTATTGGTTTTGGTGAAGATTGACTTAATTCCATGAAAGGAAGGTATTCCAATCTTCTTGGGTTTAAAGATTAAAAAAAAAAAAGTCAGTGCAACAGTAATACCCTTGAACAGATGCATTAATAGTCTAAATACAAATAATATTCTTGAATATTCTGTAGTAAACAAATAAGCCTGAGTAATACAAAACATGTAAATTTCAGTAAAGATACTCCTTATGAATGTAAATTAAAAACGTGCCTCATCTCTGTCAAATATTTTGGAAATTAATCGCAATTAAGCATGTGTTATGGCCTGGAGAATACAGGTATTAAAATTCAGCTAGCTATAAGGTTATGAATACTGATTTGGTGCAAACACAAATAAATGATGTATGTTATATATCCTAGGTATACTAGCATCCGTAAAAGTGGTAGTATGTAAGTGGAGAAAGATAAAGCTTAAAGCTAACCAGCTGTGCATTTTAAAAAATCGGAAACACTGACATTCTACATTAGTTAGATCAGCTGCCTTAAATTTCCAAATCCCATGTTCAAACTGTGTAATGGAAAGAAGAAAAATTTACTCTGAGTCCCACTTTCAAATATACTTGGTTTTCTTTCTTGTATGCTGTATAAAGGTAACAGCTCAGCATGCATATTCATAAAATCTTGAAGACTGTAAGGCATCAAAAACTGTTTGTGAGGTTTCTTGGGAAATCACATTAAAAATAGGGTTCCGACTCCAAAGAAAATGCCAGCTGTAGGTGCATTGTTCCCAGCCCTTTGTCCTACCTGTCCTTAAGACTTTCAGTGAATGAAATGGGCATCCCTCTTCTTTCTGCAGGCTCCACTAGTGCATCGCTGTCTTTATATTTAGAAAGAATCTTTTCCTAATATCTTACCAGAATCTTTCTTGCTACATTGTAAGTCAAATACCCTTTTCTTATACCAGAGAGATGGAGAATAATTTGTTTTCTTCTTGTTTATGACAGCACTTGATGGTCTTGGAGATTGTAGCAAGTCTTCTAACGTTTCACTTCTAAACACTGTTTCAGAGATGTGGTGACTGTGAAGAGGTACATAGGTTAAAGAAGCTGGTAAATGATTTACAAGAACTGATAAATCTGTACAGAAAATATAACTGCAGGCTGGCACTCTCTGATTTTGAAAAGGTAATTCTGCAGACACTTCAAAAAGTGCTTTTGAGCAGATTGAGTGGATTGTTCTGAGGAGGAGGGAAATCTTTTAGCATGTGATTTAAAGTCAGGCAAAAGAAGAATCCTGATGGATTGGCTGGTTAAACTTGTGTTCGTCAGCTGCTAAGATTATTTGCTATGTTGTATTTTTTATAAATTTTGTTTCAACCATGGATATAAATATATAATGTGACAAGATACTATGAGAAGGTATGGCTTAAATTCCAGGATTTGCAGTTCATTACAGATCACATATTGTGGAGCAAGCACTAGCAACAGAGAAATTAGAAGTACAAGTAAACAATAAGAGACTTCTATTTGAGCTACAGAGGGATGCTGGTTCTTGAAATCACAAAATTGATTTCAATTGACACTGGATGTTGAATTATCTATTAGAGATGTAAAGGATCATGTACTAATATGTGTTATGTTCTAACATGGCATTGTTCTGCTTGCTGGCCAGGAAAATGCAACTACTATTGTGTTTCGCATGTTTGATAAAATTCTGGCACCAGAGCTTGTCCCATCCATTTTGGAGAAGTTTATAAAACCCTACCTGTGTAAACATAATCTACAAAAGGATGAACTACTTCTACAGTATATAAAGGTATTCATATATTCTTCCTTTTGAAGAAAGCTATTTAAACATGAGTAAACAGAAAACAAATCTGATGATCATGGTCACTTACACTTGAATTTTAGGACCAGCTGTCAGATTAGTTTACTCCTATCAATGAACTTAACGACAGTTACTATTTCAGTAGTAAGACATTAGCAGATACAAGGGAAGATGGCCAAATCTGTCCCTTAATGTCAAAAAAACTTTAAATTTTTGTTTATATTATAAGATATTCCTATCTTTTCTGAATTCAAATATCCTAATAATCTTTATCAAAATATACAGGATTTGCTAGAACGCTGTCGTACACGGTCTACTTCTGTATTTGAAACTGCATGGGAGGCAAAGGCAATAGCTGTCATTGGCTGTATCTCTGATACAGATGTAAGTATCAAGTGGCTCTAACACATCAGTTCAGAAGGAAACACATAATTTTTACATAAGCATATGAGTACATTTTTATGAGTACATTTTGGTATGAGGAAGAACGGATAGTATGCTGTCTTTCTATTGTATCTTAGTAATCTCCCATGTGAGGTTCTTTGCTTGAGAATACAATTGTAGGTGAGTTTTCCGTGTGATGACATCACAACAACTGTAATATGTTTGAAACCCAACCTCTACAGCATTGTAAATTACTATAAGCATTTTCTAATCTAACTTGACACATCACATTATGATAATGAATGTCCTTTATGCAAGCGCAGATTGGGCCAGGAAATGAAATGCTTGGCCTAAATGAATCAATCACATGTGAACAATACTTCAGGAGATTACCTTATAACTTATTTTGAAAAGTAAGCTCTTTATGTTCCTTTTATAGCTGAAATTTGATGCAGTTCTACAGATAATGCATGGTGCTATGGTACCATGGAGTGCAGCAGTGGAGCAGCTGGTAAAACAGCATTTGGAAATGAATCATGTCAAGTAAGGCAACACCCATGGTCTACACCTCAGTTTTGTGTGTACTTTCAATTAGAATTCTCTTTGTGGGGGGGGGGAAATACATTGTGTCTGATGTAGCATGATGAATAAATCACATAGCTGTAGGCAGCAAATAAATTTATAATAGTCTAATTTGTCCACAGAGTAAAGCTACTGCAGGAAAGTTACCGCCTGATGGAGATGAAGAAGCTTTTGCGAGCCTATGGGATACGAGATACTAATCTTTTAAAGGACAAGCAGATGATAATGGTAAATGATCAGCATCTATTAAACAAAAATCCCTACGCTTACTTCCATGTATTTTCATGGGGTATTTAAAAAAAAAAAAAAATATCTTTGCAACTGGTAGCTCCCACTTGTTATCAATACCTGTTTTTCTTGTCCTGTTGGGACATGTTTTTTCCTGAAAGCCCGCCTTTTTTTTTTTTTTTTTTTTAAGAGTTAGTGGATTAGTTTAGCCCAACCTGATTAGCACAGCATTGATAATATAGTAGTTTCTGTATGGGGGACAGGAAAGAAAAGAAGAAACTAACAAAATGGAAGGCTAAGTCCTCTCAAGACTTCAGATCCAATTTCTTCTAAGGTCACAGTGAACGATACCTGGCAATTTATTTTTTTTTTAGCATCTCTGCTTTATTAGGGAGAAAAAAAATGAATATTTCTAGAAAAGTTCCTTGCCATCCTGTGGAGCCACATGAGTGCCCTGAATTTTGAGAGTTGCCAGGATAATTCTCTTCCCCAAATCCAGTCTTCTCCTAGTTATGCTTTAATCAAGTTTTCTCTAGGTAAAAGTTTTAAATTTCTAGGTAACTTGCTTACTACGAGCTGTACAATTCCAATGCAGAAGTAATGTGTATAAATTATTTCCTTTTTTGTCCTGTACATCAACATACTAAAGTCCGTATCTGTTTTCTTCTTACAGAGGCTAGTGAAATACATTCTTAAACAGGATACCCCTACTTCTTTGGAGGATGCTTTGAAAATTGTAGCAACATATATGTTGCCCACTGTGGAAGTCTACATTCTGAGGATGATAGACCTGATTGACAAAAAAATGGTACTAAAATACTTCATGTCCGTTGATCTCAGAATTTAAAGACTCTGAGGCCGATTTTCAAAACCAGGACAAGTTGTACTACTTGCTGAAATCTGACACATGGTTTACATATAATTTTTATTCATTCATCTTACCCATAACTGCCTATACTTAACATTGAAAATGAAATCTATGTCAGAGTTTTAAACATCATGAGCCATCCTTCATTTGTGGCAAAAAAAGGATGACAATTATGACCCATGATACACAAAGCAAGTTTGGAATTGAAGTCTCCACGTATTTTCACATACTGCTTTTGCTAGAGTTGTTCTGGGGCAAATTGCTTTCTTGCCAACGCTAAAAAAGCAAATGCCCTTTTCTTTTGGTTATTTCTGGTTTACCTTTTTTTTTTTTTTTTTTTTACTTCAGGGAGAGGAATCTCTGACTTTGTTAAAATCTCTGAGTCTTGCTGAAGCTGAGAAAGTTGCAGAGAGATTGACTATATGGGGAACACTGGTATTACAGAAAAAAGCAGAAAATTCTGAAGAGGTACCAAGTCATTTCACACCATAAAGCGTGTGCACAAATTATTCTAAATACTGTTCTTATCCAGATGCTTAAAGACAGGTAGGGCATGCAAATGTAAAAACTGTGTCTTCCAGCAAAAAAGGATGATGAACTGGTCCTGCTTTGAGCAAGAGGTTGGTCTAGGTAACGTCTTGAATCCTCTTCCAACTTGAGTATATTCTGATCCTGTATACTGTACAATTATTTTGTTTAATTTTAAAGGCATCTCCACACAGTGGTATGGCTATCTGAATTCAATTAATAATTTATAAATCCTGCTGTGTTATTATACCTCTAGTTCTACATATTTTCCAGTTCTTCTTGGAAAACATCTATCTTAAAAACTGTAGGCGTGGCTTTGCCACGCACCAAAGTGAGTTGAAGCTTCACAGTTGATAACACACATAATTGTCTTGCAACCACAGAAAAGAATTTTTGTTAAGAGCTATTTTAGGGAGTTACTCTGGGCAACAGAAGGAAGAGCAAAGGGAGAAGGGTGGATGTTTTCAAAACTTCTGTGAGAGCTAACACACTGTGTGAAGTACATATCTATCACGGCTATTTCTATAAAGGGTGCCTGTTTACAATAACTTTCTCTTCCCTTGCTTTTCAACTAGTTGTATCTTAGACTTGAGAATTGTTGCTTAAGAGGTTTGTAGAGCATTGCATAGTATTTTAATAGAGTAGAAGCCTGAGGGTCACTCAACCCTCACACTTTTGACGAACGAAAACATTAACTCCTTCCTTTCCTGCAGCACAGAACACAAATGTTTATGACTAAGACAGTCGTGGAAATCCTTAAATTCTTGTTCAGCATTCAAAAAGGTAAGCTACAACTTAAAAATCTCACTTTTTGTTTGTAAATGGAGTCAGGAAGTAATTGTTTTTCTCCTCCAACAGACAATCCTCTGAAGAAAGATGAATGTGAAGCAAACCTAAAAATGTTTGAAACACTTGCTGCCCTGCAGGTGGGTATCGTTATAGTTTCAAACCACTTTTGGAATAACTACAGTAAATCAGTTGTTCTTATAACATGGAAGATATTAAAAATTAATTGTATTTGCAACGCAAACGTTGTTTTTAATATTGACTTCAAAGAGATACTAGGGCTAATATAGCAATTTAAATAATGGCTGGAAAAGTTCCCAATTACTAGAACTCAGTTGTCCATTTAAACCAAAAAATTAGATACTGTTCCAAAAATCTTAATTGCAAACACTTCAAAGATCTCATGATAGAGTACTATAATATTTTATTAAGCTCTTATTGTAGTTTGCAAGCTTCAATTATTTAATACAGCATTTGAGCATGCTGTACCCTTCAGGCTTTTTTATTTTGCTTACCTACTGCCTAGCAAAATTCTCTAATTTACTACATAAATCAGTAATTGGTAGAAACTAGTAAAGTCAGTTTTGTACTGAAAGTATTCCTCAGAATGAAACAAGAAATAAAAACACTTTAACCAAAAAAAAAACCCACAACATTTTTAAAGTAAGTCGCGTGAATACAAATTTATAATACTTTTTTTTTTGCAGGAAGATTTTGATATCTTTCTTTCAGTTGAAGAATTTAGGAATCCTTCACTGATGTCTAGGCTTCTTGAGGAGCATATAAAAGCTTATGAAACTGTCAGATCTCTGTCAAAGTCTAGAAAAGTGCAAACAATTAATTGTAATTCAGAAGATGGTAAAACCAAGAACCGCTCTACTGAATCAAGATTGTATAGACTGGCTTTGCTCCTGCAAAGGTCAGAGCAAGAACTGGGAGAAAAACTGGCCTTGAGAGCACTAGATGCTGGAAAAGTTGAAGACACAATAAAAATATGCAGGTAAAAGTGCAGAGGCTTTCAAGTTTATAACTTTTAATGGCCTTTTCTGTACTATTTCTGATACTTTGCAGAAGTAAGTAGATGTAGAGCAAAGGAGAGGGGTGGGTTTGTTTTATTTATTTTTTTTCTAAAATTGAGTGTTTAAGCAATATGCTTATATTGCTTGTATACAACATTGCGTATAGAGTTAAGTGTATTGTCTGAAAATTGCCATTGGTTTTTGCCCTAACATGATTACTAAGTAAAAAGACTCCCTACAGTTTTATAGTGAGAGTTAATTAAGGCACAATATAAAGTAACCATTATGAGACGTCGGCTTACACAGATAGAAGAAAACTATTGTATTGATTGTACGTACCATGTCCTGGTTTCTAGCTGGTCTCCGCCTTATGCTTAGGTTGTCAGGTAATTTAAACTTACTACCACCTCCCCAAAAAGAGATGAGATGAAAATGTTAAATATATTTCTTATTGTTAACGTGTTCTATGTGCTTCAGTACATATCTCTAAGGTAAATTGCATTGTACTTTTTCACTTGAGTCACAGAAGTTTTAGTTGCATATAGTGGAGTCATAGAAGTGAAATAAGTAAGAGAATTAAATAATTAGTACAGGCCTTAAGTAAAAGCCCTAAGGACTATTTATTTTTAACATCCTTTTTTTTAATAGAGAGTTCTATGAAAATCACTGTAATGAAAAAACAGGGAAGCTGCTGTTTTCAGTATGTCAAAAGCTTTGTCATATGTTGGGAGGTGATGTTCCAATGATCACTCCTAAAGATATGAATCTTCCAGCGGTGATCTATGAAATGGCTTGCCAAGCAGCTACAGCATGTAGTCCAGGTAATTACAGTTATCATTTATTTGTGTTCAAGTTGGGAATCCAACTTTCCAAAAAATATTTAATAAACATGAAAACAAAGTTAATTTCTACATATGCCTCTGTAAAAATAGGTTCTGCAAAAAATTGTTTCCTTTTAATAGGACATGTGAACCTTCCATTCATAGTATGCTAATGATCTTAATATTTCTACAGATTTGCTATTAGATTGTCTGGAACTATGTAAATATACATTGGCTGCCAAGGAAATTTACAGACAGTGCCAAATAGAAAATTATGGATTTACAGCAAAGGTATCTTCTGCTAATTTAAATATTATTTTTTTAGTGTATGTAATGTCTTGATTGACTGACTAGTGTTAACTGTACATACATTATTCTTTTTTTCCTCCCATTTCTCCAGACATAGTTAATCGGTTGGTTTAAAAAGCAAAAAACAAAAAAAAAACCCCACGCAGCTCTACAAATAAAAATTTCCCTGAATACGTGTGTACTTCAGCATAAAGAGTAAACTGATTTGAGTACTAAAAGCAGTGCAGCTATGGCACAAGCACAAGTAGCATATTCCACCTACGTTTCAGTATAGTAAATCCCTCTAATATGACTGAAAATATTACTGATTTTATTGAATAGCTGCTCTAGAACTGCTAGAGAGCGTAGGGAGCTGACTTTAAAAAAGCTTGTTTGTTTTGGTTTTTTTTAGTAGGTAAAATATGGCAGGGAGAGTTTGATTTTTTTTTTAAGTGCATGTATTACGTGAAGGCATTGCCAACAGTTTTGTAAAACTTTAAGAACTTTAAGTTCTTGAATAGCATCTTTGTTTTTTGTTCAGGTCAAGCAGTGCTTTAGGCTACTTGAAATGAATGGGCTCTTACAGTTTGAGTGGAATAGACCAAAGTGGCTCGGCAAGCGTATTTATGAACTGAATGTTATTTTTTCTAAAACATGATCCACTTGAAAAATATTTGCTTGTAATATTTTGCCAAGAATGTTTATGAAAGCCTCCATTAAATTAATTAAGAATGCATTTTGGCTGTACAACTAAGTAACTGCAACATTAAAGAGAAATGTGGCCACTCTAAGTAGGAAAAGTGTTTAAAGCCACTGGCCACTTAACAAAAAGTAGCATAATAAAATCCATTTTCAAATAGAAGATCATGTTCTAATCTTGTATGCAAAAACTGGAATCGCTTGCAACACTTTGTTAGTAGACCTATTAGCTTATGTTTTTAATGTGTGTTCTTTTGACAATATTCTTACTCAGACAACATCTTTTGGAGGAGATAGAGATCCTTATGAAGAGTGGACTTATGACGACTTCTTTAATGAGGATGGGGTAGTTCTTGATCCACAGATAGCTCTTCCAGTTGCATATGAAACTACTTCTTCTCTTCTGCCTGTTTGTGGTAAACTTGCTTTCCTGAACATTGAGTCAATATACAATTTGTATTTCATGTTGATTTTTATCTAGGAATATAAATAATTCAGCACATGTGTGAAAACTATCACCTCGGAAATCTCAATTAGGCAAACTCATGGAAAAAATATCTGTTACAGGGGGTATAGAATATAAAGATGACTTTGGTTTTTGTTCTGGTTCAGGAAGAATCTTAATGACAAGTACCTGAAGACATGGAAAATGCTCTGGAGAAGCGTTACGATAAACTTGCCCTGTTCTTATCTTCTCTAGACATCTTCCGGTAGCCACTAATGGAGACAGGGTTTTATCAAGATGAATTTCATCTTATTCTAAAATTATTGTCCTTGTATTACGTACCATTGTAGATAGACATAACTTTTTGAAAATTTCAAGTATTATAAACAGAACTCTACAATGTTGTAGGTGCTGAAAAACGACACTTTCAGCTCTGTAAAAGAAGCACTGAATATTTAAAATTATTTCTTTTTAATACTTCTTGACGTAAATGTTTTCTTTCCTAATGTGTCATTGGTGTATTAAAAAGCATGTAATTGCAAATACTGTTGTACAGTGCTAAAGCTACCTATAAAGGATATGCTCATTTGATTGATTTGAACAGATTTGTTACCTTCACAGATGAAGTGTTCATGTCGACTGTCTCATGAAGACAAAAGGGTTTACACACAAAGTAGTTACTGAAAATTGTTAGTTTGTATTCCTCTGTGTGTTCAAAAAAATATTCTCTCCTATAAAATAACTTCTGATTAGGCACAGTAAAAAAATACCAGTCCTGGCTCTTAGAGTTCATGTGTCTTTATTTATGTACAGTCCCTGAAGTATAGTATTTTTAAGATACTTACAGGCTGCTTAGTGTTGCTGAGATCTTGGCACGCTGCTGATGCGTATTTGTCTTTCAGAGAACAAGCTGTATCCTTTGGACTCTACAAGCCTGGCAAACTGCGCATTTACTAAAGGTACCATGACGGCAGATTCACCATGCTAAAAGTATAAACAAGACCACTAGAAAACATGAGGTTTAAATTCAGCCTACACAAGCATGACTAACTCATAGTTTTTTTAAATAGGTGCCTAGATGTTCCACTTAAAGCCATATGCTAGGGGGATTGCTTGGTTCAGCACAAAGACACCAGTTTGGATCGTAATTTCTACCATTCATTCGTGTGATTTTGGGCATGTTGTCAGAGCCTGTATTTCAGTACAGAAGTTCTACCACTATGAGCTAGGATCCATTAGAGCCTTCCCAAGAAGATGACCGAATTCTGGTTTTTGAACTAAAATGGGAGTCTGTATTAAATTAAAAGCCCTGAAAATTTAAGGTTTCAAAGGGAGCTAAGGCTGATCTTGCATCATAAATTTAATGAGAAAAAAAAAAGAGAAACTGCTCTGATATTAATTCCAAGAACAATATGCTTGATATACTGATTATTTTCTGGGGTCGTTTGTTTTCAAAATGCATGACAGGACAGAACCTTCTGCTACCAGTTAGAACTCCCATGTGTGCAATGCTACAGAACCTCATGGAGTGCAGTCAGTGCGAGTTAGCTTTGCGGCTAATAGTCAATTCATTTGGATCCTGTCTTCAACATGGTGTATCAAACAACATGGATTTCTCTCTGAGCGAAAAGGTATGGCAAAGATGATGCTGAATTTTGCTGAGAGTAAATCCCATACGTATGAAAACTATTAACAGCTTTAGAGTACTTATATAAGAATTTGATAGGTCTGGGAGAGGCTATGGCCACGACATTTGAGAAATTAGTACCACTTGATCAGATGTTGAGTCACTTTGTGAAAGGAGCTGGTAGTTTCTTCCCTATTTCTCACAGTCCTCTGTTACTTTTGCAAAGTATGTTCAGAACTAAACTTCTAAGTCTCTGCAGGGAGGCCAGGGATAAAATGAATGTTAATAATAGTTTATTATGTTCTTTCACATTGTTTTATCATTGGTTAGTATGAGAAAAGTTGGAAGTAGAATATTCAAGAAACACTCCTCAATTCAAAAGCACTTGGAAACAGAAATCCTTTTTCTACGTAGAAGAGATCGTCATAAGACCTTATTTAAATCTGAAAATACAATTACTATAGTACCTCCTATTATGCTATGAACGACAAGAGAAGTTGAAGGCTTAGAATTTATTTTTATCGTGTGCTGACTGTTTCTTTTCCATAATAGCTACATGATGGCCACGTGCTAGCTGAAACCAAAAGCTTTCTCATTGCTCTGAAACAGAAGTATACTTCAGTAACTATGACCATAATCCGGACCTTACTACACAAGGTAAGAATCCTCTGAAAAGGGAAAGAGTGAGCCCCCTTTCTTCTGCTCTATCAAGAAAGGGGCTACCCATTCTATTACAAAAACCCATTCTGAAATTGTCCTGTGGCCAAACACTGTGAAACCCACACATTCTGGAAAAATCACGCACCTTGGAAAACCATAGAGAAGGTGAAAGAAAGTACTGACACTTGCACTGGTGGGGAGGAACTGGGTTCCACAGCCTTGTGTCTCAGTAGCAGAATGGGGCAAGGGTGGGTGGTCTGACAGTGTTGGCCTCTCCAGCCCCAGCTGCCCGGCTTCCTGCTGAAGGTGGAGCATGTGTTTCTGAACAGCCTTTGAGCTGACACCACCTCGCTGGCAGCCACATGTTGTAGCCCTGGCATATTTGAGCCTCTTACGGACTATGGCTCTTTGATCATACACCAGTTGATCTGCCTGAGTGGGAGCTTCACCTTTGTGGAATCCTTTAAGGACTCCTGAATTATAATAAAGGCCTCTACCATCTGTAGGCATTCGCTATCTCATTTTCAATCCTGGTTTCATTTTAGATTTGTAGACTTCTAACTGAGGGGAGCTTTTTTAAAAAAAAAAAAAAAAAAACCACTATTTGCAAAATCTGCAATATACCATCTTCTAAGTCAGTTTTAGATTAAGGGGAGTTACTTTTAGACCGGCTTCAGTATATTTAGATTTTAAGTTCTAAAACCTGAAATGCATTTTTATTCTTTCCTTCCTCCCCCCCAACTTGGAGGCCCAATCCACTTCTAAATTACAGAGTACTTTTTATGTGCTATACTTTATACAGAGACCTACTAAAATAAATTCCTAAAGTTTATACCTTTTTTTTCTTTCCTAAACCACAGGTATTCAGCTGTCGTTTCATAGATCAGAACCTGGCATTGGGATATTGCACAATTTTGCCCAAGGAAGATGTGTTCAATAAGCTGTGGGATGTCCTGAACAATACATGGCAAAATTACAGAAAAGTTTTGGTAAGTTCACAAGGCAGTGTATTACTTCAGCAAATAGAGAATGTTAAAGAGTTTCTTTAAAAAAAAAAAAAAAAAAAAGACATTGGCAGTATCATATGGAAGTGCAATATTTTGCCACTGTTAAGGTTATAGCTGTTTGAACAAATGCCTCATTCAGGGCACCACCGGGAGAGAAGCTCCCTCTCTTTACCACAGTGCGAGACTGTGCACAGGCAGGTGCTGTGAATAGTTAGTGTGATGGAAGTCCAAGCATAAGATTACCTCATCCTGACTTATTCCAAAGCTTGAAATTGTTTATTTGAGGTCCCATCATAATTTATACCTACATCATATTTTGGAGAAATTGTTCTCTGACAGCAGTTGTCAAGAATGGAATAAATAAATCTATTAAAATACAAAGGAAGAAGGGAAGTAAAGCATAACAAAGAAGTGGGGAGAGTGACATAAATTTGGAGAAAAGATGATGTCTAAAAAATACCTTTTTTATTAGTTTCACTAGTACAATACTAGCAGAATATTTTCGAGAAAGAAACTCAGTTTTAAAGTAGCTTTGAACTGCCAACTCAGGAGGTGGGGTAATCCTGATACTACCTTCTGTGAGGTTTGTTTTCATTTTACACAGTTGTGTGATTATCTATGAATCATTTTAAGTTCCTCTGAGGATTTAGACTTTAGGATTCCCAGTTTACAGATTATTTATTATCCTTCTATTCACTTCCCTTCTCATTCCTTTTAGGCAGTAGCTCTGGTTGGAGTGCAGCTTGCTAACCTATGTGGTGAAGCAAAAGAAAAAAGCAAATTCCAAGAATTGGTTACTGATGCAGAATGGGGTATCCAACTTGGTAAATTTGGTGTAAGTTTGATTTTTTTTTTATTATTATTTTTTTAAAATTTCTTTTAGGTTTTTTTTAAATGAGTAAATGTCAGTATCTTGTGAGATTTATGGTGATTTTTAGACAGATTTTCTATTCAAATGTAAGGAAAGTTGGGGGTTTGTTTTTAATTTTTCACTTTGCTTGTCTGCTTAAATAAGCCACAGAAACTGAGAAACTCAATAATTGAAGGTGCTATAAAGGAATTTTTAAGTGCTTAAGTATTATTTGGCACAGGGCATAGCAAATAAATGCACTGCTTTTTCCTGCTCTGAAAATCTCTGTATTGAAGCAAAAGAAAACATAGAAGGTTGACTAGATAAGGAATTAGTCTTGATATTGTCTAAAGGACTTCTTCCCAAAGAAGATAAAATGTTTATTTATCTGTAGATTTCTTTCGAGACTGTATTTAGACAACCACCAATAAGGAAGAAGGAACTCATAAGAACGCTGGTACAAAATCCAAAAGTAGACACGGATCTTATATTGAATTACTGCAGGTAATAACTGAAGCAAATCAATTATGTTAATTGTTGCTGTAATAACCATGCCTACTGAAATCTATTTTAGTCTAAATAGATCCTAATTAATGTAATATGCAAATACTTTGATTTATTTTTTTTTATTAAAAAAAGTATTAATCAGAATACGTATTGATCTCTGGTGAATTTATTCATAAGGAAATAAGCACCTTGATGACACCAAAGGTCACAGACAAAATAACATTCTGTCCTCTTCTAGTACTTTCATGCTGGACAGTGATGACGCACTGCAGCTTTGCATTGAAACACTTCTTCTCCAGAATGCTAATACAAATCATGTTGAAGATGACTCTGCAGAACACAGTGAGAAGCAACCTCATTCCACGTTACTAGCTAAAGCACTAGAAATAATTCCTCTGCTGAAAAGCACGAGCGACCTGGTTGCTAGCCTCAGTGGAATATTGTACAAGGTAAAAAAAAAAAAAAAAAAAAAAAAAAAAAAAAAAAAAACGACAAAACAAAAAACCAACACATCAAAACAAGCAAAAAGAATCCCTGTGGTATGCATCTAGTCTCAAATCCTGCATGTCACTTGAATGGCAGATTAATAATTCCACAGAAATTTGAAAAGGTTATTTTTTTCCAATTTTGCTAAAGGAACATAAATGTTAAGTTTCAGCTTTCTACTTCTCTCGAAAAAACAATAGAACAACATATCTAATTATCTTTAAAGACAGGTAGAGTATTTCTTCCCAACTTCCCTTAAAAAACAACCAGAAAATAATCAAACAAAAGAGTCACTTCTAAAAATCATAGCATACTGGAAATATTTCAAAGTGCTATGTTAAAAATAGATGGGGGGGGGAAATGATATCTTTGGGTCTTTTGTTTAGTCGGGTTTCAGTTATTAGGGTTTGGGGGGGAGTTTGGTTTTGTGGTTTGTTTTTTTTTTTTTTTAATTATTATTTTCATCACTTCATGTTTGGCCTTTCTGCAATATTCTGACGATTTTTTTAGGATTTAGGACTATGAAGTGGAAGTATTTTTATTTTTTTTTAAAAAGTATGTCATGATGCTTATGCTGTTTCTTCAGTGTTATGTCAATATAGTTGGTATTAAAATTGTTAAAAGTTAACTAAGTTTTATGTTTTTATAAGACAAATCATATAGGAACTTATAAAATAGATTGTTATTTTGAACAGCTTGATCCTTATGACTATGAAACTATAGAAATTGTCCTGAAAGTGATGCAAAACGCTGATGAAGAGAACACCAGTATCCATCTGAATCAGGTACATCCAAATATGTTGCTGTTACCTTGCTAATGGCATCTGTATTGTTTTGTCTATTTATGAGTGTAGTTATTCAAGAGACCGTTGAAATTAGTTGAATTATTCTGTCTACACAGCTCTCATTCAGAAAATAACATTCAAGGAACAGAGATCTCTAGCTGTTTCTCAGCAATGGCTCATAGCAGGGATAAAAACTCTACAGATATGTACCAACTCTACCAAAAAAAACAGATGTTGCCAGGACTTAGACGTGTTTACTGGCAGGGCAGGGAGAAATACAGTTGTCTTGTGGCTTTTTTTTTTTTTGCTTTTTCCTTGCTTTTTTATTGTATTTATTTTATTTCTTCCCCCTAGGCTTTGAGCCTCCTCAAACATCTGGAATCTTATAAAAGAATTTCTCCACCTGTAGACCTAGAACACCAATATGTTTTAGAGCACGCGATTCCCTTATCTCCAGCTGCTCAAACCAGACTGCCCTTTCATCTGATATTCTTTAGAACCGCACGATGTTTCTGGAACATTATATGTACGTTCAGTGTTTTTATGGCTAGATATATGTATGGTTCCCTTTCTCTGCTATCTGTGAACTTTAAAGTTCTACAGCATATATTTTATATTAATTATAATTCTTTCTTAATGCAGTTTTGATCCCACGTGCTTCTGAAAGCACTTGTGCTCCCAAATTGCTACTGGTGAGGTCGCTGGCTTTCAGTGGAGCCGAGATGATAGATACAATGCAGAATTCTGTCCTCAAATTCTTTTCTTAGGACCTCTCAAAGACCAATCCATATATCCCACTTCCCAGGCCAGTGTCAATAATTAAGATTACATTCTTTCTCTGCCAATGGATGTCTGTGTCTAACAATAAACTGAAAGTGCTTCATTTCATAAAGCAAGCTACAGGTGGACTGTGATACTATTACAGACGGCTTTTTTTTCTCCTTTCAGCTGCAGAGCTCAGCGAGGAATCCTTCCCAACACTTCTATTGATTTCCAAACTAATGAAGGTAAAGTATCGTCTTGAAAAGATTTATTTCAAAATTATCCTTTTTACCCCCCACAAAAGAGAGATCTCATGAGGTTTTTTGCATGATTTTGGCCTCAGTATAGAGCTTCTGACAACTCTTAATCTACTTTAATTTTTCTAGGTTTCACTGGATATCTTACACATGTCTGCAGCTCAGCATGTCTTTGAAAAAAAATTGAAACCAAAAATATTTGAAATGAGAAACACAGGATATACATCAGTAGTTAACAAGGAAACGACTAAAACTGTGCAGACGATTCAGTCATATCTGCTGTCCATAATTAATCCAGAGTGGGCTGTAGCTACAGCTCACAAGATTGCACAAGAATTTCCAACAGGTAAGGTGCATACGCGATGACTTGAGGAGTGAAGTAATGGGAGGAGGAGAATAGGTTTGAGCAAAAAAAAGCTGGCCTGTAACCAGATATTTGTTCAGTATTCTTGGATAAAACCTGGGGAATGGAGAATAAAAATGCATGTCTGCTACATCTAATTTTGAACAGTAGGCTAGAACAACAACCATTTTATAACACAGCATCACTATTAAATCCTTTTTTCCTCTCTTTTTAAGCCATGTTATCTTGCTTAAAGTTTCTATATGTTCATACTATTTTCAGACAAGTTTTCCAGCAAAAGCAAATGCTTCAGCCAAGTTTAAGCTAGCTTCTCTGTTATCTGAATCCAACTAGATAATATTTTCTTGCTCTTCAGGTACAAGAGCTTTCCTAATATTTTAAATAGCTTCTAAATTTTTTTTTAAAAATTCCTTGAAATAAAAATATATATTCTGTATACTGTAGAAAGCATTTATTAAAACTTACTTTATTTAATTCCTTCTCCCCTCTTTTTTATCTTTAAAAAAGGTCCTGACCAGATTCAGGCATTTAAATTCTGTCTCTATCTAGCTGAGAAATGGCTAAAGAATACCACAGCTAAGGTAACGGTAAACTACTTACAAAACTGTCGTTTTACAGTCAGGCACTTATGTTAGTGTTTTGTCTTTTGGTGTTCTGGATAGTGGTGTGTAAATTGTACCTTAACCAACCCTGATACGGGAAGTGCGTTCTTCTGGGGAAGTGGCTGTGTCAGTGACCCCTCAGAAGAACCCTCTTTGCCCAGTAACGTTCTCCTGTTCACAACCTACCAAAAATTAGGCTTACAGTTCTTGGAGGCTGGGCAAAAAATACACAGTTTTAAGGAAGACGGATTCGTTCTTTCTGCTGTTGTGTGCATTTTTCTTGCTGCAGGAGAATGGGTTGGAATCTGTTCCAGCTGTTAGATCAGTATCATCATTAACTTTTGCTTTAAGTTCCAAGACCATTTAGCTATTTGTAGTAGTATATATAAAGAAAGTCTGCTTTGACCTAATTCTTAGGCTCATTTTTACATGGTTGGTAGGAAAAGGTGAATAAGAATCTTAGCCTTACTTATAAATATCAAGCTTGCTGCGGAGTTTTTGAGACACAATGAACTAAGTAGTTTTCTGATACAGTCACATCTTTGAATAGAATTGTGCCAAAATTAATCTGTAATTCTAGCAGCCAAGGTTTAATATTAAATCTTTTTTCTTCTCCACCTTACCTCAAAATGTCTTAATTTTACACACTGGTGCATGTGGTTCATATTTTATTTGGCTTTTTCACAACATACCTCTGTTTACAATTTTTTTTAAAAGAATATTTTCTTGCTAGAGCAGCATGGTTAAATACTGTCTGTTCACAGAAAGAATACCTGTAGATATTTTTCTAAAGAGTCGTCTAAAAAGTTGTAGACATTTTTCTAAAAAGATCTGTAGAACAGATCATAGCATCACAGAATCACAGAATGGTTTGGGTTGGAAGGGACCTTAAAGCCCACCCAGTGCCACCCCCTGCCCTGGGCAGGGACACCTCCCACCAGCCCAGGTTGCTCCAAGCCCCGTCCAACCTGGCCTTGAACCCCTCCAGGGATGGGGCAGCCACAGCTTCTCTGGGCAGCCTGGGCCAGGGGCTCACCGCCCTCACAGCAAAGAATTTCTTCCCGATATCTAATCTAAATCCCCCCTCTTCCAGTTTGAAACAGTTACCCCTCGTCCTACCCAGTTCACCGTTTTAGACTATAAAACGTTAAGATGATTTTTCTAGTGCTTTTGAGTAAAAGGAGGTTGTTTTATATAAACTGTGGTGTTTTGCTAAAGGATGATTCACATGAAAAAGCGGAAGTCCTGCAGAAGAAGTTGTATATACAGTATAAGCGATCAGCGACAGAAAATGTTCTAATAACACATAACTTGAACACTGGAGAGCATTTAAAGTACATTGGGAAACCAGCCAATCTTATCATTTTACTGTACGAACACCACAGTATAGACCAAAGAATCCAAAATCCAACTGGCAGAGATTATCCAGGTGAGTATCCATAATCTAGTTTCAAAGGAGCAAAAAGACGTTCTTTAGAAAATGCTAAGTGAAATAATACTAGTTTGTAAGTATGTTGTCTCTACCTATTTATTTAGATATCCATATGGCAGCCAAGGAGATAGCCGAAATTAACAGTTTGGATATGAACAAAATTTGGGATAAACTGCTGGAGAAGTGGCTGTGTTCAAGTATACTGCCCTCAGAAGTAAGTCACTGCTGGAGATTTGGTTTTGGAGAAAGATGGCCAATTACATAAAATACATATATTTTTATGACTCTTTCAAAAGACTAAGGTTATTTTGCACAATTTGCCTTTAGGGCTCATGAATCTGTTTAAGATGCATCTGAATTCAGACTACTGCCGATTTCAATACCATTCTAATGTTGTTGCACACCACTGCCTCTAGTGAGAATGATTTGAAACCCTTTCCCTTCTCTCTGTATAGAGATTAAAATCTTACCTTTGGTGCTACAGTAAAGTCGTGTAGCCAGCCTAAAGGAGTTATAAATATATTAGCCTCATCAAACACTGGTTATAGAATCAGAAAGAGAATGAATCCTCTCCTGTTGCAGCTTAGCTAACGGAGTGAATTGCTGTCTGTGCCGCACACAGCTGGGTGAGAAGGGGCAGGGAGCAGACGTTGCCTCTGCTTTGACATTCCAGTTTGCAGGCTGAGGAATGGCATTGACGGCCAAGCACACAGTTAAATAAAGACTGATAAAACCAGAATTCCTTTCCTTGCTGCATTAGGAGGGGCACCCAGCATTTCAGACAGGGTTTAACCAAGGCTGTTTATCCAAACTATTTAGAAGACTCTCACAGCTAGATTTTTCGTGTCTTTTTAAAGAAAACTCAGGAAATCCTTGGAGATGTACAGGAAGATGGAGAGCTCCGAAGGTATGTTTGTTGTCTTACATATTATATGGTGAATTATTGGTAACTTGCAAGTTTAACTATATCTGGCTTTTTCAAGAAACCTGTGTGTGAGTCAGAACTCACTGTTGTGTTCTTATTTTTATATTCTGGTGACATCAGTTTTGAATCGTCAAATACGTACGCAATGAAAAAGACTTACTTCAATGAAATGCCATTGGCAATAACTTACAAATTTAAGTGCATACTTAAGAGTAGCTATTTGGAGGTTTTCTCCTCGTTTTCTATATCCTTGGACTCTCTTATCCTTAATCTCTTTCTGACACTGAAATATATTTACTTTCCATGAATATTGATACATTGTATTTCAGTAGCTGTGCTGTACTTGTATTAAAAACAAAAGTATTTTTGCAGAGTTATTTATCTACTTCAGTCACACCCTCTGGACTATAGTTCAAGATTGCTTTTTGCGATTACAACATCTGCCGCATCTGTAAGTTTCTGAATTCTTGTTTTAGCTTGCTAGTTATGAAACTTTTACCTCTTATTGAAATCAAGTGTTGTCTGCTTAACTGTTTGAGTTTCAACCTAAGGCCTTTGTATCTGTGTTTTGGATAGTTTATGTATCTCTATGAGCTCTATGTTTCTCCCCACCACCTTTGGGGTAAAACCGTGGTGTTCATTGAATTTTGCTATTGACTGTCAAGAGCAGCCCTTGAACTCTGGGTTTTCTAAATGTATTGTTGATATTATCTGAAAAAAAACTTCATTAAACGTCTTCTAGAATGTGCTTTAAGCAGGTGTAATACATTGGCTCGCTTTGGGTGGAATTAAAGCAGAGTGGTAAAAATATTTTAACAGAACCTTAACCTTCAGTCTTTCACACTTACTAAATGTATTTATTTGTGATACTATATATCACAGATATTTTTCTTACCTGCATTAATAGTCCTACATCTAGAAAACCACCTGGTTTAGCAGCATTCTTTGAAGTTGATAAATATTTCAACTGGTTAGTATAAAAGTTGAATGTGAACCAGTCTGTTACTTCGCATATATTTCCACTAAATTAATTAAAAAAAAAAAAAATCTTAGAAAGGATTATGCCAGACACATATAACCCTCTTTCTAGTTGTTCAGCCAATTGTTGTGACTTTTCATTGTGTTGTTTTTCCCCCCTCTCAGCCGATTGGTGTTACTCAGTTGACATTTGTTCACAGGAGCAGAGCACTTAAGTGTCTGCTCCACTTGGCAGATACCAAGACTGTGGAATCACTCTTCAAGAAACCCATTGAGAAAGTAAAGTAAGATGAATTTTCCTGAAGGCGTTCCTTAATAATGATATTTTCTTGGTCTTTTAATAGCCATTGGAAAGAAATATATGATATTTGGAGAATTATTTTTTACTAATCTGGTTTTTGAGCTTTTAAAATCTATTTCTGAAGAGTATAATTAGATCTTTTATCTACACTGTAATGCAGTCCAGTACATCACAGTCCTAATTTGTAAACCTGAAAGTAGTATGACGTTATGTGGAAAATATTTTGTTCCTTTT